>NC_088933.1:15915000-16025000 GCF_038396675.1 Hydra vulgaris
ATCTTTAAAAAACTTTACGTTAAAACATAACTTAATAAGGAAACTTATTTCACGTGTGGGTTATCAACCTTTTTTTGTATGATTTTTTTGGCCAATTTTATAAAAACAGAAAATATTTGTATGAATATATTACAAAAACAGAAAATATCTCAACATTATTTTTCACGGTTATCATGAAACCTGATAATTCCAACTTAGCTAACCCAAGAATCATACCTATATGGAAAGAAGCGTACACATCAGGGTACCCTGTGAAGCAAATTTTAAAATTTTTTATTTCGTCCTTGAAAAAAGTTTAATTTGAATGTTTAAATTGAGTGAATTTTTGAACTGTGCGCCAATAAAAACACCTGTAGAATGAGAACCACTTTATCGAACTTGATAAAGTTTATGCAAACGTAGCCAATGGCCACAAAAAATTTGGATAAAATTTCAAACTGATTGATTATCTGGTTAAGAATTTATAACAGTAGTAGTTTAAATTTTGTTTTTGCTACTTACACCTTAAAACGTAAACGGTTGTTGTGATATTCGGTCACTGTTTTTTAAAATAATGGTTTCATGAGTGTTCTACTATGTAACACCAACAATTGTTAATTTTTTTTTGATACATGTACAATTTTTATTTTGTAGATTAAAAAATTAGTTTGCTATTTAAAGTGTGGCTAATTCATAATATAAATATATTAACATTTTCTAAGGTATAAACTAGTGTCAAAATGTATAAAATCTGGTCAAAGAATTACCAGGTGGTAAAACAAAAAAACATGCTTTTGTTAACAAAAATATTTTATTGACTTTTAAAAATTTTAAAATACTTTTAAAACTAAGTAAAAAAATAACCATTTAAACCCTATTTTTTACATTTTATTACCATCAAATTGCATATGTTAATATATTAGACATATATTAAGACATGATCTACAACATTTTAAGACATAATCTACAACACTATTTTTAAATATCAAAATTTAAAATTTAAATATTTTAAAGTTTTTAAACTAATAGCATTTAAGGATTAAAAATGGTGAAAATATTTATTATAAACCGTAAGCTATAATTTCAGGATTAAGATAGTAAACGTTCATTATAAACCGTAAGCTATAATTTCAGGATGAAGATAGTAAACGTTCATTATAAACTTTTGAAAAAAGGGTTTGAAGACCACAAACAATATTTCCAACTTTCATATTACAAACAAAAACTATTTTAACTCTATTTGCATAACAAATATTTTTCAGTATTTGCATTAATGCAAATAAAAAATAAGGCACCGTGTTATAAATAAAAAATCAAATTTTAATTTTTTAAAAACTAATAATTATCATTTTTAATATTATTTAAATAACATAATTTTTTATAAGCTATAATTTCAGGATGAAGATAGTAAACGTTCATTATAAACCTTAAGCTATAATTTTCAACTGCCTAATCTCTAATAACTCAAATAATGCTAGCAGTTCTTTAAAGATACTTACTGTTCGGATCAATTATGCAGCATAGCAATCTTTCTTTATACTCTGAACGATTATTGTTTAGGCTATCACTTGGCTAATGTTGATAAAATCTTGATGAGCAATTTCGACAGTTTGTTCACTGAAGGATCCCAAGGGCTCCTTTGTGACTTATGAACTTCTGGATGTGGTAGAAGACGTTGTGAATACAAATATATAGTTGTCATACAAATATGCGCTTTCGGAAATTTTTAACTCTTTCAGCAAAATTTGACTAAAGGTTGAATCCAAAGCAAGTCTTGACAACTAGATTAAAACTTTTGAAAAAAGGGTTTGAAGACCACAAACTATATTTCCAACTTTCATATTACAAACAAAAACTATTTTAACTGTATTTGCATAACAAATATTTTTCAGTATTTGCATTAATGCAAATAAAAAATAAGGCACCGTGTTATAAATAAAAAATCAAATTTTAATTTTTAAAAAAATAATAATTATCATTTTTAATATTATTTAAATAACATAATTTTTTATAATAACAATTGTAAATAAAGACCTAAAGAGTTGAAAATATTGGTTTGGTTTATAAAGGTTTTCTTACTTCTCAAGTGCTATTTACATTTTTCATATGCATGTTGTTTGCATTTAATCTTTAAAACACGCATATCACGTTTGACCAGATTTTTTCAGTATTAAAGTGAGTTTCGAGCATATTTTTTGATACCGCAACAAGAGTTTGTCTCTTGACTCGATTGTTTTTGCCACACCTTTGAGATTGGAGATATTGACAATGCTTGGACAAAACTTGAGAAAATCTTTCAAAAAAATTTGCCATCATCCATTCTAACTCTAACTTAACAAATAAAAAACTGAAAATTTTGCGAGACTAAATAACATGATTCACAAGACTTGACAAACCATTGTAGTAAGCAACAACCCAAACTGTATCAGAATCTCCTTTTCCGTTTTTAGTTTTTAAGTCACAGCAGATTAAGAAAATACTCAAGTGTTGATCTGTTCATAGAAAAATCGTGTAAAAGTTTGGTTCTAATATCTTGCTGGTTGGTGTTTGGTTTACGGTTCGGACAACCTTCTTTAATCCATTGCTAGACAGACCCGTATTTAATTGTACATTTACAAAAGCAAGAGTGGTCAGTTTTGGAGCACTGGATGGTGGCTGGGAACTACTTTAATTTAAAACCAAAATATGTATATTTTATGTTTATAATAAACTTTATTAGAAAGTTTGTGCATAACTTTTAAATTATTAGTTTTTTAAGAAATTAGAAACTTGTCAAAAATATATCTTCTGAAATCTATCTAAAGATAGATTTCAGGAAATATTGGACTATTAAGATATGAGACTATAGTCTCATTTTTTAATATTCAAGACTTTTTTTCAATATATATATTAAAATTATTGAAGTATAAATATATACTAGGAGTGATTGTAAGTAGATAATTGTAAGATGCTTTAGCAAGTTTATTTCGGGAGGTAATTCATTATTGTAAATAATGATGCACTTTTTTTGGCTGTTTTGGCAAATCGCATCTCAAGTTATTTCTAATAATACTATTCTCCAAACATTTTCTTAAAGGGCTAAAGCATGTGCTGCAACGCATAATTGGGTCATTCTCAATATTTGTTTGCTCTTAAAAAGGATATTTTTCTTGCAGCTTTAGACGACTATTTAGACAGATTAGGCAACAACACCTTTGTACTTTTGTTTATGGTCTCACTTGAATTTAATCAAAATAAAACAAAGAGGAAGTGCAACTTCTTTCCCCTCTTGCTTCCTGTACAAAGTATTTCTGCACGATTCGCAGATTTTTTGTGGTACCCGAGAATCACTGATATTGATCTTGGTTGTGTACAGTTGACATATTTGGTCTGCTTGGATACCAGAACCTTGTCTTAAACATTTTTTCAAAAAGAGCAAGCACATAAACTTTTGGTTTTCAAATGAATCTTTGCTTGATTTGGCAATGTGGCAATTCACTAAATCTTAGGCGCTTAATACACGGCAGAGGACGTTTATTAATTTTCAGAAAGTTTTCCCAGCACCCCAAGTTTTTTAAGACCCTTCACCCATTCCAGTTTATCAAGTTTTTACTTGTTATCAACAATAAAACAATATCTCAAAAGTAACAAAAAATAAAAAATATATATTATCAGTCACCGATAAGAATAAAAACATTAAAAATTGTTGACCAATAAATCATTTATTAAAAACTTGGATTTATCAAAAATTAGGTTTTCATTTATTTAACATTGATAAAAATGCGCACAAGATTTTTTATTCGCGTTTTGTAAAAATTCCCACACACTCATATATTAGGACCTCCTTCCTCTGCTGCGTTAATCGGATCTGGAATAAAATCCCTCTCCCTCATCTCTTCCATCCCCCTATGTGTTAGGCACGTAATTTCCTACCCTTATTTTCATTCCCCTATGTATAAAGCACGCGAGAGTAACTTCAGTAACTCAAACTTTGCTTTTATAAAAATTTAATCTAAATTTATATTGGGTAAAATCCAAATAACATACTTTATGATTATAACTTTTTGTTTTTTACAACCAAAAAGTAAAAAACATAAAAGAAAAACCTTTACTAAATGCAGTTTGCAGGAATAAAAAAATCATAAAAAAACCAGTAAAACAAAGGACCTTTTTCATGTGTGTAAAAAATGAAAAACAAAAAATACTAAAACAAATAACAATTTAAAAAGAAAAAAAGTTCAAAAATTTTAAAACAACTATATTACAAATGCTACATTTGTAAAATACTTTAAATTATAAAATATATATCAGGAATTAAGAAGATGCAATTTAGTAAATAGTGAACCACTGAACAGTGCCCAACTTTTTCTTTCTTTTGATATACTATTTACATATGTATTACTGTGAAAACGAGTAATCGTTTTTATTTTTAAAGTTAAATTTTTCTAAAAGTATTTTAGGTTTATTTATTTATAATATTTATTATTTATTATTATTTATTTAAAATATTTATTTTTATTAACAAGCAGTTAACGGGTGATGCGGACGTTATCGGACAAATCCTAATTTCATTATTTGAGCATAATAATTAGTTTTTGTGGTTTTATGCGTACGCATAAACGTTCTATAAAATATAAACTTTATTATTTGAAACACAATTATTTAAAATGAGGTTAAGTGCAGCTGAACGAGAATCTTTTCGAAAGCGACTAAAAATGTTTTTTGTAAATAAACCTAATATATAAAAAAAAAATCGTATATCATTTTGAAAAGGAAGGATTTGCTCGAAGTACAATATATGATAACCTAAAAAGACTTGAAACTGTTCAATCGTTTTTTTATAGAAAGCACCCTGGTCGTCCGACATCCTGGACTAGAGAAAAGAAAGCCGAATTAACGAGACTTGTCAACAATCGAAAAGGGGTCAGTCAGAGAAAAATAGGTATTAAATTCGATGTGAATCAATCGACAATTGGTCGTCAGTTAAAAAAAATGAATATTAAATATAGAAAACGTGAAAAGACTCCAAAATACACTATAGAACAACAAATAAAGGCAATGAAAAGAAGCAGGAAACTAGTTAACCAACTCTATAACACAAAATCGCTTCTAGTCATTGATGACGAAAAATACTTTTGTTTTGCAGGGGACAACATACCTGGAAAATTCTGGATACTACACAAACAACAAAAGACATGCCCAGAAAGTCAGAGCAAAATTGAGATCAATTGCAGATGGTGGTGTTTTTCATATAAAAAATAATATGTTTTTATTAAAAGATAAATGCTTTATTTAAAAAAAATATAATATTAGTTTGTTTTTTTATTTATAAACAAGTTATTAACGTTTTTATTTTGTCCGATAACTTCCGCATCACCCGTTAAAGCAGCTTTTAAAGAAGAATGATTGTTTTAATTTCATTTGAGTTTTAATTAACTGATTGTTATATTTTATGAAGGATGAGTTCTAAATAATTGATTGCTTTATTTTAAAAAGGAGTAAAGTTAACTAGTTGATTGTTTTATTTTATAAAAAAGTAAAGCTAATTAATTGATTGTTTTATTTTGTAAAGGAGTAAAGCTAATTAATTGGTTGTTTTATTTTGTAAAGGAGTAAAGCTAACTAATTGATTGTTTAATTTTATAAAGGAGTAAAGCTAATTAATTGATTGTTTTATTCTATAAAGGAGTAAAGCTTTTTTGACAGAGTAAAGAGTAAAGCTGGCTTTTTGACAACTTAGAGATAATTTATTTGCAATGAAAATTGCAAATATAAATGAGGTTGAAATTTTCGATTTTAATATTTATAGTTTTAAAGTCTTTGCATAAGGAAGGTTAAATAATAAATTTGTATTTTCAGGATATATAATTGGACATATTTTTTGGGAAGCTTTATAAATAACGTTATCATATATTAAAAAAAACAATTTACCTAAGATTGAACCCTGAGGAACTCCACACATAATATCGAAGGTTGCAGACTTTAGTAGTAATACAAATTGATTTCTGTAAGACAAATAGCTTTGAATCCACTTCCCAGTAAGCACAGGGGCTAAAAAAGACATCTTTTGAACGTTCAAAAGACGTCCTAAACGTTCAAAAGACCTTCAAAATTTATTCTAAACGTTCAAATAACGTGTAAAATACGTCTTTTTTACGTTCTGTTACCACTGGCTTAAATGTTGAGCCTATTATATCGTAATTACCACAATACTTACAAAATACTTACAAATATTATTAAATCAAAACTATAAAAATCAATGAAATGTTTACTTATATTACAAAGAAATAATCAAGGATTAATCCTTTCGTTCCAAAGAAATAATTATTTAAATAAATGATATTTGTTACACTTATAACAATTTAGATGAGATCTTATTTTTTTAGTTTTAATTAGTGTTTTACTCTGCAAGTCGTCTGCTAATTTAAATCCCTAAGATACCATTTATGGCAAAAAACAAATAAGATTACATTTGTGCATTTCAGGCGGGATAAATTTAACGGATGTGCCATACCCCCACAAAAAAGACTACCTTCAACTTGTATTTAGTTTTTGAAAGAATATTGTCGGTTAATTAACATTTACCGTTTTTGTTTTTTTTATTTTGTAGTTTTTTATTTTAGGAAAAAATCCTCAAATAGGAAGAGAGGAGAAAGGAAATTTAATAAAAATATTTTTGTAAAAAATAAAAAGTATTTTTATGTGTATTTAAAATTGTAGCAACTTTAGATAAATTTTCTTTCTGTCCTTTTATTATTATTATTATTTTTTTTTTTTTCAAACCTTTAAACTCCAACACTGTTACGTTTAGAAATTTTTTTTTACTTTTGCATTACCAGCGTGTTTTACTGGCTATCTTGCACATTTTTGTGGTACCATATTGACTAATATTTGTTTATTAATCATTTTTTTCATTTTTTAAAATATTTAAAGTATTTGCTGTCGTTGATCATTTTAATTTGTTTGAACTTAATTTTCTACTTTTTCTTCGTTTCAATTTCTCCGTATTCAAGAAAAAAAAAAGGATACCTAATCCACGCAGAATCAACTTAAAGACATTTTTAAACTTGTGAAAACAAACTTGAGTTTTAAAACTTTTTTTATTTGTTTATTTGTATCTGTTTTGAGGCATTCCTAAACAACTTTTGGTTAAGTTTTTGTTTTTTCAGCTTTATTGAAACCTTTCTGTGCGTCATCTAGATCATCTGCAGATGGTGAAATAAGCCATGTTTGACATAAATATACATAGACATTCCAAATAGTAGGAAGTTTTCTATTATCAATTATTGTCTATAATTCATAGTTTTTGTAAGGTAATGGTAGTTAATATGAAAATACTTTTCTGCGTTTGGAGTATTAGTGTAGGAGAGTCAGATAACCATACAAGTTTGCTAAAGAGTAAAAAAATAATTGCGTCACTTTATGATCTCTTGTCAAATCTGATTTAGGTCAATATATTTTAATCATCTTTTTATAACTATACTACTTTTTAATAAGTATTGTATAGTACTGTAAATATTTCATAATATTATAAGTATTATTATATTACTGTAAATATTTCATAATATTATAAGTATTATTATATTACTGTAAATATTTCATAATATTATAAGTATTATTATATTACTGTAAATATTTCATAATATTATAAGTATTATTATATTACTGTAAATATTTCATAATATTATAAGTATTATTATATTACTGTAAATATTTCATAATATTATAAGTATTATTATATTATTGTAAATATTTCATAATATTATAAGTATTATTATATTACTGTAAATATTTCATAATATTATAAGTATTATTATATTACTGTAAATATTTCATAATATTATAAGTATTATTATATTAATGTAAATATTTCATAATATTATAAGTATTATTATATTACTGTAAATATTTCATAATATTATAAGTATTATTATATTACTGTAAATATTTCATAATATTATAAGTATTATTATATTACTGTAAATATTTCATAATATTATAAGTATTATTATATTACTGTAAATATTTCATAATATTATAAGTATTATTATATTACTGTAAATATTTCATAATATTATAAGTATTATTATATTACTGTAAATATTTCATAATATTATAAGTATTATTATATTACTGTAAATATTTCATAATATTATAAGTATTATTATATTACTGTAAATATTTCATAATATTATAAGTATTATTATATTACTGTAAATATTTCATAATATTATAAGTATTATTATATTACTGTAAATATTTCATAATATTATAAGTATTATTATATTATTGTAAATATTTCATAATATTATAAGTATTATTATATTACTGTAAATATTTCATAATATTATAAGTATTATTATATTACTGTAAATATTTCATAATATTATAAGTATTATTATATTACTGTAAATATTTCATAATATTATAAGTATTATTATATTACTGTAAATATTTCATAATATTATAAGTATTATTATATTACTGTAAATATTTCATAATATTATAAGTATTATTATATTACTGTAAATATTTCATAATATTATAAGTATTATTATATTACTGTAAATATTTCATAATATTATAAGTATTATTATATTACTGTAAATATTTCATAATATTATAAGTATTATTATATTACTGTAAATATTTCATAATATTATAAGTATTATTATATTATTGTAAATATTTCATAATATTATAAGTATTATTATATTACTGTAAATATTTCATAATATTATAAGTATTATTATATTACTGTAAATATTTCATAATATTATAAGTATTATTATATTACTGTAAATATTTCATAATATTATAAGTATTATTATATTACTGTAAATATTTCATAATATTATAAGTATTATTATATTACTGTAAATATTTCATAATATTATAAGTATTATTATATTACTGTAAATATTTCATAATATTATAAGTATTATTATATTACTGTAAATATTTCATAATATTATAGTAATATAAATAACAGTAATATGGTAATATTGGTTATTGATTCTCCGACTCTGTGGATAATACATTGTGTAATGTTGGTACTAATGACAATATTTAAGGGCATAAATATCTGCATCAATAATTTAAAGAAAATTACTATAACATAAAAAAAGATCAAGAGATTGGTGTTTTAAATGCCAAGTTCCTGAAGAAATAAGCAGTGATTTTAAATTTGTATCTTTGTCTAAAAAAGCTATATTCATATTGTTGTTGAGAAAAATTGTTAATTATTGACAAATTATTTCCTAATTTAGCAATGGCTAAATAAATTAATAAAAACGTTTGTGTTTACAGATTTTTAAACGTGAAAAAACTTACTTAAAAAACTAACCTTTTGAAGATTTAGATATATGAGTTATATTAGACTTTCTTTATGAGCGTTCATCATACTATGTGCCAGTTTTGGAAACCACATCCAATTAAAAATGAGCTCAATAATTTTCGTAAAGCATAACAAATTCGAATGTTTAAAACTGAGTTGTTAATAAAGTGCAACATTCAAGGTATCTTTTTAGCTTGCTTGATGAACTTTAATAATGATGAGTTTGGTCATAGTTTTGAGTCCTTTTAATGTTTTTTTTTAATATATTGCTGACTGGTGAGAGAAAAGTTTAAAAAGTTTAAAAGATTGTCAAAAAAAATTTGGGTTGCTGTTGGTAAGGAAGCCTTATCGTCGTTAAAGAAAAAACCTTTATTTTTTCTTTTATTAAAAGAATAAATAAAGGTTTTTTCTTTAAAAAATTAAAAGTTTTAATTTAAAAATTAAAAGTTTGCAAAATAGTGATTCTTTTGTTTCTGTCGTCGGTTGTTTGACTTAATCATTTAAAATTACATTAATTTTAATTTTGTTTTATAACGAAAAAATTTTTTAGTTTATTTGTAATTGTTATAAGTAAACAAAAAAAGACAATAGATAACCAAATAATAATAAAGTTATTTTAAGTAATTTTTAATTTAGGATTTTTTTTCGAGAACGCGGCTTTGTTCTCGCATTCCAGCACTTTGTTGCACGTTTCAAATTTTAAAATGTTGTTGGGAATTTACCCTTTTTATTTTCTTTTTCTTTATTTGTAGAAATTTTGAAGTTCACTTTCGAAGTCAAGTAATTTTGTAATTTCTCTATTAAATAAAAATTGGCAAAAAAAAATTAAAATTTTCTATTTAAATAATAAAGAACTAATATTCGACATTTCTGTCTAAAATTGCTGAATCTGAGAGTGTAGCTGAAAGCATCAACCAATTTTTTATAACAATTCTTTTCTTTTAATTTATATATTATAAGAGATATATACCAGAAATTTCAGTATCTTTTATGATCCAAATGTTTGTTCTCAAGATAAAAATTATCTATTCTCTGAATCAAAATCCGTTAAAATCAATCACCACATCCTTACTTGTAAATTTTACATGATCATAAGTTTTGAAAACTATAAGAATAATACATATATATATACATAAATACATAAATACATACATAAATACATACATACATACATACATACATACATACATACATACATACATACATACATACATACATACATACATACATACATACATACATACATACATACATACATACATACAGACATACATACATACATACATACATACATACATAAATACATACATACATACATACATACATACATACATACATACATACATACATACATACATACATACATACATACATACATACATACATACATACATACATACATACATACATACATACATACATACATCCATACATACATACATACATACATGCATGCATGCATCCATACATGCATACATACATACATACATATACATATATATATATATATATATATTATATATATATATATATATATATATATATATATATATATATATATATATATATATATATATATATATATATATATATATATATATATGTACTTATATATATACATATATATATATATACATATATATATATATATATATATATATATCATATATATATATATATATATATATATTTATATTTATTTGTATATATATATATCTTTGTGTGTATGTGTGTGTATATACATTTGTATATATATATATATATATATATATATATATATATATATATATATATATATATATATATATACATATCTATATAAACATAAATATATATATATATATACACATACATATATATATATACACATATATATATATATATATATATATACATATAAATATATATATATATATGTATATATATATATATATATATGTATATATATATATATATATATATATATATATATATATATATATATATATTTATGTATATATATATATACATAAATATATTTCATAAATATGTATATATATATTCTGACAAATATATATATACCTATATATTTGTCAGAAAAAAATAACATACGAGTTTGTGATGTTAGCCAAGGCAAAAAGTAGACAATAATTGACTTATCACTTTGCTAAGAAAACTGTTGAGGATTTTAGGCTTACTCACTACCTATTTACATCTAATAATAAAATTAAGTTTACTTTCTATTAAAAATCGTTATGAAAGTTTGAAACTAACTTCAAATGGTAAAAAATCAGTCATGATTTCTGAATTGAAAATACTATGCTAATTTAATTAAAGTATCTCATCAGTATTTTTGTAAAATTTTATATAAACTTCGTATTGTGTGTAACAGACGCTGCAACATAATATTTTGCGAGAAAAAAAACTTATAAATCTTTTCATATTTGCTTAAACTCTTTTCACAATTGCTTCAACACATTTCAAACTTGTTTAAGACGACTAAACACAAAAATAGGACCTTTTAAAAATAGCGTCTTCGTTGAATGTTTTTAAGCCGTCTGAATTTGTTCTGGGACGTAGTGATCTAATAAATCATCTATAAGATGTCTACTTGACGCCTCTGCCCGGAGGAGTGTATAAAAGTTATCAATTACATTTTGAAAGTATCTAAATAAACTCTATATATTTTTGATGTATATTTAGATAAACTCTCGTTAGATTTTTAAAATAAATTTTATTCTTGAATAAAATTAGCTTACCTTTGATTTTACGATTCATTCAAATTTATTCCACACTCATTAAAAACTTTTTGCTTGCCCAAAAATACTCCACACTCATTGAAAACTTTTTGCTTACCCAAAAAAAATTGTTCTTGTTAAAAAAAAAAAGTTTTAATCTGAAGACTTCAAACCATACAACGATTCAAAACCAGTTTACTTATTAAACTGTAGCTTAACTTTAGCTTAAAATAGTCTTCAAATCTTTTTATTGAAAATGCAACCAACTAAAATTGCAGTTGACGTACGCCAACCGCATCTCATTTTCAAGCTAACCTAATCAGTTGACTATCCGATACAATTACTTTAAATTACGCAAAATGCAGGTGATCCAACGCAAGTTCAGAGCATTATTATTGCGCCAACTAACGCTAATTGCGGCCTAATGGTGCAAGTCAATCGGTTAGTCTGCACGTTTAAACATCAATTAAAACATTTTTTTTAACATTTTTAATCAAAGCCTATGTGCATAAATGCGTAACGTGAATAATTAAATTATAGGAATTCGTGTCATAAATTTGTCACCGATAACTTTTTTAACTTTATTTATTTTCAAACTAATATTTACTTTAAAAAAAGTTATAATAAAGGATTACTTTAAATTAAAAAAAGGCTTCTTTTATTTACAATGATTTACAAAACTATGTGCATATAGCATACCTAAGAAAGTATACAAGTGTTTATAAATAAAGCCTTCCATATTTACGTGTTTACTGGTAATTCAATTTGACGCAAATAAAATAACAACGTTTTCATTTATAAAGTAAATAAAAGTAGTTTTTAAATTTAAGAATTTTTTAGCAAACATATTTTATTTGTTTTTCAAGTCTTGGGTATCAAATCTGTAACATTGCAAAACAACGCTTAAGTTTAATTTATTTGAGACCTAAACTAAAAATGTAAAACTATTAGCACTTAATATGATTTATAAAATTAGCAAAACAAATTATAGTGAAGCAGCACTAATCACTAAACAATAAAACTAAACACTATTACAATTTTTTAAATTTCTTATTTTAAAATTTTAATACCAGAATGCCAAGCATTTAGTGGTACTTATAATTTTAAAATAAAGCGTTCCTGAAAATGATAAAAAAAAAAAAAAAAGTCAAAATCATTGTAAAAATTGATAATAAAATTAAACAAATGATCATAATTTACAGATAATATCTTAATTTAAAAACAATCTTTAAATACGAAAAGCACTTTTTTTAATTAGGGGTTGAGAGGAGGGAGGTAATCTAAAGGTTATCTAGCCCCTGGCATCATGAAATCTTTATACGCCCCCGAATAAGCTAGTAAAGTATATGTTAACAATTGAGATTAATAAATTATATATTTATATGTATAATGTTTATAAAAATTATTGTTATTTAAAAAATAGCAATTTACCCCCTGACAAAGATTTCTGTGGATTTGTAATCACTTTTTTGTAATCCACAGAAATATACATTACTGTCCAAAAAAGTTAACGCAACTTAAAAAAAAATTACAAACTTATAGAACTTTTTTGCTGCGTATGTTTTTCTAAAAAATTTTAAATCTGCAAACGTTACGAACAAATAACTTAATTAAAATTTCAATTTCTTTAAGAACTTTAGTAAAATTTTTGTGTTCTTATTTCAATACATAAATATAATTCATACAAAGATTGAATTGAGCACAGTAATTGCTAGATTAAATACACTTAGGTAAAATAAACTTGTTAGTTAAATTTTTTGACTTGATTTCTAATAGGCGATGCATATTTTTTAATTGTGAAATTTATTCGACATTTGTGGAGCCTTTAAAAAGACAAAAAAAACGTGAATATATGCAAAAGAACACAGCATAACTTTATTCGAATATCAACAATAGTTTATATAAAATATTTGGTTGGTGATTTTTTTCATTGAATGTCAGATAAACAATTTTTTTTTTTTTGTGGAATATTTTAATTTTCTTTTTAATAAATAAAAAAAATTTATTCTAACAATTAGAATTTTCCAAAGAACTTTGTTAGAAATAGGAAAAGAAATTTCCATAAATAACGATTCAAATTAGTCAAAGGTATTCTCAAGAAAAAAAAAAATTAAATTGTCCACTGAAACAGTGTTTGCGTGAAAATACTATTATGGGGTGCGTGAAAACACTATATGGGGTGCGTTTCTAAGAAAATCGTCGTTGACTAAGTAAAAATGGAGACAAAATATGAAAAATTTATTAGCGTTGTGCGATGCATTTAAAACTTTAGAGGTTTGCTAATATTTATCGCACAGTAAATTAATGCATACTTCTAAAATTAAAAATTTTATATGTTAAAAGATATATAGACGTTTGATAGGAGAAACATTGTTGTTGAGACCAAAATGCCCAGATTTAATTATCATCGAGCACCTTTGGGATTCTTTAGATAAAAACTAGAGTGGTATCTTAAAAATGTAAAAGAGCTGAGAAATGTAATTCAAAAATGAATCAATGCCTCAAGCAAATTTTTTAATATCTCCAGTAATTATTCTAAAAATTAATGAATGTGTTGAATTAAAGGTGTTAAATGAGTTGAGTTCCATTGATTTGGCATATAACCAAAATTAAAATAAAAACAACTGGCAGTTAAATTAAATAAATGAGTTAAAAGCATAACATGATTTGTTTATTAGATGAGTAATTTTCCCATTTAATGCGGAGTGTTACTTTTTTTAATTTATGTTATTGATAATTATATGAAAAAACTCAAGACATTTGATCACTAGAATAAAAGAACACCTTAAAACTGATAAACAATCTCATAAAAATCGAAATACATCAATTAATTTCAAAAACCTATATCCAAAACCTCAAAACAATTATATAGATTTTTGAAATTAATTGATGTATTTCGATTTTTATATACATGGGATTGTTTATCAGTTTTAATGTGTACTTTTGTTCTAGTGATCAAATTTCTAGAGTTTTGTCATATAATTATCAATAAGGTATTTATTCGTACTGAGTTGGTATTACCTATTTCCATCTTGTACGAATATTCGTCAAAGTTAAATCATTCAGACGGTACTGTACTATTCACGTAAAGTTTATGGAAAGATAGTGAGTAAGTTTTTATGTTTTCAAAAGTTGTAAAATTTATCACCTTTTATTACTCATTATTATTTAAATGGACTTCACCTTTTTAAAATTAACGATAAAGCTTCCCATAAATCAATTTCACTTAGTAAAGCAAACGGATTTGGTAAATCTGATCCATAAAAGCACTTAAAAATGAGTCTTTTTAACTATTGTCACGAAAATGAAAATTGGATTTCTGAAATCATTTTTGTTGGAACTAGCACAAAGATCTTGGATAGTATCCAAACCATATACTTTTTCCACCCAAGGTATTCTGCAAACATCTTTTAATGCAACAGTGCTTTCAATATGCTCTTTTATCTTTTTATGCCTGGTAACTGGTAGGTAAAAGATTAGAAAGAATGATACCACTTTAATGTTTGGTAGGAGATTCCTGACATATCGCACGTTACACAAGGTAAAAATAACTAAATTATGGCTGTTGCAATGAGCAAATGTAGCTGTTTCATTCAGATATAAAATACAGAAGGACAAACCTTTTGTATGACCGGATGGTTGTTGCTTCAGACTACCATATAAATTTCCTCTGCAGTTCAAAATATTTTAAGAAAAATCTGAAACATTTTTTAATAAAACATAAAATAAAAATAGTAACACCACTTGTGCAATGAAATGTATTTAAAAATAAAATCAATAAATCCAAAAAAGTATAATCAACCCTTGGGTGACCATGGGATTTAAAAAATCGTCGAAGATAAAACAGAAGCATTATGTAAATATCTTAAAACACAATCATCAAATGGGAAAATATATAAAGAAGTTTGTAAAAAATTTGAAAAAAAGTTTGGAAAAAAATTTCTACTCAAGACTCTTAGATAAACTTAAAAATAACTCAAAGCGCACTTGGCAAAATGCATTCGGCAAAACTCACTCGGCAAAATGCATTTGGCAAATAATGAATAAAATTAGTGGTAGACAAAAAAAGTTCAAGTTTCCTCTTCCTGATGATTACAGTTGATAACAAACATTTATGCGAATTAAGAGCTAAAGCTCATGAATTTAATAAATTCTTCGTTGACATCAGTCCTAAGTAGCAAATAAAATTCTATATACCAATGCTACATTTAAAGATTTTTATAGTACAGATAAGTTGGTTCCAAAGAATAAACTTCTAAAATATCTTTTCAATAGTTTAAAAAAGCTTTCAAGTCTCTTAAAAAATAAACAAATTGGAGCAGATGAAAGAAACACTAACGTAGTCATTGGATATTTTAAACCCTTAAAAGGTTTTAAAGTTTATGGAACATATACACCAGTTTTCCTGAACAGTTAAAAATTGCTAAAGTTACCCCTATTTTAAAAAATGGCTACCAAAAAAATACCAGTAGTTATCTCCCTCATCAGTTATAGTTATCTCCCTCATCAGCCGTAGCGCAGTGGTTAACGCAATAACCTCAGAAACTAGAGATTCGTGGTTCAACGCCGCCTCTGGAAATGTTTAATTATATTGGTAAGGAAAGAGGCATAAACTTCCTTTCAAATACTCTTCCACACTTATTACCTGGTTGAATATCTGCTACGCTAGCTCAATATCTTCTGAAATATGGACCGATGAAGTATGAGGCCTATGGTTTTTTTTATCTTTTAATGACGAACCATTATGAAAACTAAAAAATTTCAGAAAAAAAATAATGTAAAATGCATATTTAAACACAATCACCATCAAAAAAATTTCAAAGTTGAGCAATTATGGAAAAACGGAAATATTTTCCGAAATTGTCATGCTTACGAAAGTATAATTATCATATTTTGTGATTCCATCATTATACTTTATATAGAACAAGTTTAATTAGAATTTGATATTTAGTTTTTGAAAAAAACATAAAATAGGTCAGAAAAAATAAACTGGATTAGTCCCGCGTTTAGATTAGCCCCCCTCCCTCCTCATACTACAAGATGGTTTTCAAGGTTATAAAAAAGTCACACTCGGATTAACTTCTTGTAGAACATATGATAAATTTAATGTTATGCGTTGTTTTAACTGTCAATGCTTCGGACATTATGCAAATGAATGCAAAAAACAAGATCTGACACGTGCTAAATGTAGTGTAAAACATTGAACTAATCAGTGCTCTTCAATAGATAAATAATGTGTTAACTGTGTTATAGATAAACAAAATGATCATTTTGACTGTGCATTTGATATTAAATGTCCTTCACTTAATTGAAAAAAATATACTTTGAAAGAAAAACTTGAAATCAATCCTTTAGTAACAAGTCTAGAAGGATGAACTTACATAAATTATATGTATTTATATAAATTATATACATGTATTTATGTAAATTATATATATTATGCTCCTATGGAATGTTTGCTCTCTTTCTAATAAACTTCCAGATGCATGTACTTGACCGGAATCCAGACATTTTTATTTCCGAATCATAGATTTTATTACCAAATCATTTATAACTAAAAACAATAATGATAAGAGACAACAGCAATGAAAAAAAGTTATAAATATGTTTTGAACCACAAAATAAGAAAAGAAAGAGATGAAGAAAAAGGTGACGGGGTAGGAATTATCCTAAAACAATCAATTAATTACAAACAACTACTAAATAGACAGTTTCATTTCTTTGAACACGTATGTGTTAAAACTACTGTAGCCAAAATATCACTAATTTTGTTTTGAATTTATAGCCTAATATCTGTTACTCACGCAACACTTGTGGATGAATTCATGGATTTATTTGAACTAATAATATCAACAAGTTGCAAATGCATTTTAGCTGGTAATATACAGTATGCAAAAAAATATACAAAATAAAATAATTGTTCAGACAAAAACTGATGTCAAATTGATCAAGTTCATAGAAAATAGAATCGAGTGAGGTCTCTTTTGGTCTTGATAGCCTCAGCTAGACAATTTGGTATTAAGTTGACCAAATTTTGGGTCACTTCTATTATTGTATAATTACATGGCTCATTATAGCTTCTTTCAAGTCATCTAAATGCTTCGTTGCCAATTAGGGAATGCAAACTTTGACGAAAATAAAAAAATCGGAATTCGGAATTCAAAATTAAATTTTTTTATGCCTATAAAAATAATAAAAATAACCTATTTGAGATAATTCATTGTTATTTATTGCATAAAAAATACTTTCTTTAAAAATAAAAATTGAACATAAAATTATACCAAATTCGTACAGAAACATTCTGATATGGTATATTTATGGTACATTCTGATATGGTACATTTAAGAATAAAAAATATAAAATTATTCTTTTATTTGCCTAAAATATGCCTTGAGGAAGCAAAGATCACTTAAATCTGCGTCTCCGAGTCTCGTTCGAGCTTTTGCACAAAAGATGCCAGCAATTGAGAAGGCTCGCTCAGACTCCACGCTCTATGGCGGAATCAAAATCAAGTGTGAGTAGACGGACTCTAATATTTTTCCACGAACGCCATTCTTTTCAAAGAATTTCATTTCAGATTTAATTTTTGAAATTGAGTTCCTATTTATTATTTGTTGAGTTTAGTTGGACGTTATGTTAGACAATAAATTCAATTGAATGTTAAGGGCTTAGTTTTGTTCTTCCAACGTCACTTCTATTACATCGTTAGCTTCTGACTGCTCGCCTAAGGAAGTTTCCATGTTAGTGTTAAATATTAATTTTTGTGCAAAGTTTTCAATAACTTTGGCTATTTTTTTTCAATGGCCTAGTGAAAAGATGCGTGAACCTCACTTTTTCCGCCATTGTGTAAATACTGAAGAGTTCCAGACACATTAGTTCATCTTTGGCTTATTCGGTCTTCTAATTTCTTCTTTAATTTTAATGAAAGTTCATCAGATCCAATATTCTCAAGCATAAAATAAAATGTCGCATCAGCAGAAAGCAGGTTTGCATCTTCTCGACAAAGGGCTTCAACAGTAAGCTTCACTGGGAGAAGTGCAGAGATAATGTTTTTAAAAGACAAAACTTCACCATCTTGAATAACGATATCAAATGCAATGTTAATCAACGCTTTTTAAACACAGCTTTTTAACTTGGTAAACCTTTCAAGCATTTCGACCGAGCTATTTCATGTAGTTCTAGTGTCCATAATAAGTTTCAATTGTTTTCCGAATTCTTGTTTCACGTATACTTGAAGAATATCATTTGATGCTTTTCGAAAAACGAAATTTCTTTACAATCTAACGAACTTTTTTAATGAGAAAACAAAAGCAAAATTCTTGAGCCTCAATAAGATCAGCTTCATTATAAGTTTGTTCAATCAAGCCAACATTTCCATCTTCAATGTATTCCTCATCCGACTCATCAAAGTCACTTACTTGATCTTCTACACTAACGTTTTCTGGATATGTGTGAGCCACCAATTCAGTTGTATTCAAATTATTATACAGAACATTAATTATTTCTAAATGTATCGCATATGCGAAGCACAACTGCTAATTACATGGTAAAAGCCGTCCAACTTTTTACATCACAGCTGCCCCATCAGTTTTTATAAACGTAATATCTTTATCGATATTTATATTGTTGTTTTGCAATGTGGTTTTCAAAGCCGTAATGCATTTCTCTGCTGGGAAAAGTCCTTCAACAGGTATTAAAACTAAATTCCAAAACTGTTTCTTTGCTATGGACATTCACATTTAAATAACATCGGTTCCTTGAAGATGTCCATTCATCTGAGTTAAGCAAAATATTTTTCCATCTTCTTTTAAATTTATTTGCATCATTTTAGCCCGCATTTTTTGTGCGTATTCTAAAATTATTTTGCAAAAATTATTATATATATTAAAAATAATTATATATAAATTTTTGTAAAATTATTTTTTTGTTATCAATAAATGTTGTTAAATTAAAACTGCTATTATTCTTGCTATTATTTGCTTACTTATTTGAAAAATATTGATCCAAATAATAAACACCGCACTTCATGAAGCAAATCTCGACACTGTTGAAAATCGTAAAATTAAACGAACACGAGGTTATACCAAATATAAAAATTATTGCATGTGGATATGAAATGAAGACATGAAACCATTAACTGCAATTTAGGAATGTTTTCTCTATTTCTACTTGTATTATGCAGGATAACTGTAAGTTACAATTGTTTTCTTTATTTCTTCTTATGCAGGATAACTGTAAGTTACAATTGTTTTCTTTATTTCTTCTTAAAGAATTAGAATGTAGAATATTTATATGAAATAAAAACACAATTTAAAAGTTAGAGAGAGCACGAAAAAATAAATTTAAATTTTGCAATTCGTTGGAAAAATTTTCGGAATTCGAAACTATATTATGAAAACGAGTTCCGGAATTCTCGAATTTTGAATTCCGAGATGCAATCCCTATTGCCAATATCTCTGTCCAAAATTAATTTTAAAAATAAAAAATAACGCTTTAAACCTTTTTTTGAATAAATGTTTTTATTAACATTCTTTGAGCTAATGTTCTAAGTATTATGTACAATAGCAAAGGATAAAGAAGACTTTTAATTTTCTATAGTCTTTATAAACAAATCTAGAGTGAAATATTTATTTTGTTGAAATAGTACCCTGCAAAATCCAAAATAAGCTTGAGGAATTCAAAATTACTTATCGTGCACCTGGAATATATATAATATAGTTGGAACATCTGGAATAAGTTTTTACTAATTAATTTTAAAAATATTGATTTAAAAAACTTAATTGCTTTTAAAAAAACTATTAAAAAGAGTACTTCAAAGTATAAAAATTTAGTTATTGATTTTCCATAAACTTATTCTCTACAAGCTTCTTTAGATGTGGCGGAATAGTGTTGCAAAATTTTGATTGTCGCTAATTTGATTGTCGAAAATGTGAAAAAGGAATAGTGTCGCAAATTGTCGCATGATTGATTGTCGAATAACAGAATAAGGAATAAATGTCGCAAATGAATTTAATGAATAGACTTTTATTTGTTTTATAAAAGTTACATTTTTGGAAGTTTTTATCATAAACTTCAAATAAATGTTTCTTAAATGATAAAACATTTGTATCGTTTGTATCATTTGTATGGAGCGTTTTTATAACGACCTGTTTTTCCGGTAGTATTGAATCGGTATTAGTATTCGAGGGGCTCAGTGGAAACGTGGTTTAACTCATATTTTAAATAATAATCACTTCCAACATTACATTGAGCATGTAGTTTGTTGTGGAAAAAGTACCAAACCCTAAAACCCATCTATACACTACTGCAACCCAGTCCACCCACTAAAGCCGGCACTGCTGCTACCTATAATCATATTTACTTTAATTGAAAAATAAATCTTAAATTGTGGAAAAGTTGCCTATCCCAAAATTAACATGGCAAAAATAAAGAGTTCAGATTTGGAAATCTTTCTAATGAAAAGTGATTGTGATGATTCAGATGCAGATAACAACCCGTCTTTAGCGGATGATGTTAGTAAAGGTACATTTTTTTATATATATAATTAATAAAGCGTCAAGATGTACTTTTTATTGAGTTTATCATACAATAACATAGTTTCCAGTCTCAATATTGTTTAGGCAGTTTTTTTTCTAGTTTTTTCAAAACTAACATGTACTTTTTTATTTAATTTTTTTTTTTTTTTTTGCATTTAATCATACCATAAACACATATAACTACAAATGGCAGGGGCAAGAAGAAGACAAGTAGTCTTATCGCCAAGCCCCTTAATATATACCGAAATACAAAATAATAAAAAATAGAATTCGTAAAACCACAGCATATAATACATTTTTATATAGAATTTATATAAAAAAACAAACAAACAAAAGATAAAAGTTGTAGGTCCTGAACGTCCGACTTTAACAAGGATAATCGACTTTGAAAAAAAAAAATTTTATATAGTATAACAAATAATGTAAATGTAATGCAAACAAATGTTTGCAATTGCAATCGCAAAAAAAAAAATATTACAAATAGACAAAATTTAAATACCATAGTAAAATATTTAGTATAGCAAAAATATAAGTTTTTAAAAAGTAAGCACGCAAATACTCATAATCCTAAAACTTTCTTTTTAAACCAGTATATACCTTGAAATATTTGGAGTTTATAGTAAAATTTTTATGAAACATAAGTTTTTATAAAAAAAGAAACTAAAACGATAACAATTGGCATAATTTTTTCAAAGTCTGCAAAGTTGATAATGACCGACGTTGGTTATGTTTATCACTACCAACCCGCAAGATTTGTTGCAAATTTAAGTATTGGGAATCAATATGTTGAAGAAAACGCAAGACCTTTACCTATAGCATATTCTGCTTTCGGCATTTTTGATAATATTACTATTTTCACAATTTTGGTTTATTTTCTATTTCGATATTATTCTGGAAAGTCTCGAGATTATTCTCTTTTGAGCTACTTCAATCTTATTCTATAAACTTTGACTGAGAAATGGAGAAAATGCTAAGATAAAAAAGGACATTTTGGGGCTTTGCTTACAGACCTTTTAAAAGCTTTTGATTGCATTCCGCATGCTTTGCTTATTGCTAAATTGAATGCATATGGTCTCAACGCATTAAAACTCATTCAATCGTGCCTTATAGTAATAAGCTTATTCAATCGTACCTTATAGTAATAAAAAAAGAGAGTAAAAATGAATGATCGATACAGCTCTTACTCTAATATTTTGTTTGGCGTTCCGGAAGACTCAATTTTAGGTCCATTACTATTTAATATCTTCATAAGTGATCTATTTCTATTTTTACCCAATGTTGATATTGCAGGATATGCTGATGATAACACTCCTTTCAGTGCAAAAAATGACTTAAATTTTGTTGTGAGTGACCTACAAAATGCTGCATATCAACTTTCTTCATGATTTGAAAATGATGGTATGAATGCTAACCCAGATAAATATCAAATTATTATTAGTAAAACAAGCTCTCTTAAAGTTAACATCTGTCATAGATAAATAGTGTCGTTTGAAAATGAAAAATTAATTAGTATGTTTAATAATAAACTTTCCTTTGATAACCATGTTAACAATTTATGTAAATCAACAAATCAAAAAGTTAACGCACTCTCCAGACTCCCTTCTTTTATGTCTCTGAATCAAAGAAAACTTATACTTAACGCTTTTATTACATCTCATTTTTCTTATTGTCCATTAGTTTGGTTATTTCATAGCAGAAAACTTAACAATCGTGTTAACATAATACACGAAAGCCCTTAGAGTTGTATATTAAAACTATCAATCTCTTTTTGAAGAACTATTTATAAATAATGGTTCGAAAACTATACACCACAAGAATTTACATGTATTGTTACGGAAATTTTCAAACTAGATGTTGACAATATTTTGACAACATCATGACAAAACGTTTATCGCAGCAAAAACGTCAAATAGAACTTTTACACTTTTAAACGTGAATAATTTTTAAATTAATTACTTAAAAGTCATAGTTCTTATATATACATATATATATATTGATCAAAATAAAATTTTCTATCCAATCGTATAAAGTTTATTAGATTTTAGAGGTGTCAAAATAGACCCTCTTTTGCCCCTAAAATGGCTTAAAAGAGATATTACTGTAGCGCAATCAACTGGGTTTTTTTTACGCCCACCCAAAGACTGTGCACTTTCTATCTGCCAAACTCCAGCATTATACTATTTTTGTCTGGTTTGACCCTATTCTTTGCTAATTCTCTATGAATACAATTCTGATTTTACTATTTGCGACACTATTCCGTTTTTACTATTTGCGATACTAATCCTTTTTTTCGCTTTCCACACTATCCAATTTTACTGCTTGCGACATTATTCCTTTTACTATTTGCGACACTTTTTTTTTTTTTGACACTATTTATAAAATTCATTTGCGACACTATTCCTTTTTTTTTTGACACTATTTATTAAATTCATTTGCGACACTATTCCTTTTTTTTTTGACACTATTTATAAAATTAATTTGCGACACTATTTCTTTTTTTGCAACATTAGGCCTTTTTATATATTCGACACTATTCTGAAATTCATTTTTTGACAATATTCCTGTCACCGCATTTTAAATAATCTCTTATTTTTTATTATTCATAAATTTATTTTAAACATTGCATCAATAATAAATGTGTAAATATTATTAAAAAACAAACAAACGATATTTTTGAAAATATATTTGTATATTTGTTATCTGACATTTTAATACCATTATAATTTAGGGGAAAGTCGGGTAACACCAATGCTTAAACTAAAGAAGCTACTTTAAGTACTATAAAGATATTATTTTAATGAAAATGCGACTATACAAAATGTCAATCATAATATGCCAATGCAATTGGCTGGAAGTGCAAGATATTTTTTTTCACCACCAGAAGTGCAATGTCATATTTGATTCACATATTAATATATCTAAACTAATAACTTTTTGTTGATTAAAGATAAATATTTGTTATTTTAATAATATCTGATTTTGTAAATTTTGAGCACTTTATCAAGTTAATATGAAATTTATGCAACAATTTAATTCACCTTGGTATTACCTTGAAAAAAAAATGATTAAAACATGGCGGGGGATGAAGATCATCACCAAGATTTTACCGGATGTCGGTTGGAAAGGTTGCTTCTGTAACAGAGGCTACAAAATGTTATGATAAAACTTATCTTCATGATGGTATAACTCCTTCAACATCTGGTAGTAGTACTCTTGACATTTTTCAAATGAAACAGCTACAAACAATTGATGTTTCTTTAACTTGTGCCAATGGTTCCAATCATTTAATTGATTAATTAGTCACTGTTAAGTGACTGATTGATCAATGGGACAAATTACTGAAATAAAGTGAAGAAAATACTTATACGAAGAAGCAAAGCTTACATTCAAGGACACTTACGGAAAAGACATTTGGATTAACAAAGCGTTAGTTAAAATATTGAAAAAATAACGGCTATAAACAACACGCACAAAATTAATGAAATTCACGACTTTTGCAAAAAGCTTGCAAGAACAGTACAAACATTATAAACAATAAACAAATTGGAAACTGCTCAATCTTTTGTGTATTTATTAATGGATAAGCTTGACCAGTTTGTGAAATACTTACGCAAAATGATGACGGATGGGAAGAATGGGGACTGGAGCAACTTGTTGAAAAGCTACAAAAGTACATTGAAAGAAATGTACTTTTGTAGCTTTTCAACAAGTTGTAAGTACCGCTTGTGTTATAAGGTGACAAGCAGTCACCTTATAACACAAGGAATAAACGAATAATAAAAATGCAAGAATAAGAACGCAAATGTACAGTCACGGTCATATGAACATCGAAGCATATTGTGTTGCATTCAAGCAACACAGTAGAGGTAATTATGATGAAACAATGATAACAAGTTTTACTAAACATGGATGTGTTTACTTTGGTTTGCCAAATCATAAAACCGAAGATTGTATAAAGGTACTGAACAAACTTTTAACAAAAAAAAGATTATGTTACAACTGCATTGGAGATTTTAACAAACAAAAGATTATGTTACAACTGCATTGGTTATGGACACTCTGCAGCAAATTGCCAATAGGATGAAGGAAAAGTAATAAAAAACATCAAACATCAAATTATCAAAATCTCAATGCAACAATGGATTGTAAAGTTGAAAAAAAAATCATGAGAACAATGTTTAACGTAAATACAACTATTCACCCGACAGAGATTGCAAAAGTAAATGGTGAAAAAGCGAGATCAATGTTAAATACGGGTGCAGGAAGTTCATATATATGCACAAACTTGTTAACAAAACTGAAGTTAAAACCTACAAGGAAATAATATAAAAGCATTAAAAAGTTATATGGAACGGTGAACAAACATGTAGAAATATATAATATTACGCTAGAATCATTAACGGTACTGGAATTTCGCATCAAGATTGAATGCATCAACGCGGAAAAAAACACTAACCTTTTCACCCAATCCAATAATCAAAGAAATAAAAATAAAGTTTTCTAAATGAAGGAGACTGAAATTCATTGATGATGAAGGAAGCGATAAATTGCAACCTGTTTACATAATTCTCGATGCTGCTGATTATCAACGAACAAAAACAACGGAACCGGTGGTTACTCGAAAAAATAACAGATAAAGATATAGGAGCGGAATTAAATATGTTGATATGGACTCTTGCTGGGATAAGTATACGATAAAATTCAGTTATTGAAAAGCCCAATTGAACACTGGTTGTGAGGAGTTCGAGTAAAAAGTCTAGAAGAACTTGGATTGTTAGACAAAAACAGTGAATCAATGTTCCAAAAGATTTTAGAGAAAAACTGCTTCAAACAAATAAAGAATATTATGAAACTAGGATGCTATGAAAAAAAGGACGTTTTCAAGCTGCCAGACAATATGAATCTGACTATTAAATGGTTAAAAACTACAACAAAACATTTGGAAAAATTAATAAACTAGAAGAGTATAATGACACAATTAGGAAGAGATCAATGAAAGAATATTGAAAGTAGTAGAAATACCTAAAGGAGAGATAGTTCGCTACATTTCTCATCAAGCAGTAATCATAAAAAATAGTAAGTTAACAAAAATGAGGGTTATTTATGGTTGTTCAGCTCAAAAAGACGCTCAATCACCATCATTAAGCGATTGCGTTGAAGTAGGACCACCGCTGCAGCCACTAATATTTGATAATCTTATACAAAATTGGTTGAACAAACTCTGCGTATTAGCATACATACAGAAAGCATTTCTTCAAATTCAATTTTTTTTTTTTTTTAACACCTTCTCGTTTAACAAGGCTACAAGTTACTGGCAGATCAAAGATGGAGTTTACAGAGCAAGATAACGACTGACAGACGACTTAAAAGATTACAAATTATTTGAATCAGGAAATTCCAAAAAACTGGTAATCGAGGGGAAAAACTAAACTAAATTTTTGGAGCAAACAGGAATAGTCACAGTAAAAGGATGAGACTTAATTGAATAACGAGAATAACCCTGAGAATGAATTTTAGTAGACTACACAAGAGACGCCAGATCTTCAGAGCGGTGCCCGCTATAGTATTTGTAGAAAAGATAAAGAGAAGCAACATTACGACGATGTGATAATGGTTAGAGAATGGCTGCAAGCTGCAGTTCTATCTATGTTTACAATGCAATTTTTGCACCTTATCTAAAAGAGAAAGAGCATCAATGAAAGATTCTCCCTAAATATTAAAAAGTAAAAGTATTCCATACAAGGACGGATTTGAAATTTATAGAGATAAATATTATTTTCCGGAGTAAAAAAGTGGCGAGCACGATAAAGAGATGCAACCTTAGCAGATTCTAATTTTGCAATCGATTTGATATACGGTTTCCAATATAGATCGGAAATAAGAGTTAATCCCAGAAGACGAATGGTAGATAACTCGTCGAGTAGATAGACCATTCATAAATATAGGGAGACCTTAATTATTGTGGTAACGATTTGCTGAAAAAATTTGGGTTTTATCTAAATTTAATATTCTTAAAGATGTTACCTGATACACCGTAAGAACAAAGCTTATGGATAAGACCAGCATGCCTATCTTTATCAAAAGCTTTAGAAATGTTAAGAGCGATAGCCTTAATCTCTTCATCTATATCACCTCTAATGTACGATAAAATCTTTTGGTTATTACTGCTAGCAAATCAGCTGTAGAACGAGTAATTTCAAGATCAAAGATTAAGTTTTAGTTTCACACAAAAGATTCAAAATTCTTGCTTCTGATAGGAAGTAGACTGGTGGGACAATAGTTAGATCGCTCCCCGGAATTTTTGAAAACAGGGATAACAGATGCCGCTTTCCAGCATGCCGGAAAACAATACTCCGATAAGCACTTAAATAGTTTTGAAAGTATAAACGACAGCTCCTGAAAACACTTCTACAAGACTACAACAAGTATGTTGTCTGGACCATAAACTGTAGAAGAGTCTAAGCAGGAAATCACTTTAGATGCAGAAGCTTTAGCGATACGAATGTCAAGCAATTGATCAACCTGTTAGCCAACAATATCAGGTAGAATGCAACTAGTGGAATCAAGATAAAATATTGATAAAATGTTCTTAGCAAACAATTAAGCTTTGTCTTTAGGTAAGGTGAAAAAATCTGAATCGTACAAGAGAGGTGAAATAACAGATTTGCCCTTATTATTTATATTGTTTAAGATTTTTCTTGAAGTCACGAGTGCCTAATTTTTGAGATGAAATACGAAATGTCATGACCTGAGAATTGCGGGCATTAGCGTTAGAAAAAATCTTTTTACAATGGTATCTAGCAACAGTAAACGGACGTCTGTTTTCTAGAGAATTGTTTTGCTGATAGATATGGTAACGATTGGAAATTGCAGTAGCACAATGTGAGGTAAACGATGGAGTAGAGTTAGGCTTGACTTGGAATAATCGAGAGGGAATAAAAGATTCAATGCCAGTCTGAATCAAAGAACTTATGTAAGAAGCACATTTTTAGCAGAAAGGCGAAAGATTTCTACACAAGGGCCGTCACGAAGATAATCATAGAAATAGTCCCAGTCAGGTTTAAGGTTGTTGTAAGAGGTATGATGATAGTGGGATTCTGATGATGAAGAAGAATGAGATAATAGTTTGAGAGAAATTAAACTGTGATCAGAAGTACCAAACGGTGATTGTGGAGAAACTGAGCCTGACTAGGATCAGAAACAAGACATAAGTCGAGTAGAGAAAGTCAATGATTCGGGTTGTCTGGAAAACGAGTTGGAAAGTTGACTTTTGAGTTAGTGATTAAGAAAGACAAAATTTTGGGGCTTTAACGCCTGCAGAGTCACTAACACTAGAGCCAAGCCATTCAGTGTGATGAACATTGAAGTCACCAACAATAACAATGTTGGCTGATGGGTACAGAGAGAGGGCTTGATCAATTTGACCAGAAATAACTGAAAAAGATTGTAGCCTTGAGATGAAGGAGAGCTAAAAGAGTGAAGTGGTGCTAAACGAAAGCGCATAAAAGAATATTTGGTGGATTCAAACCTAGTTTCCAAACAAACGGGTGAATTTATACGAATGTATATGCCCAGGCCAAGCATGTGACTATTAAAGTCTTTACGAATTAAAGGAAAATAACCCTTTACACTATGATCACAAAATGAGAGAGCCGAACTCAAGTTAGTTTTACAAAGAGCAAGTAGGTCTGGTGAAATTTGCAAGAGATAAGACTTAACAGAAGAAATATTACTTGGATGACCACGATTATTAGTGAATGATAGGTTTGGAGAACTTGGTGATAACGATGGTTTTTTGTGTTTTATAGTTTTTTGGTACTTTAGTCATTTTTAAATTTGTTATAGAACTTAACTCAAAGCATAATTAGTACTCAGTACACTATTTAATAGCCCAAGCAGTTGCCTAATTACTATTAATTAACCCTGAGCCGTTACAAAGAGCTTCAAATGTGGCCATGACAATGCACACCAAAGGTACAAACAAGGACACTATCCATGCGCAACATGGCACTGTTAGTACTCTGATATTTTACACCTGTTGATATGTTATACAATTTTTAAGGAAAAGTTTTTTATAAGGAAAGATTCTGAATACTAACAAAAGAAAAAAAAGGACACAAATATAAAAGATTGTGGTGTTAATCTACGTTTAGGAAGATTTTAAGGGTATTGTCTTTTATGAAGAGGTTCATTCACAATTGCCGTAGCAAAAAAAATAGTTGCACCAATCAGAGCTGAAGAGAGCACAGAAGCGAAATTGGTAAACATTTATTTACTAAAGGAAACTGGCCTATTAAAATTCGTTGTGGAACTTAAGCAAGATGAACAACAATTTTGGAGATTTCACAGAAGAGTCTCTGGGTATAATTCAATATTTATACCAAAAGAATTTTAGCTAACTCAACGAGCATCATTGTAAAATAACCCTTCACAAAGGAGTAGGAGATACCATGGGTAGCATAAGAGAAAAATTCTGGATACCAAAATTTAGAGTTGCCGGAAAAAAGTTCATTCGTGAACATAATTTGTGTAAAAGGTATGGAGTGAAATCACTGTTACCACAAACAAGAGCAATTTTATCACACTTTAGAACTGACAATATATAATCGTTTGTAGTTACTGGTGTTGGTTTTGCTTTTTCGTTAAAACATAAAGAGATAGATACATCAGTTGGAATGTGTTACGTCGCACTGTTTACATGTGAAAGTACAAGAGCTGTCTGACTTAAACTTTGTCATGATTTTAATCGATTTTATCGATTTTATTGGCAGAAGAATTTCAGAGGGTTTTAAAAGAGTTTGTTGTAAAGAAAGAAACGCCTTAGATAATGATTAGTGATAATGTAAAAACATTTTCAGCAACAGAAATTGGTTACGTACGTTTACAATGAACAAAAGTCTTGCAAACTATCTAGCAAAGCAAGTCATAAAATGGAGGTTTAGTATATCAAGAGCTCCTTGGTGGGAGAGGATTGTTTGAAAGATTAATAGTAGTAATAAAGAAAAGTTTATTAAAAGCAATTGGAAAAGGTAATTAAGGAACAATAAAACACTTTGTTACCAAGGTGACCAGTTCGACAACTAAGTACTAACACCAAATGTATTGGTCTGGGCAAAATCTACGATATTGCTCGAAGAAGATATCGATTCAGTAACAAAATAGGGTTGTGTAATAAGAAGAATTAAGTTTGGAAAAAGTTGTAAAAACACTTAAGAAAATATGAATGAGCGAGTACAGGCATGCGATAGAAGAATGGCAATAAGCCAAAGAAAAGAATAGTAACATAAAGCTGTTAAAGATTGGAAGTTTAGTCCTTATTAAAGATGATGTGAAAAACAATGCATTTTTTGATACTAGACAAATTAAAAGCAAAACTAAAGGTAAAGATGGAGTCACACGTTGTTCTAAAATACGATCAGGAAACGGTTATGTGATTAAACGATCAATTCAATAAGTGTGCAACCTAGAAATCGATTGTGAGAATCGAGTGTGAAAAAAGTAATTGAAACGAAAGACAAGATGAAAGTCAGGCAAAAGTAGAAATATTGAAAAGAGCAACGAGACGGGCTAAATTGGAAAGCGCGAATGAATTATAGATTGAAAGTCAGAAGAAGTTGAGTTAGAAAAATAGCATAGAGAAAGAGTTTATAAAGTCAAGATCGTGGCCACTCTTTCGGGAGGAGGAGGAATTTTGGGGTGCTAATGACTCCTTTTTGTGTTAAGTGCTTGTTGTTAACTTTGTTAAGAAAATCAAGAAAAGTATTTATTTTGTATTCTAAGCCGTCTTATTTTATAAAAAAAAATCTTATAAAACCTCTTATAAAATTTTATGGGCTTAAAATTTTATGGGATGGGCTTAAAATAAGGGCTTGAAAGGAGATGAGAAATTTGAAAATGTAGAAAAAATTGTTGCTAAATATTGCCCATCACAATATTGCCTCCAAAAAAAATAGTTCATGTGTTTAGACAATACCCAAATAATAGTAAATATGTGGAAGAAAAGTGTACAATAACTTATAAAATTTAATAAATATTAAAACAATACACTACAATAGCTATTGTAATTATTTTTTATAAAAATAATTTAATAGATATTGTATTTGCTTTTCATCACAACAATAAAATATAAAGATTGAAAGGTCTTTATTATTATTACAATGTATTGCATTGCAATAATAATAAAGTTGTTGTATTTAATTTTTATAATTACATTTAAAATAGTTTTAAAGCCTTTTTCAATTTAAAGTATTGTAGAGTATTTAATTTAAAGTTAAACAATTTATCTTTATCGTGTTATTAACTATCGTTATCGTGTTATAATTATTATTAATTATCGTTGTGGAATAACAAGCAGCTAATGTCCTTTGTTATTATACATTTAATCCGTTGTAATTAGAAGCGTAGTAAAGACATTAGCCGAGAATACTTACCTTCTAGTATTTTTCTACGTTCAACAACCAATGCTTTAGTTTTTAAAAAATTTGCTTAATAATTAATTAGTTAATTTTTTTTTATTTTTTTTTTTTTTTTTTGTAATTAAAAATTAATTACAAAAAAAAATTTTTAATTTTAACTCGTGAAAATTGTGCAAAAATAAAATATTAAATACTAAATTTTTCAATTGAAAACTTATTATATAATTAGGAAACTTCAGTTCTTTTAGTTCAAATTTGTTACACACAGTACTAGATTAAGGAGGTGGGGGAGGGATTATAGCACCGGGATCCGCAGTTAATCCGCACTGCGACTTCCCATTAAATCTTTTATTTAAATTCTTAAATGGTAAAAAAAGACAAAAAAAGCCTTGAAAGGTCAAGAATACATAGTTCTTTCAAATTATTGTTCAAAAGTTTTAAAAGGTCTTAAATTAAACCTAAAATTCAAAAACTTTTTATAAACCGTAGCAAACTGAAAATATTTTTTAACTTGCATATAAATTTATAAAAGTGTTTTACAAAAACAAAATAGCTAAACAAAACCGTGTAATTAAACAAATAGCCAAACGTATACAAGTATTTCGAAAATAAAACGCTTCGAATAGATTCTATTAAAAATAAATACGCTGAGTGTGCGCGTTTATGATATGCTTATTTATTTATACGTTATAAATATGCAAACGTTATTTATAGAATATGCCACGCTCGTATAAACAAAAATTTCAAATTGTCTAAATAATAAAGTTTTTATAATCAATTAGAAGTTTGTTATGTAATTATTTGATGATTTTCTAACTTTTGATCAATTCGCAAACATTAGTCAACAACAGTTGCTGTACGCAACATTAGTGTTGATATTCAACATAAAACTAGCAAGTGTTAAGCAATAAGGCCCCTTGGGGTAGTAAAACACATTGTTGAACTCTGTGCATTGTTCCGGTGTTGCATTGGTATACCCATTACAAGGAGGAGCCAAACACGTGTCTCTGTTACTTTGCCTGTTGCAAAACGTCATCATTTTGGATGCTTTTGTCAAAACACGTGCAGCGCATTTTAATGATAAAACATTTGCTTTATTCTCTGAAGAATCTGTATTTTTAGAAACCTTGCTGTTTGGAATTGGTTTATTATCTACTTGGGTTAAAAAAGAGCAAACACAAACGGAGAAAATATAGCATGTTCTTAAGATCTAAAAAATGCGTTAATTAAAAATAGAACTTGTTTCAGCTCAAAAAAAATTGAGTAATAATGTTATAAACTTTTATAGACTGTTGGATGGTAGAAAGGATTCAATTAAAAAATTGATTTAGCTGGTCAACAAATAATTTATAATTTACCGTCATCATAACAAAAGTCTATCGTTGTTCGCTAAGCATACCACAAAGCGTCTCTTTCTTTAGATTGTTTTTATCAATTTAAGTTTTTTGTCTGGAGAATTTTCATATAAAATAGTCTTAAATATATAACTTTTAACTCCATATTAAAATTTTAATCCCATCGAATGAATCTTATTATCAATTGAATATTTATTTATATTCACTGTTATTTTGAATTAAAAAGATAAACCTGACTACTGTCGCCATAGATCTTAAAAAAACTAATCGTTGTTTTTCATCATATGTCTTATTATAAAAATAATAATTTTTTGGAAAAAATTTCTTTTTGTTTAATTTTTAGAAATATTGAACAAGAAGAAATAGGTTGAAAGTTAGGTTTCTAAGACTTAAACTTAGAAACCTAAATTTGTATTTTAATTTTGTTTCAACCGTTTGGTTATCACAATCCAGAGGTTTCGATAACTGAAGTTGTTGGAACATTTTGTTTACTGTAATTTTGAATGCCGATAGTTGAGTTTGAATTATAGAAATACTGTTCAATTTATAGTTAACTTATATAACTCTTTGAATTATGAATTCAAATTTTTATTAAAGTAAATGCAAATAATTTACACACTATATTATAAACAAATTTTATTGCGCATTTGTTTAGAATATTTATAAAAAAATAACAACAATAAAATCTCTTCGTTAAATCATAAACTTTGTTGAATGTGGTTTTTTAAGTATAAATAAATATATACTGTATATAAATATATACTATATATAAATATATACTATATATAAATATATACTATATATAAATATATACTATATATAAATATATACTATATATAAATATATACTATATATAAATATATACTATATGTAAATATATACTATATATAAATATATACTATAATTTATTAAACATGTATTTTCGTTAAAGTTAATTAAAAATTTGCTTTAATGACTGCGATTTTATACAGTTTCCTATGTTTTTTGTTCAATAAATTCAACAATTAAATAACAATATGATGTTTTACCGTTAACAAATTCAAACATTTACAATTTAGCTTACAGTTTTAATTTACCTTATAAATTTTTAAAGTTCATTGGGCATAAAAAAAATTAACTCTTTTCAAATACTCAATGGAGGTTCAATAACGACTCGAACTACATTGGAAGTAATCACCTCTGAGCGTGACTTGGGAATTAAAATTACCAATGATCTTAAAGTAGAAACCCAATCCATGTTACATGTAAAGCAAATCAAATGCTAGGCATCCTAAAACACATTTTCCAGATGTTTACAATTTGGCCTATCTTCTTTAGTTGAACGTCGTAAACGAGGTGACCTCATCCAAAAATATAAAATTATTAATAACATCGACATAGTCAACTAGCACAATCCCCTCATCGCAATTCCACCAAGAACAAGTCACAGAGAATGACTTCACCGTGAAAAGTACAGCAACAATTTAGCTCGTTTCCACTTTTTTAACAATCGCATTGCTAATGCATGGAACATGTTACCAGATAAAGTATATTGTTCTCCAACTGTCAACAGTTTTTAAGCGAGCCTCGATGAGCTCTAATGTTACTACAGCTCGCAGCTTTCCTATGTGAAATTTCAATATGAGCTTCACAAAAACTAATTGTAATTTGCTAATCTATGCTTTGTATTTTGTCAATTATTTTTACTTTTGTAGTAATAAATGTATACTACTACTACAACTACTACTACTACTACTACTACTACTACTACTACTACTACTACTACTACTACTACTACTACTACTACTACTACTACTACATAGCATTGCTTTTGTACCATTATCTTTTCTATATTTTGGCTTTTGTTTTAATGTAAAAAATTGTTTTACTTGTTAACAAGTAAAATTAAAAGTATGCACCTTTATGCGCCCTTTTTAGTATTAATAGATAGATGTATATAAAACATACCATGGCAGATTTTCATCATTAGTTACACGCCAACCCAATAACGTTTTCATTGTGATAATAATCAACTTGTTCAAAATAACGTCATACCTATAGGTATGAAGTTATTTTGAGCGAGTTGATGCAACATTTTTATATCCATGTATGCCAACACCATCATAACTTTGTAGGGATGGCGTTTTATATATAATTATATTTTATATAAAATCAATGTGTGTGTGTGTGTGTGTGTGTGTGTGTGTGTGTGTGTGTGTGTGTGTGTGTGTGTGTGTGTGTGCATGTGTGTGTGTGTATAGTAGGATAATGACTTTTATACAACCTCGTTTCCCTGTATCATAATTTCATTTAAGTTAAATAAAATATTACATTCAAGGCGATTTGATAAAAAAATCTCACGCACAAAATGATTTTAGGAATTTTATTTATTAGCTTTTCGGCCAAATTTTTGAAGTCACTGTATGCAGATACAAAATGGAACACAAGCTGTAGAGTCACATGTTTACAACATTATATAGGATCATCAAACTCACAAGGAAGTCAAATATTCGCGATAATGTCATTAGAGAGGATGAATTTCAGTGGGAGGTTGTCCTTGTTGCGACAGGAGTCGTGCAATTCTTGCATAACTTTGATGGCACGCTCGCAGCACTGGTTGCCTCGGGCAATGTTGATTGGAGAGTCATCTATTTTCCAGTGGGTTTTTAAGCAATTGAGAGCTTTTGGGTAGTCATTAAGAGCTTAAGATAGTTCTTCAAAATCTTCAACGCGGAACAATTGACTGGTGAACCAATGGTCAGTCCGTGAGTAAGAAATGAATGAACAGATTTTACGCAACCTAATCTGGGTTGCTGGCATCAGAATAAACGCAAGAAGGGCTAGAATGGTACGTGAGTTTCAGCGTGCATTGCTGATGTTTGGGATCTGTTTGAAATTCACGAAGAGGATCTCATTTCTTTTAGTTAAGTGACGGAAGATACGAGTGAGGTGGTAGAGAAACTTCATGCTATCTCTCCAGCCGCCTGTTTCCTTAATCTTAGTTTAACCGTTGCTGAAGGCTGCTTTCAATTTATCGTAATTGCTTATCAAATCATGCACAAAGAAATACTCGATGTTTGGTGATTTAGTTGATTCATGGAGCTCATTGTCCATGACAACGCAAAGAACGCGGTCCAGCATATGGTGCTGGCAACTGTTGAACTTGGGTTTGAGGTGATCTTTCTCTTCGAACATTTGCTGCAGCCGAACAACAACGTCTGTCTTCTAACCGGTATTCACGTTCGTTGTGTCGGCAACAATCATCTTAACTGATCCCCACAGATTGAACTCCTCTAACACATCCTGGAGTCCTTCTGCAATTGTTTGAGCTTTCCCATCATTCAATTTTAGCGCAGTCAACTTAATTTCTTTAGATTCATTCTTAAGGACCACGGCCTGATATTCAAAGCCCTCAAAGTGTTTGCCGTCAAAGTGTATGCTCAACTTCTCCAGGTGAAGCGTGCTCACCAAGTGTTTCTTCACCTGAGCAGCTCTCGTGTAGATAGCCATGGCGGCACACCACTGCTGCTCTGTGGGACGACAGCTTTGAGCATGTAACAAGAAGTCTTGCAATGTCTGTTGGGTCATATTTCCTTTTGAATCCTCATTGATGCTGCATTTTCATCCTCTAAAGGACTGTCTGTACTGTTCTCATTTGAGTCCGTGCTTCTTTTGGAACATTCGGGTAGCGCTAAGCTGGTAAGTGTGGACAGTCGCTTTCATTGCCCTCTTTTGCTTAGATGGGTGGATGGTATTGGCTCTAGCAGGTTTGCCAGTAGAATAACCAACTTGACCTTTGCTCTCAATTTGCAGTTTGTAGAGGCTCTCATCCTCTTTACACAACCATTCGTCTTTCATCTTGGTTTTGTCAAACAGTTCATTCAATGAATCAAAGTTTAGTTTTTTCTGCAGCGCTCGTAGTCTTTCAGAAGTTTTGCTAGTTTTGCACAAATAGCTTGATCAGATACATGCGGGAAATTCAACATTTTGTTCCATAGGTCTTTAAGCTCTACAGCAGTTAAACCGATCCTCTCTCTCCGTTCTTTGGTAGTGGATTCAAGAAATTTGGAGCGTCCAATGACATGGTTATTCAGGGGCATGCGACTCCGTTCGCTCAAGGGTGCTTCATAAATTGCCACATTGCCTTTTCTTGATGGGGCTTGAAACTGGAGTAGGTTGTTTGTCCAGGTTTCCTTGTTCTTCTCCGTGTTAGAAGAGCTCTTCTTGAACGATATGTTGTCTTCTACTCAGCAACTGACATAGGAAAAGCCTTAACGTCAATATTAATTACGTAACAAATCAAAGAAACTGTTATTAAGTTTTCAATTGAACTGTTATTGTTACTATATTTTATTTCAAAAGAAGCTAATACCGATTATAGAAAATGAAAAAGGAGGACACTAATAAAATATTATATGCTCTATTATAATTTGCGAAAGAGTTAAGTGTAACTTACCAAATAATACAAGGATCTCTTTATACTTAAACTATAGAGAATGCGCAATAATTAAAATAAGGCAATAATAAGGTTGACACCAAACTAAGATAATTAAAACTCAACTACTTGCTTTGAACACCTTGCTTATATACCCGCTTATAGCAGACTGCAAAACAGCTAAAGAAATTTTTAGAACTCTACAGAAGCTTCCCGAACAATTACGTCACTGTCCTGGCCGACGACGCACGGCGTTATACGATGTTCTGGAAAATTCTATACATTTCTCTGCTACATAAATTATTGCACAAGTTGGTTTCATGACTTATGTTACATACAGTATATATATATATATATATATATATATATATATATATATATATATATATATACTAGCTGGAGTTACCCGGCGTTGCCCGGGCCAATATTTAAAAGTAAATGACCATCTGGAACTTTGTTTTACTAATTTTGGGCTATGCACAGTAAGATTGTGCAATATTTTTTAGTGTTGCACAATAATCCCACAAAATGTGACCCTGTTGGTTAAAGCTATGAAATAACTGAAAGACATTAAGGAAGAAAAAGACATTTTGTTTATTTTCCACTTAAAAACAACAAATTAAGAATTTCCAAAAGAACATTTACTCAAATTTTTCAATTAAATTGTTCTCTCACACTGAAAAAAAAAGTTGAACATGTTACAAAAGTTAAATCATGGGTAATTTCTTCACATTGGATTGTTATTGTTTTCTTTTAATAGGACTTCTTTAAAGAGGATTTCGTTCACTGAAGAGCCTTCTGATAGACAATGTTCTTGGTTTTTTCTTCTGGAGTCAAAATGAAAAGATTTCGTGGAGATCCAACTCTGAAGCATGCAACATAGAGCTGGCCGTGAGAAAAGCAGGGCTGTTACAAATTGATGCCAGCCACTTTGAGTGACTGTCCCTGCGCTTTGTTAATGGTCATGTCAAAAGCCAGCCTGACTGAAAACTGGAGGCGCTTGAAACTGAATGGGAGGTCATTGGGAATCATTGGAATCCTTGGAATGAAGACATTCTCACCTTTGCCACATCCAGTCAGTATAGTTGCTTCAATCAAGTTTGAAAGGATAGCTTTGATGATGAGTCGAGTTCCATTGCAGAGCTTGGGACTGTCGAGGTTGCGAAGGAGAATGATTGGTGCTCCAACTTTCAGGTGAAGAATGTGAGGAGGACATCCAGATGGTTCTAAAGAGTTCAGAAATTCTGTTGGATAGTTGACAGCTTCATTGGGGTCCATAACCATGTCAATGGAGTTGTAGGACTTTTCATTGCCTGGGAGCATTTTCTGGATCTGCATATTGATCTTGGTGACAGACTCATTTTTGGGAGCCAGAATAGCTCTCTCACAGATCCAGTCATGTCTTGTAAAACTCTGCTGGATGTTGGGAAACACCTTGACAATGAGTTCCTCTGCAGAATCCACCAGTGTGCAAAAGTTGGCGGGGAATTTAATGAGCCCTGTCTGCACATCAACTGGTGCCTCACCATTGCCCAAGGCAAGGAGCTGATTGGAAAAGGCTCCTGCTGACAGATCACCAGACAACTTTACCCTCATGTTTGTTGTCAAATGAAGTGTTCTGACACTCCTCCACAGGTAGGAAGCTTTTAGGTTTTGCCAAATTGCACGGCTGAGGCTGCAGAGCCACACTGGATCCCATTTTTGGGCCCCCCTGACCCCGGGGGTCGGGGTACGGAATCAAAACCCAGCTAAGAACCTTCTCCCCCTCGAAGACTACCCCCATGCCAAATTTCATCGAGATCGGTCCGGCGGTTTGGATTTCTATAGAGAACAAACAAACAAACACACACACATTGCCCTTTATATATATTAAGATATATTAAGAAGCACACCAAATGTCAGGTGCTTTTTCCTACCGTTATACCACGATGCCAGCACTAAAGAACAGTTACTACAACAAGTATGTGGCCAATTTTTTGTCCTGATTACCAATGGGGCATCCAAAATAATGAAAATATGTGATCTTTATCAAAGGTGTCATTGTTTTGCGATGTCCTACAGGAGTAAAAAGTATACAAATTTAGCAGAACATGTCTAGGTTATTTACACATCCTCTGGAGCTTATGTTGAATTAGTATATAACAATGATAACAAACTAACAGCAATTGTTTGTTTACTTTGAAATGATTCAAATTACTTCTTTATAGATTTTCAACTTTTTTTTCAAAGGTTTCAAAGCTGTACCAATTTAAGTGCACATAAGATATTTTAATTACTGTATTTATTCTACACTAAACACTGTTTGAATTAGATCAATACAAATAATATGAAATTTAACACTAATGACATATATACATTTATATTGCATATGAATGCAACATGGTAATTGGATATTTTTTGACATCGTATTTTGCTTGGTTGTATTTTCCCCTCCAACCGTAAAATTATCATAGAATCTGTTTGTTTTATTTGTTTTAGTTTTGATTAAGATAATTGGTTAATGAATATACTCATCAGAAATACAGGTAAACTCTATATCTGTAAGATCCAGGGTTCATTTTCTAGATTTCGTATAATTGAAAATGCGTTTAAATGATAAAGATGAATATCAGAGAAACCTAAGCTGATAGAAAAAAACTGGTATTTTTGGAATCAGCGCCCAAAAATTAGAAAAGAACAGTACCTGGCTTCCGAGATTTTTTTGTTGTAGATCAGTTTTATTATTTCAAGCAAAATTACAGCTTTCGATACGTTTGCAACTACTTTGTGTCTATAAATGAACTATTCCAATACATTATTGGTGTGTCTACGTTACAAGAAGTTTTAAAATTTATCATAAAAATGATTATTTATTTAGCTAATATGTATTAGATTATATTGATATGAATTAGCAGCAAAAATAATTTTTTTGCTGCTAATTCATATCAATATAAAATGCCAAAATACTTCACACGTAATGAAAAGTTGAGAAGAAAATAAAGGTATTTTGCTAATCTTTCTTATAACTAAGAAGTATATATATATATATATATATATATATATATATATATATATATATATATATATATATATATACATATATATATATATATATATATATATATATATATATATATATATATATATATATATATATATATATATATATATATATATATATATACCTGTATTATACAAAATAAAAAACGTTGTTGAGAAACATACCTTAATTCAATTATATTATTTGTTAATACATTGCCATATTAACTATGCAAACAATGCTAGGGGTAGCACTTATAAAAGTAAACTTAAACTTCTCTATCGGCAACAGAAGTATGTAGCATGTCTTTTAAATTTCAAGGACCATTTTGCTCACCCCAAGCCTCTTTTATATAATTTTTTTTTTTTTTTAACTTGTATTTACAAGGTGATAGAAATAAATATATATTAAGGAACAATAATTTAATTCGACAACCATTTTCTCAAACTAATTTTTGAAAATTTTTTATTTCATTTCGCGGACTATTTTTATGGAATAGCGTAGTTCTAAATACTTCTAAGGATTTTTCTCAAGAATGTAATTTTGATTCTTATAAACAAAATCTTCAAAAACTCATTTTTTCAACTGAAAATATACTAATCTACTTTTAAAATTTTGAAAATTCCTTATCTATATTAGTATATATATATTTAATGTATATTCTTTCTTATTTATTTATTTTTTTTTTATCAACAGGCAATTATTTAACATGTTTAATTTTAGTGAATTATTTAACATGTTTTAGTTTTATAGTCTTAAAACTCCTCTATTGTAATATTGTATGTTTATTTTTATTTTTATTATAATACTATATTACGAACTTTATATACTTTTACTATTAATTTTAATTTTGTAATAAAAAGAAATTGAACAAAAATAAATAACAAGAATAAAAGCATTGAAGAAAAATGATCTCTATCGAAAAAAATAATAATGATAAATAAAAATAGGCAAATATATTAAATATATATATATATATATATATATATATATATATATATATATATATATATATATATATATATATATATATATATATATATATATATATGTATATACATATATAAGAAAAAGAAAAAAAAAAGAATAGATGTGTGCGTATCTGCAAATATATGCATGTAGGCTACGATTGGAGGTAAACCATCCTTTGACAGTGGCTCGGCGTTTTTGTTGTCAGAAGGGTCAATGGTAATTTATATATTTGGTAGTGGCTTGGCGTCTTTGTTGTCAGAAGCGTAAACGGAAATTTAGTAATTTGGCTTAACACACAGCGATAACCATCGTATGGCTATCTCGGTCCTCTTGCACAACCTTTTGAAAAATCTGGAAATGTATTATATTCAGTCTGGAAGTGAGATTAAATTGAATATATTCAGTGCTATATAGTGAATAATATATAGCACTCTAATTATTATTCACTATATAGTGAATAATAATTAGATTCAGTGATTATATTTGACAAATTAGATTCAGTGCACAGTGGGACAGAGTGTGCCAAAATACCTAAAAATCAATTTCGGCTTTGCACGGTGAAAATCTGTCATAATAGTGAAGACATGTTCATTTGAGGAAATATCTAGTTAAAAAAACATTAATAACAATTTTGGCGTTATTTTACACGTTAATTTGACATGCGTTCCAAAGCGCTATATTGCATTTGATGTTTATCAACTTTGTTACGCTACTATTGTATAGAATTAACTTTTTTGACTTTCATTTTAAAATATATTATTTTAATTAACAATGTTTTTTTCGCTCAGAATTTTAAAAACAGTTTAACGTAAGTGTAATCTTTGCTATCACGTATCAGATAAACCATCCGCCAATATCCTCCAAATATTAGGCTATGTAAATCTCATGCTAAATATATGTAAATAGCCATGCATCATAAATATTTTGCTACTTTTTGCAATAAAAAAAGTTATAACAAAACATTGGTCTTTGGTTATTGGTCAGTTGATGAGAAATACTGAACATGTAAAAAAGATGTTTTGTACAGAAAGAATACCTACAAAATCGTTCATTACTGTTAAAATATATAAGTTTTGTAACTATATATATCTAAAAAAGGTATTTTATGACAAATATATGCATTGAAAAGTAATATTTTTGATGTTTACGCTAATAAAAGTTGTCTCGTCCATTAAAAATATTTTGTATTTTTCACAAAAATTTAATTTTTTTAATATTTTTATTTATATTATATATTACTTATTTATTACTTTATTTATGCATTTTATATATAAATATAGCTTTTCTAATTTCTTCAATAGCGGTTTCTCTGCGACAAATCCTGAGGGTCTTCTTTAAGTATCCGCGTTTTTTATATTTATTTTTATTCTTTATTTCTTAACGATATCTTGACTTTTTAACTTTTCTTTTTTTATATTAATTATATCTGAATCATAAGTATTGTAATAAAGAACAACAAATATATATATATATATATATATATATATATATATATATATATATATATATATATATATATATATATATATATATATATATAAATTTTGGAAATTTCATTTTAGCAGATCGAGGATTCCTCATCAAAATAAGCTTGCAGAGAAAGGAACATCGCCCAACATATGATTATGTTGGGCGATGTTCCTTTCTCTGCAAGATATGTGTAGCAAATAATGTGTAGAGCTGTTTAACTTACAAATATGTTACAAGCCTTAAGCATTTTGCTGTGGGTAATTAAGAATCAAAAGGTACATACTGTTTGATATTAAAAAAATTAACTTTTTCTTATTTATATATTAATTTTTTCTTTGTGTTATTACCATATCTAATAAAAATATAATAGGAATTTCAAGAAATTTTATGCATAGTGTTCGCAAAAGGCGGATGAGTCTATTAAACGGTTGATAGGAGAAAAAAAAAGCAAAGAAGAAAGAAATTATTTGAATAAAAAGAATAAAGAAGATAAAATCTGCAAATTATATATAAAAGTCAAAAAAGTTAACTTCTAATTGTTTGTTTATAAAAATGAACTAAGTTATAAATTATTTAATTAATAAGTAACCAACTAAATAAAGTGTTGAATGCGATTAATGTTGTGTTGGATGCAATTAAATAAAGTATTGAATGCGGCGGATTATACCTGCTTACAGCTAAAAAAAAAAAAAAAAAAAAAGGAAAGAAAAAACAACAAAGAAATTCGAATTTAGAAAAAGAACTTTTATTTATTTACGAATTTACGGTTATATTTGAATTTACGGTTATATTTGAAGTAGTATTAACTTCTTTTTTTTTTTATTGTTTTTTCTTTTCTTTTTTTTTTAGCTCATTCAATTTATTTTCTTTTTTACATATCTATTTTATCATATTATTAATTACATTATTACTAGCTATATAATGTATATTTTATTAAAAGCCGTCTCTACGGGCATTTGATTTATAAACTTACGTTCTAAATGTCTTATAAACGTTTTTTAACGTCTTTTAAACGTTCTTTACGTATGTTTAGAAGACATTTAAAATACATTTAGAACGTTACTTTTAAAAACAAATGCCCGCTGGGGTTAGTCATATATTTGTTTTTATTAAATAGTATTTATATTTTTATTACACATTACTACTACTACTTTTGTTATTACTGTCACTATTTTTATTATTATTGTTATTTTTGTGAATGTTATTATTATTATTATTGTTTTTATTATCTGTTATTATTGTTATATTGTTAATATTTTTATCATAAACTTCATCATTGTTATATTATCGTATAGTTACTACTATTGTTATATTGTTTCTGTTGTAATAATCTTATTAATATTAATATCTTTATTCCTAAATAAATTTCTACTTATGTCTAAAATTTGCAAAATTTGTGATAAAACTATTCGTGCTAATAATCATTCATTTCAATGCAACCACTGCCTAAGTTCAATCCACAAGAAATTTTAGTTTATTAACAAAAAAACTCCTCCATGAATTATTGGCTCTGTATTACATGTTGCAACAGTATTTTTCCTTTTATTTTTTTTTTGTTTCTTTTTTCCTCTTTATTTTATTTTAAAATCTTTCTATGTTTTATCTATAGTTTTTTTTTGTTGTTTTTTTTGTTGTTGTTTTTTTTTGTTTTTTTGTTTTAGGTGTCACTCCTTTTACTAGTTTTTAACTATATGAGTGACACCTAACCTTATTTATGTTGAGTTTATAAAATATTATTAAAAATTTTTATATTTTATGGTTAAATAAATAGATTGAGAAAAAAAAAAAAAAAAAAAAAGCATTATCACACTGTACAGCGCACTAAAAATAATTATTCAGCTCAACTGGGGACAACGTAAAAAACTTATCAAAGGTAATTTTGCAAACAAACATCTCTAATTGCATCTGTAAAAAATATAGGATGATTTAATTTTAGGCCATCACTGTTAATAAGAAATTTGTCATCACTTGCCAGTTAATGAAACCATTTTTATAATTAAATATACATTATCTCTAAAATACCTTTTCCATGAAAAGTACAGGTAAATATTCTGCTCCTAAAGAAGGCATACCAGCCATAATATGAAACGATTTTCTGTTCATTGACTCTCGGTCAATAAACAAAAAGTTGTTATTCTTTAACAGGACAACATTTTATTTTTTTACAATATTAACAATATGGTAAAAAAATGTAATGCTGCGCACAATATTATTGTGTAAATTTGCTATTAAAAACTTTTTCGTATTAAATGATAACTTGTATAATAGAGTTACTGAAAATATCTTTATTTGCGGAAATTAAAACATATTGAAGCTTTAATTCTCTCTGCCCGATAAACCTGTCTCTCGGCTCGATAAACCTGTCTCTCGGCCCGATAAACCTGTCAAGCTGATTATTGATTTTGCTGAGAATTACTTTAGCTGTTTGATTGTTTTTAAAATATTTTCTCTTCACGTAGTTGTTCGGAATGTTTTGAAAGTAAATTCAGTTTGATTATTACAAGTAGGATCAAAAAAACTAGTTACAGTTTCTGGCTAACAACTTGTCTAATCTTTTGAATCTGACTCAGTCTCACTTCATTTATGATTGCTACTACAATATTATAGGTCAAGATATTGTGTTTTTACGTCATACGAAGTTGGTCTATATAACTTAATATTAGCAATAATAAATATTTATTTACAACGATTTAATATAATAATAGCTAATATTAAATATTACTGATACCCAGTCATTCATTCCATCTGGTTATTTTATCTATCAATTTCTCTAATTTAGCAACATAAGTTTTGGATATTTGAAATAAAAAAGATCCAAATATTTAGTCAAATTGACTAAATATAGTAGGTTAGAACAACTGATAAAGAAATTGTAATGTTTCTAGTTTCAATCTTTATGCCCTTAACATGTTTTTTAATCCAAAAACCTTTAACAATTTAACCAAAAAAACATTACTGTAAAGATTAATAAAATTAAATCTAAGAAAACGAGATATCTAAAATCTTTAATTTTAAAGTAATTTTAAAGTTCATTCATTCCGTGTGCACTAATCAAAGTAAAAAGAAATTAAAACGAAATAAAGAATGAAAAAAGGTTTTACGAAAAAAGCTTAAAAGTGTATATTGCTTAAAAACATAAAAATGAAAGATCAAGTATTAAAAATGATTAACAAAATTAATATTCCCATAGAAAAATTTTATGGCCAGATGAAACCTAGTTGCAACCTATATTAGTGCAATATTGGTGTAATATTTACGTCAAGCTATATATTGTAAACAGTATTGTGCCATTCTTGATATATATAGCCAATATTATAAAACAATATTGATTTTATTTACAATATTGATTTTCGCCAACATTTTGTTAACATCAACAATTTTACAATTGTCACTAATATTCCATTTTATACAACACCAGTATTGAAAATTTATTTTTAATAATTTTAATAATTTATTATAACACTTTATTTATCCTTATATAACACATATGCAAACTATGTTAGTATATTGTACATGATTGTTTAATATTTTTAAAGAATAAAACAGGATGAAATTTAGTAGGAAAAAAAAACTTTCACGTGTCATCAGGAAGCATCCTGATGAAGTATGTAAAAGAAGGAATTAATGATGAATTTAAAAGTGCTCTAAGTATAATGCCATAATAAAGAAAAACTTATTTTTAATTATGTGTATTTATAATATTAAAGCTGTTGTTGTTAAACAATATTTATTCAGTATGATTTGTGACTAACTTCTACAATCACCACGCAGTGGCGGATCGTAGTCCCAGACTGATTGAAATTTTGGAGCCCTAAACTAGCACCCAAAATCAAAATTTTTTAAATATCTTTTTTAAAAGCATACCATATTTAAATGATGCTGAAAATGACTGCATTTACTAAATAGTTCTTCTCCGATATCATTTTTATATAATGACATTACGTACTCCATTGATTTAAGTTCAATATCTAAGCCTCCAGTAACTAAGCCTCCTTCATCACAAATTCGAATTTATTTCTAATATCCTTACATGCAACACTTCTTTTTTCGACTTTAGCCCCCAATTTATCCAACATAACATTAAATACCTCTATAAGAAACTTATCCTTTTCAGTAAAAATATCTCTTCTTTTTTCTCTATCCGAATATATTTTATATATGTTTTTACTCTTTTATGCGTATCACTTGAATTTTCTTTGACTTCTGGACTCATTTCGGCTGCATTGTTCTCAAAGTCTTTTAATTTTGAATTGGAATCTTCACATAAAATTTTTTTTATAAGATCCAATTCTGAAATCAGTTTCATGAGGCTCATAAAATTTCCATTGTGTGGAGAGCCCCACTTTTCGTAATGACTTCGCATACGAGGTCATTATAAAATACGACGCCATTACGAAAATTTTCGTAATGACCTCGTATACGAGGTCATTACAAAATCTCCACACAATGGAAATTTTATGGGCCTCATGTAACGGATTCAGAATTCGATAATTTCTTTAAAGAGCTTAAAATAAATCTGAAAGAGGTTTGCCATTACGCGAAGTGGCAACCTCTTTCAGACAAAAATTTTATTGCCGCTACTACCCGTTCTAAAATATTGTAATTTTTTTGCAGTTTTAGTAGCCTATTTTTTTAAATTTTATATCTGTTGTGCTCTTATTCAATTTTCATGTGAGGTAGATCATCTTAGCTATCTTATGGTGATCAGATCTTTATGGTATACAAGAACTTTTCTTGTATCCCATAAAGATCTGATGATCATAAGAAAAGTTTTTCCAATCTTTACAACAGTCAGATGCCAACGCTGCAATGTTTCCCGATGGGGAAATAATTTGCATGGTAAAAAAAATGCTGCTCTTTTGTATTAAGAATAATAAAGCCAGGATCTTACAACTGAACATGAATTCCTTTGAATGATTCACTTTCGTTGACAGCTCTGGATTGGACAAAGCTGGTTAATTTTGGAAATTTTGATAATGTTTTAACCTTTTTTTATTTTATTTTTTGTTTTTGACTACCACTTAAATATTTCCTTTCGGACATTTTTAATTATATTTATAAGCTCCAAACCTTCAAAAAAAATTTCAAAGAAATAGAAGAAAAAAAGTTGTTTACGCAAAACATGGATGTGCTTAGATCGCTTAAAAGTGATTTTTATCGTTAAAAAGTAATTTGCATTTATGAAATAAATTTTTCCGAATAATAATACAAAATCAACTACTTTTCAATATTTTTCTAACGTTTTTGTTTCGCTAACTTTTGCTGAGATTGCATCCGAATTGCATTGCTTGCAGCTATTTATAAAGTACGTTTTGTATAAAATATTTTCAGTGGTGAATAATAAGGATTTTTTTTTTACCTTATTCCTTAACGCAGTGCAGGCGGACAATAACTTGTAGTTTAGTGTGGGACTCTCACTTATTGGGGGCCTCTTTTCTCTTGGGGGTCCATGGCTTCAGTCTACTCAGCCTAATGGAAGATCCGCTACTGCCACTACGACGACTACGGAGCATTTTATTGCACTTACCCTATAGTAATTGTTCTTATATTTTGACGATAAGAAAGTCTTCATAGTATTGGTATTAGAAATGAAAATATGTGACATTTGCAATATATTACCTTTCTAAAATGTTTAATGAAATGGTATTGTGTTTTATCTAATTTTATTAATTTACGAATTAATAAAATTGGATAAAAAGTTTGATAAAATAATAAACTTTGCAGTAAATTACAAATTTTGTTGAGGTATTTTACAATTTTTCAAGAAAATTTTTTTGCTGATTACAATATATATATATATATATATATATATATATATATATATATATATATATATATATATATATATATAAATATATATATATATATATATATATGTATTTATATATATATATATATATATGTATTTATATATATATATATATATATACATATATATATATATATATACATATATATATATATATATATATATATATATATATATATATATATATATATTTATATATATATATATATATATATATATATATATATATATATATATATATATATATATATATATATATATATATATAAATTAGTAGAAACACTTATCTAATTTTTGATATCTTCTACACTATGTTTCAACATCAGTAGATTCATCAGGAAGATTCTTCCTGATGAACCTACTGATGGTGAAACACAGTGTAGAAGAAATCAAAAATTAGATAAGTGTTTTTACTAATTTATTATTGCTTTGTTCTTTTAGAACATTGAGCACTCTGTTTGTAGAATACACTAACATAATTTATATATATATATATATATATATATATATATATATATATATATATATATATATATATATATATATATATATATATATATATATATATCTTGAGCAACGCAATAGCAATAATTGTGAACATATTTTAAAGAAAAACACGATATTTTTTTTATCGTGTTTTTCTTTAAAATATATCTTGACATGTTTCGTAGTTAACATACTACATTTTCAAAAGATAAAATTACAAATTTAAAACTCTGGATATAAATATAAAATAAAAATTTGAAGACATTACAGAGAAATATTAACAGACAAATAGAATTGTTTTAAACCAATAAAAATTATAATACAAATTATAATACCGTAAATAGCAAAAGAAATGAAATATAAGTAAATTAAAAAACAACAAAAAAAAAAACAACAACAACAGCAACAAAAACTAGTTAGACGAATTTATATTATAATGAACAGTTTGTTTATTTAAAGATGGGTTTTCACATTTATTATGGAGTGCTTCTTTAATTTTCAATTTGTTTTTGTTAGAAACAGTATCCAAAAATTTAAAACAATTATGGTTACTTAGATTTTTACAACTAACAGATGAAATTAAATGCTTATAAACATCAGATTGTTTGTCACTTGTAAGATGCTCATGAATCCGTGTTGTTAAGTGTCTGGAGGTTTCTCTAATATAACTGGCATTACATCCAGCACAAGGAAATTTGTAAACAACATTGGATTTGAGCAGCTTTAGGAAGTGTATCTTTTATACATAAACTGTTTTGTAATTTGTTGGTAGTGAAAATTAAATTAATTATAACATCTTTACAATAGTTTTTAATGATTTTATTAACTTTAGATTTAGTAAAATTTGAGTAAAATTTGGGCACTTTTTTGAACGAAGAAATGACTAAAATACGACTAATTAACGAGGGGAAATAATAGTTGAAAATTTACTCTTTTTTTTTAATTTTTATTAAACTTAATAGCTATTATGTTGAATTTTAAGAAAATTTTATATTTGGTTCAAAAATTCATAAAAATGATCACAGAAAGTGAGTTTTTGTGAAGGCTAATTTTACAAAATAAACCACTTTTTTAATATTTTAAACATAGTATGTGACGGTAGAATGCGTCATTTTTTCCTTTTTTAATAAAATTTTAAGAATCAAAAAATAAAATTAAAGATTTTAGTCAGGGAAACGCTTAGTTTTGAACGACTAAAGAATGACTAAAGTGTGGCTAAATTAGGAGAAATATTTTTTATATTTTTAGCTAGTTACTGTTGTGTGTGCTGCCTTTTACCGTTTTTATTAAGTTTTTAAAATAAAGGTAGTTTATTTTTGTGAATAAATTCACAAGGAATCCGAATCCGTAAAAATAATTAACAAGATATAATTGTATTTAATAACTAATTGTGTTTGTCTACAAGATAAAATAGATGCATAGGAAATAAGTACACATTGGGAAAACATTGTTAGATAAAAACTTGTCATTTGTAAAGAATATTTCCTTTGAACGACAGCTGTTAAAGTTGTTAATTGAAATTATATTACTTAAGTAATATAATTTTATTATCTAATATTTTTTCACAACTGCAAATAAATGTCACAAGTATGACAATAAAAAATATTTTTTGGGTATAAAAGTGATAAAATTAGATTATATATTATAAAGAAAATTTGATTATATATAATCTAAACAAAATATAAAAATTGTAGAAAACATTAAGGCAACCTATAACAAAAAATTAACGATAAAGACAAGAAAAATGAAAAAAAACTGCATTAACAGAATTAGCTGGTGTACTGAAAAGGAGTTGTTACTCTCTGAACTTCCAACATATAGAGACATACTTCGATATGCAGTTCTATTAAGAGAACAATGTGATAAAAACTCTAGAACCTTTATAATAAAAGATATGGCAAAAAAGGATGCTCTGTAATAAAGGATGTTCTGTAATTACGCAGTGGCAAAAGGCAAACGCTAATTTTAAAGCTCGTATAATTTATTCTGAAAAGAATATTCTGTACAAAATTGTAAAAGCTTGGGACGTTGCATTTTTAATATCAGTGAACAGAGAAAATAAAAAAGAGTTTGCGTTGAAATTGGAAACTTTTTGATATTTTAAATTGCAAGTGCATAGTTTCTGGTTGTAAAGAGTTTGATTGCAAAATTATTTGTAAACAACAAGCCCACATTACATGCAACTGCTCTAAGGAATATAAAATTCCTATTTAGATATTTTTTATATTAGAACCGAAAGAGATAAAGTTGGTGCTAAAGGTTTGCTTCAAATATCTATCAAAGATATGCCTGAACACAACAGACAGGTTAAAACATTATATAACCATTCTAATAAAGAAGCTTTTAAAAGAATAAGGGCAGACAGCATAACAACAAATAAAACGTTAAACAATGATTTTTCAATGATTGAAGATAAACTCACTGATGAAGAATTCAACACAGAACCTAGTACTTTAATTTCGAAAGTAAAAAAGTCTAAATATAATACTAAAAGAAATGTCGCAATACATATTTTAAGGTAAAATATACACTTTTTGTTTTAAATTAAAAAAAAAACTCCCTTCATTTAAACAAACTAAAAAATGTATATATATATATATATATATATATATATATATATATATATATATATATATATATATATATATATATATATTTAGATACGGAGTTTCTTCTAGAGCTGGTGCGGCTTCGATTACAGCTGCCTGGGTTGATGCAGGATTGATTACTGAGAAAGACACACAGTTTATTGTTGACCATAAAAAAATTGTAAGAGCTTAAGATTAAGTAATGATGGAGTTGAAAAATGAAACTTTAAAATGTATTGACAATGGGAACATCGATTGTATTTTGTTTAATATGGAAAAGACGTTACAAAAGTAAAGATAGAAGTAAAAGGATCCAGTCGGTTTTTTTCCGGATCTATTAAAGAGGAGCATTATACTACATGCATGGAACCAGACGGCAAAATTTTGTTTCATTTTACTCCATAAAAATCAACTGAAGAAAAAAAGCATGCCGAAACAGTTGCCAATCATTTTGTTGAATGGATGATTCAACATGGTATTGACAAACCGATTCAAGCATTGGGCCGTGATTCAACAAATTTTAAAACTGGATGGGAAGGAGGTGTCATAAAATTTGTCAGATTGAAACTTAATAAAAATTTGAACTGGATAATATGCGCTCTTCATACTATTGAACTATCCCTCAGACATCTAATAGTTGAATTAAACGGAAAAACACTTGGTCAACAACAAATGGTCCGGTGAATTAGGTAAACTACTGAATACAGTTACAGATCTAGAAGTAAACAAGAACTTTGAAAGGGTAACTTTAGGTGAACCACCTATTGCTTTGCCAGACAAAATAGTTAAGGATTTTTTGGCTGATCAAGCTTACAGATACAGAATTGTAACAGCAATAAGATCTGGATATTTACCTGAAAGTTTAATAAACCTTGAAAAAGGTCATGTTTTTTTATTCAAGATAGTTTATTACAGAAACCGTTTCTGTAGAGTGAGTTTAAATTCATTTTATAACAGAAAAGAACCTTAGAAACCTACGTTTAACTATTGAATTTATAGTTGGTGTGAATTTTCCCTGCTGGTTTCAAATTAAGGTAAAACATTCCTGGATAGATGGACCTAGGCATATTTTATTCCCATTGAAACAACTAAAATGTCGAAAAAAAGAGGTTGTTGCAATAGTAATAAAAACTGTAAAGAAATCTGCATGGTTTGCCTTTAGTAAACGCATTATTTAGGCTCTTTTGTGTTGCAACAATGAAGAGGAACGAAAGTTCGGAGTGCAAAAGATACTAGAAATTAGAGGGGAAGAAGATGACAATACCCAATTTGGAGATGATTCAGTAAGAAGTCGCAAAACCCCATGCATAATTACTGATGCTGATAAATTGACCAATCTAATTGAGTGGATAGATTCAGTATGCGAACCACTTCTTACCACAAGCCTCACAACCCATGAAGTCAGAAAATATTTTTACAAGCCTACGGTTGTTCCAGATTGGCCGTGTCATTCATAATCCATCGAGCGTTGTGTTAAGCAGGTTTCTTTTTTATCTAATTATAAGAATATAAATATTTTCAATAACTAAATTATTTGTAATGTTTTATATAGGTTACAGAGGCATGTGCAAAAACATATTTGCATGAAAAGCGAGAAGGATGTATAAGAGCACAAGAAGTCAGTAGAGGTTTCATGAGCAAAAACAATTCTAAATATAACTAAGCTGGACTTACAAATTTTAAATGAAATTTATAAACTATTATTTGTTAATTATATGTAAATTTAAAAAAGATAACAGTACTATATCATATACTTATAGACATATATTATTAACGTATTAGTATATAATATATTAATTGTAATAAAAAAATTTATTGTCTAAATATTAGTTTTAGATTTGTGTTTAATACTCAAAACAATAATTATTTAGAGACTTAAATATTTTGCTCCATTCGGATTCCTTATAAAATTCTTTACAAAAATGTACACCCTTGATTTGAAAATTTTAATAAAAAAAGGAAAAAAACGACGTACTCTACCGTCATATTCTAAAATATGAAAAAAGTTGCTTATTTTTGTTAAAATACCCTTCACAAAAACTCACTTTCTGTGTTTATTTTTAAGCATTTTTGAATCAAATATAGAATTTTCTTAAAACTCAACATAATAGTTATTAAGTTTATTGAAAATTAAAAAAACGTATATATTTTTTCAATTATTATTTTCCCTCGTTAATTAGTCGTATTTTAGTCATTTTATCGTTTAAATACGTGTTGACCCACCCAGCAAGACATTATTTTATTCATTTTTTTTTTGCTGATTTGGAATCCCCATAAAATTCTTCACAAAAAGTAACCTTGCCGTTTTTCAAAATGAAAAAAAAAAAAATCGACACCCTAGTGAGATAGGCAAAAAAAAATTGTTTTTGTTGCGCGCATTATATTTTCCACAAAAAACATACAAATTTGGTTAAAATTATACTTAACTTAACTGTCTTGGAAAATTATTGCAAAACCCATTACTTAAACATTGAATTAAATTCAAGGCGTTGGTTTGTTTAAGTGGCATTGTTTGTCGATGTCAACATCGTTTGTCGATGTTGAGGAGAAATGGGACAAGTTAAAAACAAATAATTTTGAGCAATATTTTATTCTGTTTATCCTACACCTTTTATAACATACCAATACAGAAAATGTATTTATGTTTAAGCAAAATAAGATATCATTCTAAAAGGTTGCTTTATGTTTAAATTGCGTCAAATTTATAAGGATCATTTTGAAAGTTATATGGACTATATGAACCATATTGATCATACGGTAAAATGTTAGCTGCTTTAAAACCATTTTGAATTTTTAGCGAAGTGAAGGCATAAGCTAATCCTAAATTTTCAGCAATGTCATATATCGTATAAAAGTATTTGGATGTGCCTTTAACTATGAGTCACACATTGAACTGTAAAATTTTCCAATGCTGTACAATAAAACTGTAAAATGGTCCATATACTAATTTGTAAAGAGGCTGCAATGGGACGGTAATGATACGAGCACATCATTACTTTCCATAGCTTTATCCATCAACTCAATCGATATATGACTTTTGTGGTTATTTATTATAAAAGTAATGGATGATCTATGCTAGGATGTCCGTACTCCACAAAATGATCAAACCATTTTAAAAAAATTTCTGTATTTATCTATCCACTTAGCATCACCTTTGGTACCTGTTGGTGCACCTTTAAGCATGTGGCTACAAATGTGGAAACGAGGAAATATTATAAACGGTGGAATAAATTTTCTAAAGTGATTTACATAACCCAACATTGTAACAAGGGTTCCCTTTCCAGCAGAAGTTCCTTGCCCTACTTGGTTTAGTTCTTTACCAGCAATAACTTTCGCTGCCTTATGAGCAGTTGTAAGAGCAATTGCATTAATATTTTAAATACAATCAGCAGTAAGCTTATAGCGTTTCTGCACACTGTCAAGGTTTTTGAAGAAAGTATCTACATTTTTGAAATTAAAACTAGTTGTTCGACTGAGGCTAGTAGCTTCTGGCATACAAATACATAATTTTGTGCAAATAATATAAATATAACCAACAAATATAACCATTTAGGTTCAGCTGTTTCATATTGCTTTGTTTATCTAACATTAAGTTCATAATGCATATTAGATGCTAGACGATTCGTCAAGCATTTAATATGCAATATATCTTTGTCAATGACAAAGATATATTAAAAGTTCATCTTCTTTTGCCTTATTAAAAATATAATTATGTTATTCCCCAGGAAAAAAAGTTCTATAGAATTTCTATAAACTTTTGAAACATATGACCTATAGAAATTCTATAGAGCTTCTATAGAATTTCTATAGGATGTCTATTAATTTCTATGGAAATTGCTATAAATTTTTTTTTTCAATAGAAGAAAAAGTAGAAAAAAAAGTTCTATAGAAATTAACAGAGCTTCTATAGAAATTCTATAGGCCATATGCTTCAAAATTTTATACAAATTCTATAGAACTTTTTTTCCTGGGTCATCAAAATATAAGTTATTGTAAAAAGTTTCTTTCTTAACTTTTTTTTTTTCGCTGTAAACGCTGTGATTTTGAAATTTTATAACCTTGTACAGCTGCTCGTAATAGTAATAAGCTCTAGATTCGACATCCATCACAGCGGCTTTTATTGTATGAGCGTTAGGCTTTCACTCATTTGTCACTCGTTTGTATTTACTTGGCAAAAATATTGCACATATTACTATGCTTTTTTAAATTGCATCAATCAAAATCCAGATTAATACTAAGATTAATGAAAATAAAAAAGTACTTTGCAACTTATAATGAGATTAAACTTAAAAAAGTACTACTATGCAACTTATAATGAGATTAAACTTAAAAAAGTACTACTATGCAACTCATAATGAGATTAAACTTAAAAAAGTACTACTATGCAACTTATAATGAGCTTAAATTTAAAATAGTACTACTATGCAACTTATAATGAGATTAAACTTAAAAAGGGTTATAGTGAAGACCTAAAAAAATTAATTTAAACTAAATTTAATATATGCAAAAAAAAATTTTGAATTTTTGAAAAGAGTTGCATTGAACTCATTTCATAAACATAAACAGAATTTTTCTGATCACTTGCTTTTTTACAATAAAAAAATATATAAAAATAGTAAACCAAAGTAAATTTAAAAAGTGCTGAAATTGAACAGTGTCCAATTTCACGGCAGGTTTGCAGTCAAAGTCACCTCATCACTAGTAGTTCTCTTAACTACATATCTTTTTATTTTCCAGTAATTAAATGAGATATTCGTAATTAAATACAAACAACACATGAATATTTATTTAATATGCAAACAACACATGAATATTTAATATTATTGATTTCTTCTAAATCCAGGAAACTTGTTAGATTTTCACATATTCATAAATAACTTGAAAAAAAAATACTTCTGAAAGTTAAAAAAACACAATAATATGAAGTAATTATTATAAACTTATTACAGATATAAAAAAATTATTTTGCCTTATTAAATTTTCTGCTCAGATATCAGGGCCGACAACACCGTAGGGGGCCAGGGGGTACGTGCCCCCGTTTTTTTTTAGGCGACAGACCTTTTTTTGAAATTGACAATTGTGCACCTCCACTTCGAAACCTGTGTCGTCGGTCATGTATATATCAATGATATATTATATAAACTAGATGTCTAACTTCTATTCGAAAAACGAAGCCTCTTTTTGTCCTTTTTACAAAACGGCGGATTAAATTTGTAAACAAATATTTTTAACTTTTCTTTTAAATGAAGTAAATATATTTCAAATTTAAATACTATTTATGTAAAAGTGTTAGGCAAATATTATAATACTTGTAAAATAATAATTTATGGCTCCTTAATTTATTTTTAATTAAAAAGGGATTAAAGTTTTGGATAGAAAAGTAAAACGACAGACGCTTTTGAAGCAACTTTATGAATTAAAATACTTTTTATTAAACTGTTTAATACTAAATAATAAAGTGTTTTATGATTATTAAAACTTATTTTTAAATTATCTTTAATTTATTAGGAACTTTTGACTTTCATTTTAAACTTTTATTCCACACTTCGGCTTCAGCTTTTGCTCTTTTTACAAATGGCGGACTATTTTTATAAACAATAAAGAGCGACTTGATTTTTTGTCCAATAAAATCCCGCAAGTTAGACATCTAATTTATATAATATATATATATATATATATATATATATATATATATATATATATATATATATATATATATATATATATGTATATATATATATATATATATATATATATATATAAATTATAAATTATGTTAGTGTATTCTACAAATAGAGTGCTCAATGTTCTAAAAGAACAGAGCAATAAATTAGTAAAAACACTTATCTAATTTTTGATTACTTCAAAAGTAATCAAAAATTAGATAAGTGTTTTTACTAATTTATATATATATATATATATATATATACATAAATAAATACATATATATATATATATATATATATATATATTTTTTAATATATATATATAAATTATAAATTATGTTAGTGTATTCTAAAGATAGAGTGCTCAAGTTTTGAAAGAACAGAGCAATAAATTAGTAAAAACACTAATCTAATTTTTGATTACTTCAAAAGTAATCAAAAATTAGATAAGTGTTTTTACTAATTTATTTATATATATATATATATATATATATATATATATATATATATATATATATATATATATAGACACACACACACACACACACACACACACACATTTATATATAAGCAATATATAAAAAGCAAATACATAAAGAAATTCAAAATATTTTCTAATTCAATAGAATGTTAAAAAATTTTTGAGAAATTATAGTTAAAAAAGCTTCTTTTTTTTTTAATTGAGCTTTTTTTTTTAAATCACAAAACATATTTTGTTTAAGGGATACAAACTTTATTTTTTTACTCGGTAATATAACAAGTTTTATTTAAATGTTCAGACTACACTCATTGCGAAAGCTCGAGCTTTTGTGGCTGGTATTCTTAGATAAAGTTAAAAAAATTCAACATCATGTGGAATATTTGCATTGCAACAGCCATATTATGAATGAGATAGTGAATGACAGCGTCAATAGGTGTCATGAGGGTTTTTTTTTTGTACTCTCTAGTTCTTCGAAATATTTACAGATATTTTAAAAAAACAGCGTCCAGATATGGGATATTCTATTAAAGTTTACTTGTGAGTCAGAAATAACTTTAAAAATATTATATATGACGCGTTGGTCAGGTCGATTGATTTTTCTTACTGTCGTTAAAGTAAAACTTGTTGATTTTTCAAAGGCTTTGAATGAGATATTAAATTGAAATATATGTATTTCCTCATAAACTTTTAGTTAAATTTTTGGGTTTTACACTAATTTAGGAACCAATATGAAAGGTCATAAAAATATAAAATGATCTTGTTCAAAGCACTTTATGAATGTGTTATCTTGATTATGTAAAATGTTTATATTGATAACATGAGTACTTTTTGGGCAACAGTTGTTTTACATAACTAACTTTTTATGCTGACTTTGCATTTTAAAATTGCTTTTTTTGTTTTTTTAATTTTTTTTTTTAAGTTAAAATTGTTTTTATTTTAATTTAAAAAAAATTAAAATAAAAAATATTGAAGATTTTAGTTTTTTACCATGGATCCATCTTTTTGCAGCGACATCAAAAGATTATCTATTTACGCAAGATGTTTTATTCGTCTTGTATAAAAAAGTAAAGTTACAAACTTTGAAAAAATTTACTGGCCTGGACGTCATTTTTTAAATTCAATTTTATCATTTTCAATTTGTGTGAACGGTACTCTTAGCGCTAATTGTTCAAATCGTAGAAATAACCGTTATACTATAAAATCATTCAAAAGGATGTTTTGACAAGCACACTTCTCTCTATATATACGGTGAATCATTACCCGTAGGCGTTCAGACAAGTTTAGACAACGTAACTGCTAATAAACTACTACTAAATGAATTTTTTAGTGAGAAAGAAAGAAGGTTTATGTTGAAAAATTTTTGATTTTTGTTTCACATCAGCGTCTCCTAAAAAAAAAGGGCCCTCTATTTCTAAGATATTTTAGGACTTTCAGATTCTGGTGGGGGAGGGGGAGGGGGAGAGTGGATCTGGATCTCTGGATCCGTCACTGATTTAGTTCTGTATTTATTGTCATCTGGATTTATGGAAACTATGTTTCGGGAACTCCTCGGCCACTATTGCCTCTGTAAACCAAAACTTCTAGCTACGCCACTGTTTGTAATGTACGAAAAAAACTGAATAATGTTTGGGTTCCGAAAAAAGGGACTGTGTTTCCGCCGAATGTGATTACTAAAAACTTAACAAAGAATTTTTAATTTTTGTTTTTGTCGAACAAACGTCATAGAAAACGATTGCAAGAAGAACCTCCTGCATTGAAAGTATAACTAATTTTACAATTTTTTAAATGATCATAATTCAAAGGCCAATCGCGATGATAGCTATTTCTTTTAAATATCATAATAACACAGTTAATGAGGTATTAACTTTTTAGAATAAAATTTTTAATTGTAATTAACATATTAAAACTCTTTGTGATGATTAAAAATTCATGTGCAACGTTACCCTTCGTAAAATTAAAACATCAGAAGCAAGTCATAAAGTTAATTGAATAGCAGTGCAATGAGTTCATTAAATGTAACGGTTTTTACAACATTTTCAATTTTTTAAATTTAATCGTTTGCAGTTATGAATGTTATTGTTTTTTAAATAGATATGTATTCCGTTTATTCTTTTCCAGTTTTGGTAGCATTTCTTTTATACATTGAAAATCCAAACGATAAAGACACATATGAAAATGGTATTGTTTTATATATTTTTATTGAACAGAAATTAAATTAAATTTTCACTAATTAATCTAATTTAATTTAGTATTTTAACATTATTGTAACGTTTTAATTAGTAAATTTATTTATTTTAACGTATGAAATAAGTAATTAAGCAAATAGAGCAAAAATAGTTTTTATTCTATTCTTAGTTATTCTAACAACTGAACAACTTTGCTTTATTTTGAATTGTTCAATTTCTATTGTCTAAAACATATTATCTAATGATATACTTTTTAGTGTGTTTGTGTGTGTGTGTGTGTGTGTGTGTGTGTGTGTGTGTGTGTGTGTGTGTGTGTGTGTGTGTGTGTGTGTGTGTGTGTGTGTGTTGGAGTACAGTGGATCGAGGGGCAAAGATTAGAACTTTGCTCCTCTTGATAATGTTATCATTTCATGTGCTCATATATCAGTCATCTTTATTTATAGTTGTTACCACAATTTTTGACTACCGGTTTTTGGTAGGTAATTTGTGCCTTTAGCTAACTAAAGTAAATTTTCTTACTATCCTTATGTTAGTTATGAAGATCATGGTTGAAATAATTTCAAAATTTGAATTTTTTCATTTGGATTATTGATATTTATGCTTCCTTTTAGTAGTTTAGCTTTTATTTTAACAATATTCATGTCTCAATAAATTAGACTTAAGTTAACTTAGTTTGTTATGGTGGGGCACAGTGAATTGGGGTACAGTGAATAGGTTGATTCACTATGCCCAATTAATGATCTTAAAGATTAAATAGATTTTTAACAGGCAAATTACATGAAAATGAATTTATTAATTTAAATTTATGAATTAATTAGTAATAAATTATGAATAATAATATTTATATAACTTTTTAATATTTTTATAATTTTTGTTATCAATAAAATTCTTTTCTTTGATTCTCAATTGTTTTTATTTATTAGATTAGTTTAAAATCAAAAATGTCTACTTTTTTGATTTTAAACTAATCTAATTAATAAAAGTATGCCAAAAGTATAGTGTACAGTGTCTTTACTCCATCAGCCTCAAAGTTATTTGGCTATGCCCTTATTCACTATCAATAAATCACGGCTGTTTTCAGTTATTTACTGTGCTGTGTTAAGTTATTCGCTGTGCCCCAATACTGGGGCACAGTGAATAACATAACTTTAAACCTTCCTGTGAGCTGTTAGATAATAAATATTTGGGTTTCAATAATTTATTAACTTCCCCTACATACATGCATACATGCATACATACATACATACATACATACATACATACATACATACATACATACATACATACATACATACATACATACATACACACATACACACATACATACATGCATCTTTCAACCTCCTCCTAAATCTTGTAAAAGATGTTGTACAAGGAGGCGTTGAGTGGTTTTGTTTTATGAGTTAATGAACATCTTGTTTTCAACTATTTGCCAGAGTAGCATTATTAATGTTATCAATAGTTGCCATTAGTAAAACATTCTTTATCTTCATTGAAATTTTATTGCAGTGACTTAAGTGTTCAAATAGTGGTTTACATTAGTAACATTTAGACTGCTTTTAATAGTATAAATAACTTCAAAGTAAAAGTGCTTTATTTTATGCCCCAAGAATGCCAAGACTAGATAATACTTTTTTTCAGTATGTTCTAGAATAAATTTTCTTGAAATTTAACAAAAGTTAAGCAAACATATAAACTTAAATTAAATTCAAGATTTGATTTAAATTTGTATGATAGCTTAACTTTTATTACATTTGCATAATATTTTGTCTTTAAATTTTAATTTCTTTTAAACTAAAATTGTTTTTAGATTACTCCTCGAACACGAGCATTAAAAATCTGACAACGCAACATACATATCCAAGTTCTAAAATTTTAGAAAGTATAATCTATAAAAATGAATCAGAAGATATCGAGTATTCTTTAATAAGAGATCTTGGTTCCAGCCATTTTGTTTATAAAGTTGAATTAAAGAATAGTACAGGTGTAAAAGTAAATCACGTTTCTCGTGATTCTGAAAAACGTTCTAATTTTAAAGGTGAAAAGAATTTAAACTTTTTTTTATTAAAATACCAATTTTATTTGGAAGAAGTCTTTTCAACATAAAAACTAGTACAATGAATATTTAAAATGTTTCAAGTTTTGAATATGTTTCAAGATATTTTTAAAATCTTTTTTAGTTTTAACTATTATTGAAATGTTTAAACTTGCGACTCGGTTTCTTGAATCTTTAAACTTGCAACTAGGTTTCTTGAATCTTTAAACTTGCAACTAGGTTTCTTGAATCTTTAAACTTGCGACTAGGTTTCTTGAATCTTTAAACTTGCGACTAGGTTTCTTGAATCTTTTTCAATTGCCAGGTTCAATTAAACAAGTTTTACTCAAAAAAAATGTTAAATTTTGATAAAGAAAAGTTAATTTTTCGATTTTTTAAATGTAAAATCTAAAAATTTACATAATAAGGTTGTTACTTTATTTTTTTAGATCTACTTGCTGCACTCAAATCTACTTCATACCTCGTTGAACTATTAGTTTGGTTCTTAATCACTGATTTTATTATTATCTTTGGTTTAATAACAGTCAATATTTTAGCGTAAGTTACATGCATTATTTAATCTTTCTACTTTCTTTTATTGAAAGCGTAAACAGAATGTACTTTTTTCATTATCAATGCTAACAAAGAAACGTTTTTTAGAAGTTCTTTAATAATTAAAATAAAGCTAAATTCAGTTTTATATTGCGAACTTGGTTTTGATATTTAAATTTAAAAAAATTTTACATGCAGGACTACATTAATACGTTACGTCATGAAAATCGTTAACTGGTTACATTTTCGTATACGCTCTACTATTTTTCCACAATCAACTTTAAATCATAAAGGTTTGGATCAAGAAGTTTCTTTATTTAAGGAAATTGAAACAGCTAATGAACAGAGGTGTTCATCTATGATTGAAGAAAAACACGACGACGCGCATATTTTCAGTTCTCCAGAATGTTGTGATGTACCTAACAATCTAAATGCATCAGACGGAGACAACTTTCCATATAGCTACATTTTTGAATCCCATGACGACGACCTTCATAGTACACCTTTAGATTATAGTTATAAAAAAAATAAAATATATCATTCAACTGCACCTTATGAATTTAGTCCAAAGAAACTAAAGCAATATCTGCGTGAAAAATACTTAGAGCTTGACAGACTCGGTATTACAATTGACGAGAACGGATATTTTCTTGAGGAAAAAATGAACATGGTGATATAAGGTAGCAATATATCGCACAATAAATTAGATTTATATTTTTGTATATGCACATAAATACATTTACAATTTTTTTATTAACTTTCATGTATTTTTTTATAAAAACAGTGAAACTAAAAATTTTAAAGTAACTATTGTATTCATCTCAAAGAAAAAAGTTCAAGAATTAATGTTGTTTTCATGTGTTATTTTTAATAATAGATTCTATTTTGGCGAATCATTTCATAACTAAGGTGCCGCATAATAGAGAAACAAACATACAAAGTGTTTTTTCTTTTTATCAATCATATGCTTATTAAAAGAGTTGTAGTGACATTTAAGTGTCTATAATGCCTAAATCTTACATGTAAAACTTTTGAGTGTCTATAATGTCTAAATCTTATATGTAAAAGCCACATTACTAACTTATCCGGTAAAATTTTAAATAACATTGGTTGTTTTAATGACATTTTATGTAGTACTTGATAATTTTTTTTTTTAATATATAAAACATAAAATACAGCTAAGTATTTTTGATTTATTTACGTGACATTTCAGTCAGATTAGCTCAGACCGTCGTCAGACGTAAAATTAAAATGCTTTATAAGCAGGAGATCCAGGTTCGAAACGAGCTCCTGACATATTTTCGCGTCAAGGTAAGGAACGAGGCGTGAACTTCCTGGTGAAATGCACTTTCGCGGTGCTCTGTGACAAGACCGTTAGGGCTTCTTGGGGCACCTAAAAAAATACAATAATTATCTCACAAAAAACGTATGTAAAAAAACCGTTAAGAAGACATTATAAATATGAGCTGACGTAATAATTTTGACATGAAAACTAATTTGAAAATTTGATGGTTTTTTTTAAAAAGTGGTCCCCATCTATTTGACGCAATTTTGACATCGTTGTCCTTGTTCAAAAGTGGTGGGAAGTGCCTTATCTCGTAATTGGTTTGGGCATAATTAATCTCAAGGGACTCACATATTTTCCTTTCATGGTAGTTATAATTGAGTGCGATTGTTTTGGGATGCATCCAATTAAATATATCGTGGCAGTCCTTGCACTGTTCTGTTCATGTTCATGCTCCGTCATACCAATTGCCTTTCATGCTGTTTACCTGATGCTCAATACTTCTTTGTACAATTTTCTTTTTCGTTTCTCCAATATAAACGCCACTGCATGAACACATAAGCTTATACACACCCGAGTCGCTATTTTGTAAGAGTTTGATTTTCTTATTACATAAAAAATCTTTTTAAAGTTGTCGGTTTTGCACAGCAAAATCCATGATTCTTGTTTTAAGCAAAAAAAGTCTTAAAACAAGAAAAAAAAGACTTGTCCGTCACGTAAGTACTTTTTTTCTTGTTTTAAGAATGTTTATTCTTAAAATAAGAACTTTTTTTCTTGTTTTAAGAATTTTTTTTCTTAAATATTTTTTCTTTCTTGTTTTAAGAATTTTTATTCTTAAAACAAGAATTTTTTTTTTGTTTCAAGAATTTGTATTCTTAAAGCAAGAATTTTTTTTCTTGTTTCAAGAATATTTTTGCTCAGAATAAGAATTTTTTTTCTTCCTTCAAGTATTTATATTCTTAAAATAAGAACTTTTTTTCTTGTTTCAAGAATATTTTTTCTCAAATAAAGATGTTTTTTTCTTGTTTTAAAATTTATTTTTATCAATAAGAATTTTTTTCTTATTTTAAGGACATTTTTGCTTAATATAAGATTCTATTATCTTGTTTCAATAATATTTCCTTGAACGGTAAAACAATATTACAAGAGTATTTTTTTTTATGGAAAAAATGAAACATTTTGAAATTAGGATGGTATAAAATAAGAATATTCAAAAAGTATTTATATATTTAAACAAATCTCATCGTTGAAATAAAACTTGTTGTTCTTTGAACGTCCAGTTATAGGTAATGCTTGTAGCGGCAATACTCCTCCCATAGGCTACTCATCTGACTCAAATGAGTTTCTGTTGAGCTTTTATCTTTAAATTAAATAGAATTTAAGTGTAAAATATAATGTAAATTGTGTATGCCGTCATGACATGGGCGTCATAATCCATGTCCATTACATAGTGTATTCCAATAAGTCCAATCACGGCGTCAGAAAATGAAATACTTCATAAAATAATTTTTTTGCCATGCATAACGATTGCCTCGTCTCCATCGTCTGCTATGATAAGGATTTATTTTATCTAAAAATAAATTTAACAAACTCAAATCTAAAACTTAACATTACCATCTTTTCATACGTAAAAATTTTAGAAAACCTTACTTTGATATATATATATATATACATATATATATATATATATATATATATATATATATACATGCTGATTTAGGTGAGCAGTGTGACATCAAACTCAAATAGCCTGCTGCTGGGGGCTTCAGTACATGCATAAACTGACAAATACCCTGACTAGCAGTGGAATGCTGCTACATTGATTGAGGTTTTGACATGGGGCAGCAATCTTTTCATTCGTTATTCTTCGTTTTTTCCTTTTTTTCCCCAAAAAAGCCATATCGATTTAGATAAGCAAAAAAAGTGAGCAAATGCTAATATAAATATGCTATAGTAGATATATCAACCCTCGAAATTAGGAAAAATGTGGTCAGCAATATTTTGCTAACCTCAATTTTTTTGAGGTCGGCAAGAAAAATGTAATACAAAGATCCTACCATAAAACATAAAAAACGAGGTCAGCAATCTCAAACCTTTGAGGTTGGCAGTAAGGTTGACACTGCTGAATGCTGACCCTATGTATATACGTATATATATATATATATATATATATATATATATATATATATATATATATATATATATATATATATATATATATATATATATATATATATATATACATATATGTATATATGTATATATGTATATATATATATATGTATATGTATATGTATATATATATATATATATATATATATATATATATATATATATATATATATATATATATATATATATGTATATATATATATATATATATATATATATATATATATATATATATATATATATATATATATATATATATATATATATACGTATATACTTACAGCATGTCGATCTGCAACAGTTTAAGGTCGGCAATTTATTGTCCACTTTAGTTTTCTTAATTCTGAAAATTTCTTAATTAACTACCAGCTTGATTTGATTTTGATTGTGTTCCAGAATGTAAGTGTGTCAATTTCTTAAGCCAAGCTTACCCTCACTGAGTCAACTGTGACAGAAGACTTTAATACACAAGCTATCTCGCCAACGATCTGAATTAAACAATAATAAAAGAAAAGCATAAAAACAATTTTAAAAAGCAGAGGATACTTATAGAATAACCCATTAGGACATTGAAGTTTTGAAAAAATAACTACTCACTTTAGAAAGAATTTGCGATTTCTATTAACTCTGTCATTTATTTACCCAAGTCCTTTTTTGAGTAAATTTAGCATCCAATTTCTAATAACTTTGTTCTGGAGCATTTAATTAGATTATATTATAAAATGTAAAAAACAAACAAAATTAATTATTAATATTAAATTTACTAATTGAAAAGTAATGTTTCCTTTACTTACTTTACATTGTGTATATTTGGAAACTTGCGATTGCTAAAAAGAAAACATCGATATTTTGAAATAATACTGGTACTAATCTTAAAAAAATTTGCAATATTAAAATAGCAATATTATAAACAATAACAATAAGCAATAGCGATACGAGTAATCATAAAAAAATGCTATAATATTATTTATTTACATATAATCATACCAAAAGCAATAATAATAATAACCCACAATGAGCCCGACATTTTACAAACAGTCTCTAAAAAAAGGCATAAAAATGAGTTTTAATATAGTTTAGTGATTTAAATTGAATATATAAAAAAATTTATTCCATGAATAAAATACGGTAAATTATTCCACGATTTTATGCATTAGTTTGTGATTTATGGTCGCACTAACTGAGCAATGATTTAAGGTTACTAAAAGATTGAAGATAATAACAAGAACTATTTATAGAAGTAAAAAAAATTACAGATTGAGAGAGGTATGGTAACTTGCGTATGACTCCAGACAAATAGACAATTCAATTTTTTGATGATTTTGGATAGAAAGTAAAGGATAATAAGTTAATAAGTAGTTTATAGGGTATTTCACTGAAACTATATATATATATATATATATATATATATATATATATATATATATATATATATATATATATATATATATATATATATATATATATATATATATATATATATATATATATATATATATATATATATATATATATATATGAAGACCTCGGCGTTGTCACATTTAAAAAGTATTGAGAAAGTATTTGTTGATCATTAATAAATGTCTTTATTTAAAGCAAAGAAAAAATTTTGTATAAAAAATTACAAAATGTTTTGTTTTTGAATAAATTTTAAATAAAATAATTATAATATAAATTTTTTTAAATTGTATAGTTTCATTTGCTTTAAATAAAGACTTTTATTAATGATCAATAAATACTTTCTCAATACTTTTTAAATGTGACAACGCCGGTTTTTCCACTGATATATATATATATATATATATATATATATATATATATATATATATATATATATATATATATATATACATATATATATATATATATATATATATATATATATATATATATATATATATATATATATATATATATATATATATATATATATATATATATATATTAATACAAACAAGGTACAAACAACAAGGCATACTACAAACAAGGAGGCAAATCCATTTATAATGAGTATAATAAATTATTTACCATATATCGATTCTTTCTCCAAAAAAAAGGGTTTAAAAAGTATTCTTAAATCAAAAAAATAACAATAGTCATCAAAACCTAACCATATATATGGTTCAATAAATAAATGAATAAAAATCAAAATAGCTTTCTGTTTATATATATAAACAGAAAGCTCTTTTGATCTTTATTACATTTTAATACACCTAATTTTAAAATACATTTTTACAGCAAAATTAAATTTAAGCAACAACTTAAAAATAGTCAAGTATAAAAAAATAATAGTAATAATGAAAAAAAAAACTTTTAATTTGTGCAGTTGAAAATTCTCAGTTTATTTCAAAAAAATAAAAAAAATCACTCAATATTACAATATTACATAAATTTTTACATAAATAAACTTAAAAAAACAGTTGCCATATAAAAAATGATTATGTAGTTAAGAACCGCAGCCATTTTAAAATCTCTGATATTTCTAAAAACTTCTGGCATATGCGCACCATAACGCATCAACCGTGCCTAATTAAAAGTTTTTGACATTTTTGGGCCCTAATAGGTTGGGGGTGGGGGCAGACCTTTTAGTCACGCACTGTCCTACAAAAACTCCTTGATACGCCGCTTGGCAGTATATTCATTTTTGCTTTATTCCTTTATTATAAAAAAGTGCACAGCTTTGGAGCTCTTCAAACCAAATTGCACTTATGCATGTTTGCACTTATGCTTGCACTTAACACTTACGTTATTTTGCAACTAATTCGCCCTTACAAAAGATTCACATTTATACTAGATTAGATTTATGCAGATTCACAGATATGAAAATCGCACTTATTGAATGCAAATTCTATAGAATTCTTGTATTATATGACTCCTTCTGCTTGGTATTTTAGTCTTAATGGCGATCAAATGGATTAGATTATTTGATTACATAAAATCATGAACGCAGAGTGTATCAGATAGTGGAACAGGAGGGAAATTTTAGAGGCTTTAATATATAAAGGGCCGATGCGAGTAGGTGTCATGTGGAGGGGGTGGGGGGGAGTCTATTACAGCTTTTGCTGACTGAAAATTAAAATAAATAAATAATGTCCTTGTTTTTTAGAATTTGCCCATTGCCTTATCGACACTTGCCGAATGACTGTCTAAATTTACTGACTAACTTGTCTGAAAGGTCTGTATTTGCCGACTGACTTGTCAAAAATAGGTAAATTTGCCAAAAATAGGTAAATGAGCGAATAAATCATTGATAGAGGGGAGTCACACCCCTTCCCCCCCCCCACCCCAATTGCGCAGGACTTATTATTATTCCTAATTTTATAATACTATTATGATATTATAAAATTAGAAATAATGTTTTTATTGAAATATCCTTAAATAAGAATGAAGTTCTTAAAATAAGAATGAAGTTCCTTAAATAAGAATCAAGTTCTTAAAATAAGAATCAAGTTCTTAAAACAAGAATTAGGTTCCTAAAATAAGAATCAAGTTCTTAAAACAAGAATGAAGTTCTTAAAATAAGAACAAAAGTTCTTAAAATAAGAACAAAAGTTCTTAAAATGAGAACAAAAATTCTTGACCTAGAGTCTTGGATTTTGCTGTGCGTAAATACAACTTTAACGCCGTATCTCTTGAGCTCTTTCCTTAATGTTGATCCTATTTTAAAATTCATGGGAGTTTTATTGTTATATAACCATTTTCTGTTTTATCTGCAACTACACCAACAGGATTATTTTTGATTTTAAGATAATTCTTTATTATAAGCTCTAACTCTGATCTTTTATGGCCATTTTCGACAAACATATTTATCGTAAGTTGCATTTCATCTGGAATGTACTTTGGGTAACAAATTTTTGGCTCTTGAAATAAAAGTTATTGCAGGAATAATGTTTGAATTAGGTTTTATTTGTATATTCGTAATTGCGAATTTTCGATGGATTTTAAATTCAAAGGTGAAATTGTTTGTATTTATTACTTTATATCTATATATAATAGCATTGGTGTTTTATCCAAAGCAAGAAGCGTTTTAAAGAAACTTGAGGTATCAGAAAATTTCATTGGATTCTATGAAATTGAGAATATCTAAGAGGAGACTATTTTTAATACTATAATGGACAGCCTTTTAAGATGCAATATTGGCATTCAAAATTGTCGAGGTGTTTCGTTTGATGGTGCAGCTAATACGAGTAGACTGAAAACGGGTGTCGCTAAGCGTTTAAATGATAAAGCAGAAGGGCTTGCTCCATTCTGTCATTGTTATGGTCACTCTCTAAGCCTTTTTTGAAAGATGTTTTCAAGAAAACGTAAAATCCCACTTTATCTGATTGCCTTGATTTTGAACATGAAATATCAAAACTAATAAAAAAATCACCAAAACGAGATACTTTATTAAACAAACTGAAAGCTGAGTTGTCTGATGTAGCAGGTATTGCGGGTATTAGAACTTGTTTTGTCCAACTAGATGGACTGTGAAAGGATCAAGTTGCAAATCAATAATCAACAATTATGTATTGCTTCTTCAGTTGCGGGATATCTGCCTCGAAGACAATTTAGATTCTGAAACAAGATCAAGAATCGTTGGCATTCAAGCCACAATAAAAAAGTTTGACTTTTTCTTTGCTCTACATCTTAGTTGTCGTATTTTTATGATTACTGATAACTTATCTAAAACCCTTCGACAGACACGTATGTCTGCTTCTGAAGTTAGGGACATTGCAATGTTGACTGTCAAAACACTCATGGATATGCGAAATGAGGAGTGGTTCAATTTGTGGTAGCAAAAACTTTAGAAGCATGCGATTGATTTCCCGGACCTCGAGGAACCTAAGCTTCCGAGAAAAAGGAAGATGCCAGCACGGTATGAGGAGGGTTGTAGTGCCACATATCATTATGTTGAGACAGCCATTCAGTACTATCGTGCCACATACTACAATGTAATTGATTTTTCTGTTATCAAATAAACGCTATCAAATATCGTTTTGATCAAGCAGGACAGAAACAACTTGAAAAGCTGGAGAAACTTTTGCTTTCTGAAGATGTCACAGATACCATAGCATGGATAAAAAAGACATACTCAGATATTGACACGGACTTACTAGATGTGCAACTTGGGCTATACAGAACAATGTTTGATGAAATTCCAAGGTATGTCAGTGATGTTGTCTCACATTTCACACAGTTTTCCTCTTCTCAATTATCTTCTATTTCTGAAGTTGTCAAAGTGCTCAAGCTGATTCTAGTTACTCCAGCAACAAATGCTGTTAGTGAACGAGCATTTTCAAAAATGAGAAGACTCAAAACTTTTCTGAGAACGACGATGAAACAGCAGAGGGTGAATAATTTGGCAATGTTACACCTCTATTCAAACTGTGCAAACCAACTTGATCCAGAAAAAGTGATAACAGCGTTCTGTAGGGATCATCCTTATAGAACAAGTTTATTCGGATTTTAGGGTTTTTATTTTGAACTTGAACTATAGTACTACATGTGTATACAGTTTTATGTACCTACAACCTAAACTATTCTATACTATTATAAATTATTTCTGGTTATTATCAGCCTTTTGTATTCTCATTTTATATAGAACCAAATATGTACTATAGTACCCATATATTCACTATTCAACAAATACAAAAATATAATATGTAATTTTAATATGTATAACTCCAAAGAAACATATAAAACAACATTTATTTTTGGGGGGTACACTAAAGGAATCCGCCTTTTTCAGTGTGGCTCCCCCAGTTTATAAAAGCTTCCTAGGCCCCTGTATATATATATATATATATATATATATATATATATATATATATATATATATATATATATATATATATATATATATATATATATATTTATATACTTTATGTAATTAAATGAATAAAAACAACTAAATAGCGGGACTTAAAGTTTCATGCCCGAAGGCAATCATCAGCCGTGAATACAAACAAAAAACGTCAAAAAACCGTTTAAAAAACTTAAAATTAAATACCGTAGAACGGATTCAGACGTGATAAACAAATCTGAGTAAAAAAAAAACAAGAAGCCGTTATAGTTTACTAGTCTCCTGTGTCAAATAAAGAGAGAAAGTATTTCTTTGAATGTCGACTCTGAGATACAGTTTCGTTCTTTTTGTTTAGTAAATTTGTTCCACTATGTGATAAAATTACATTTTTTTCATAGAGACAGAGGTGGCATATTTTTGTTGTAAGATTATAGGGTCTGCAACGTTTAATTATTCTCCACGTTAAGATAGGTTTTATGTTTTGATCTTTCAAGCTCCATACTTCCTTTGAAAGTTCAGTGTCGTTTCTGTATTTAACTGAAGCAAAGGATTTTAGATGAATAGCGTATCTTAATTTAAATGATTTGTGACTAATACCAAAATATACTTTTTTGTTACCTTCATTATTAGTTGTAGCTTGGTAAACAATATTGTTGAACAAACACTGTTTGTTTAATGGACAAATTTATTTATTTACACAGTTACGCTGCTTGGTTTCTATTTGCTTGTTGTTGTGCAATATTTTATGATTGTGTGAGTTGATTATTGATTTCAGGTTAGGCATGCAGCTGTAACTAATCTTGATAGAATTTCGATTGAATATTTTATGAAGCTTGTGACCTGGTGGAAAATCTAAAAAAGCCAGGAAACGATTACCTATTTTTGTTTGGACATTTACACTGTACGGAGGGTTATACCAAATTATATTTTATTTGCGATGTTTTTTTGTGCTTGGATTTGTTGTGGTTGGTAGATAAGCTTTGGGTTATGTCCTGATTTTTTAAGAGCTTCTTCATATTGTGGAGTAGAATTCATGAAAGTAGTTTTGTTTAATGACGTGGAAAATTATCTTTGTTCGATATTGCGAGGGATTGCTTTAATTATGCTCGGAGGGTGGTTAGAGTTTGTGTGGATATACCTTAGTTGGTTGTCAGGTTTGCAATAAGGTCGCAATGAGTTGTTATCTAGATTTAACGTAACATCAAGATAGTTTACAATTTTTATATTAGGTTGGATGGTGATGAGTAGATCGTTACTTTTAAAGATACTTGTTACATGTTTTTTAATTTTGTCCATTTGCTGACCGTTTTTATTTTTAAATACGGCAAATCCGTCATCACGATATAATCCGAAATCTTCCTTATTAAAATGCTGTGAAATTTAAAATAGCAAAAAAATTCCCACTAGCTCGCACACTTCAGCACCATCAAATGCCCCCATTGTGACATCGAACAATCCTCCTTTTTTTCCTCATGTTTTTATTCATTTAATTACATAAAGTATAAATTGCTCTATTATTTGATAATATTGAGCACTGTCATACGAACGAGAGTTTTTGTATTTTACACCGCAAAATTAACCTTACTTATTTATATATATATATATATATATATATATATATATATATATATATATATATATATATATATATATATATATATATATATATATATATATATATATATATATATATATATATATATATATATATATTGGACAGAACATTTGCAACCAACATCGAACAATGCTAAAAAGTGTTCCTAATTTTACATGTCTTAAAAACGAAACGAACTATTCTACCAAAGCAAACAGTTCAGAAGTCTGGAGTCATAGCATGCCATGACATGAGCAATCAGCTGACAGGTGACAGCACACAGGCAGAATTTCGTTGACAAGTGCCATTTTGCAGCGGACAAAACAAGTGCAACTTTTTTGGTTTGTTTCATTTTCTTAAGTCTGGTCCGTGTCAATGTCACGGAAGTTTTTTAATAATTAAAGGAAGTATCCAGAAGTTTCCAGAAGCATGCAAAAACTTCCAGAAATTTCCAGAAGAAGCATCTGGAAGCATCCAGTAGCATTCAGAAATATCTAGAAACATTTAGAAGCATCCAGACACATCCAGAAGCTTCCAGAAGCATCGAAAAGAAGCATCTAGAATCTTCCAGAACATGTTCACACAGGTTCATTTTACTATATAAGAGACATGTAAATCGACATGTAATTCAGTCAGTATATGGAAGTCAATCAGTCAGTATTATCAAGACAGTTTATCGAAGTGAGTTTTATCAAAGTGTTTTATCGAAGAACATCAATACAAGAAGTGAAATACAACAAGTGTTTCCTTACATCAATACAGTCCACATCCAACCAAGACGTTGTGTTCCACAGAGCATTATTGTATCATCACAAGGTAAATGTAAACGGTAAGCCTTGAGAAGCGTGATTATTTATTTTTATTATTTTTATGACTTCAAGTGCAAAAATGGCTCCCGACAGTCTTGGATCGGAACTAAGAAAGAAAATTATTGGCGATTACGTAAGTGGAATGTCACAAAAAAGTATTTGTGATAAATATCGCGTAAAAAATGGACCGTATCAAGACTATGTTCCAAATATCGTTCTACAGGGAAGTTGGCAGCAGATAACAAAGGTGGAAGACCGCGTTCCACCACTTTTAGAGAAGATTCTATGATCGTCAGATCCGTCAAGAAGGATCCCTGGATATTACCAGTCGAGATACAAAAGCAATTAGTTACTGCCATAAGACCGTGAAGCATGGTGGAGGCAATGTAATGGTCTGGGGGTGTTTTTCTGCTAACGGTCTAGGTCCAATTCATCGAAACGATGGAAACGAATGGACCGTTTCATGAATAAAAATATCCTGAAAGATCTTATGTTATCTCATGAATGGAATATGCCAATAAAATGGGTTTTTCAGCAAGACAACGGAAACACACTGCAAAATTAGTCAAGTAGTGGTTTCAATACAATCACCTATCGGTGACGGATTGGCCGCCTCAATCTCCGGATCTCAACCCTATCGAGAACCTGTGGGAGATCGTCAACTGCAAAATTAATCGTGAAGGTGTTCGTAATAAGGATCAACTGTTTGAACAAATCGAAAAGGTCTGGGCAGCGATTCCACAAAGTTTCATTGATCACCTGATCGAATCTATGCCTCGAAGATGCAAGGCTGTGATCAACAACACTGGATTCGCCACGAAATATTGATAGCGAAATACAGCTTGGTCAACATTTTGTCGAGTTGCACTTGTTTTGTCCGGAAGGAAATCAACTTTTTTTAATACTTTTGATTAATTTATTAATTTTCGTGTGCAAATAATGAACTTTGTGATGAATAAAACTTGAAGAACTTTGTCTCTAAACAGTTACATAGTTATTTCTCAAAATTGAAAAAATGCAGCACTTTTATATAAAGAAACTAAATTAGCATTATTTGGTTGCACTCGTTTTGTCTGATACTATATATATATGTATATATATATATATATATATATATATATATATATATATATATATATATATATATATATATATATATATATATATATATATATATATATATATATATATGTATATATATATATATATATATATATATATATATATATATATATATATATATATATATATATATATATATATGTATATATATATATATATATATATATATATATATATATACATATATATATATATATATATATATATATATATATATATATATATATATATATATGTATATATATATACGTAAGTGTATATATATATGAATAAGGAAAATATCTTTATATTATCATGTATAATATTGTATACTTGAAAGAGTGCTCAACGGAAGGTGAGTGGAAAACCAGATACAACAACCACAAATCATCATTCAACAATATTAAATACAAAAATTCTACCGCCCTATCAAACTATGTCTGGGATTTAAAAACAATTTTAATGAAACCCCTATGCTAACATGGTCTATTCTCAAATCACTACCCCCCTACTCAAATATTTCCAAAAGATGCCCACTATGTCTGTATGAGAAATTTACTATTATATCATATCTAAAACCTGAAGAACTGTTAAGTAAGAGAACCGAAATTATATCAAAGTGCCGCCACAAAAATAAGTTCCTATTAAAAAATTACAAAGCTCGCTACAAACCTGACTAATAACTATAAATAAAAATAACTATACTAATCTGCTCCATATATCTCTAGGCTAACTAATAAATTACTCACATACACAGCTTTTGTAATATATTTCATAATATTATGTATATTTTTATATCAATTTTAATTCTTATTTTTATTTTATTATTTTTTAATACACAAATAATACACATTAACACATAAAGAATATTTTAAACAACATTAAACATATAACTATTTTACAGTTATTAGCCAACTAAAAACAAATTAATAATATTATTAACCTAACTACTAATCAATTTCCGTCCCGTAACGATCTAAAATACAAATATAAACCGTAACGTCCACTAAACAAATCGTAGCAAAATTAAACTTTTACTACTTGCCTGATGATTGTGATAACACATGAAACTCAGAGTTGCAATATTAAATTATATTATAAACATTAGCATTTAGCTAATTCCTGGTACTGCGGGTAACAGTAACATATTTATTATATGTATATATATATATATATATATATATATATATATATATATATATATATATATATATATATATATATATATCTGTGTGTGTGTGTGTGTGTGTGTGTGTGTGTGTGTGTGTGTGTGTGTGTGTGTGTGTGTGTGTGTGTGTGTGTGTGTGTGTGTGTGTGTGTGGATTTGTTAAAGAAACTGGTCAAAATTTAGTTTGGATCTGAATTTGTGCCCTATTTCTAAAAACCAATATAGATTTGTAGCTCGAGAAAAGGCTACAAGTTTATATTGGTTTCTAGAAATAGGGCACATCTAGGGGTCCAGAGCGGGTGCAGATTCACCATTATTTTAATAAAGGAAAATTGGAATGAGTGGCGTAACAATCGTTTAGATAATTCCATTTTGAACTAAAAAAGTTTCGCTAAACTGCTGAAATAAGCATGTTAATCATTCTGTGTTGGCCAACGGTTTCCGCAAGTGTAGACTCTATCTCTGGGATTCAACCGTATTTAGGGTTGCAGGACATAAAAATGACATAGCGATGCAGAATGGTCGCTTACAATTGAAATAGGTTAAGCAGGGGTTCCATTTCTTGAATGAGAGTATGGGGAAACACAAAATGGAGTTATTTGAGCAGTTTACAGTTGACTAGGAAGGAGATCCTTCTGACATATCACTTTTCCTGTTGTGGAAGAAAACTTTAAAGAGTCAGAACTTAAAAGGCTTAATACTAAATCTTAATAAACGGCTTTGAATAACGACACCATTTTTGATGAGGGTAAGGATGCAATTGTCTTTAAATCAATGATTATACCAAAGCATACTTTTTCAAAAGATACTTCCATGACTAAAGGCTAAAGAATTATGACCATTGCAGCACCATTAAATATATTGTCTCCCATTGTTGAAGGCAATGAAGATACTGCCATCACATTACCATCGTATGTACTGTGTCCTATAGTTAAAGGCAATGAAGATACCTCCATTGGGGGAAAGTTAAGTTTACTGTCTTCCATTAATGAAGGTAATGAAGAGACCTCAATTGCAGGACAGTCATATATATCAATTCCGTTTAAAAAATATTCCTTCTGACTCTCTGTTAGCAAAAAAAAGATAAAAGAAAGAATACCCGTTATGGTATCTGGGAAACTTGGCCCATTGTATTGGAAAGACTGAAACAAGAAACAGCAACAGGTAGGGAAAGAAATAAAAATAGAAAATGAAAGAGAATGAAAGAAAACAAGGAAAAGAAAAGTAAGCTAAAAATCAAGAAACAGAAACGATATGAAAGATTCTGATTCAGACTATATTCATTCTTAAGCTTAGCGATGGTGAAGATTTTGAATGGTGTAAAGCTTCTTCAGATGACAAAACAATTGCTATGGAAAAGGATGACTTTGTAACTGTAGAGTATGAAGGGAGTCATTTTTCAAGGAAAATAGTACAAGTTGAGTGATGACAATTATCCAACTTGAGATGGTCACAATGGTTAAAAGTTACATTTCTTCTTACTAACGGCTAAATTAGGAAGATAAGCTTTTGTATATAATGGAACAAATGCATAAAGAAATAAGTCGTGTTAGTTTGTGTTCTTGATGTGGATCATACCTTATACTAGAATTAGACGCTTATTCTTCATTTTGTTTGAAATAAAATATTGTATAACTAAAAAGATTCGATTCCTTCCGCTTATAATAAAACATAAACTGCCAATTAACATGCCTCAACTTGTTATTGACAATACACAAATTAAAAAAGTAACAGTAACCAATTTTCTAGGTGTTTGTATAGATGAAAATCTTACATGGAAAAAACATACTTTAGTACAATTATATCACTCATTTATTCATTGTCATATACACTATGCAAACATTGCATGGGGTAGTACAAATAAAAGTAAACCTAAACGTCTTTATTGTCAGCAGAAGCATGTAGCACTTCTTATACATTTTAAAGACCATTATAGTTATCTGAAGCCTCTTTTATTTTAAATGTAAGTTTTTAATATATATGAGCCTAATAATTTTAATATTGTTTGTTTTATGTTGAAATGTAAATCCAATTCATCACCGATTTTCCTTCCATAATTTGCATTCATTAAATGTTAAAAGTAGATACATTTTACGCAAAAATAATTTTATTAAGCAGCCTATTTTTCAAACAAACTTTCTTAAATTTTGTATTGATTATCGCGGACCGTTTTTATGGAATAAAATAGTTTTAAAAAATTTAATTGAGGATTTTATTTACTAAATTTGATGAACTATGAGTTAAATTGCAAAGAAACTACTTTTTTAAATGATTGTTTAGAACGAAAGCTTAAAAAACTCATTTTCACAACTGAAGATTTAATTATATACTTCTGATATTTTTTAGTGATCTTCCATTTTACCCTCTATTTAAACATGAGTTTAAAAAAATTATATCATTAACAACTGTAATCTACATACATGGTCGATATAACACATCTTGTATTTATAAAGGAATATTTTATTTTACTTATTTTTTTATTTATAATTTTTAGTTTTTCGTTTATCTTCAAGTATATATACTCAAGTCTATATAAGAGAAAGTTTCTCACTTCGTTAACTTATTTGTCTTGTAAATAACATAAATTTTTGTATAAAATTTAGTATTTGTGTTGCATCACTTTAAAAACATTAAATATGTCCTAGCATATCATTGAACTTATGGTCAACTACTAAAGCAAAGAACTTTTCTCAACGTTTTATTAAAATAATAGTATGACAAAAGTGCAACATTTATTTTAAAACAGCGTGGTGCTAAAAAAATTAAATACAGATTCCTTTTCTTTTTGAGAATTAGCATAAATATCGATTCAACTTAGTACAAAATGTTTATTATACCTGTTTAAATCATAGCACAGTAGTAGCTCCTGTTTAAATCATAGCACAGTAGTACATCCTGTTTAAATCATAGCACAGTAGTAGCTCCTGTTTAAATCATAGCACAGTAGTACATCCTGTTTAAATCATAGCACAGTAGTACCTCCTGTTTAAATCATACCACAGTAGTACCTCCTGTTTAAATCATAGCACAGTAGTACATCCTGTTTAAATCATAGCACAGTAGTACATCCTGTTTAAATCATAGCACAGTAGTACGTCCTATTTAAATTCATAGCACAGTAGTACGTCCGATTAAATTGTGTTAAAAAATTTTAAACTAGTATCAACTAATTATTTTGTTTCTTAACTAAAAATCATACGCGGAAATGAAAGGTGAAAATTTTACAATATTGTTGGGTTGATAATGCTCAACCCAAATGTTTGTGAAACTTTTTTTCACGCTTAATTAAAAAAACTAAATTAATTTGAAGTTATTATTTTTCTATTATTCTAAAACAATTGATATATTGATGTTATTGAAATGTAGGTCGGCATAGCAGCGAAGATAAGGAAACATCGAGTTGAATTACTTAGTAAGCAGCGTATATGTTGTCTTTCCTAAAAACAAAAACAAAAACATCACTGTCCATCCGAAAAAAAAACAAATCCTTTTTAATATCAAACAAAACTTTTTCTTATTAATTCTATAACAAAAACTGCTAATATATTTTCTGATGTAAGTAATAGTTATTTTTTTTAAATAGTATTCCCCTAACATGAATTTGATGGTCAACAAAATTATTTACAACCTCTAATGACTGATTATATTTTGAAACTTGCCAAGTATGAACATAAAAAAAGTTTAAATTTATTTTGAATATATTTTAAAACTTGTAGCCAGTATGAATATAAAAAAGTTTAAAGTTATTTAGAATATACAAAATAAAAACCAGCGGATTTTTGTTAAAATTCGGATTACGAAATTTACTGAAAGGCGAATTTGACTTCGGCATCGACTTCGGTCCCGATTTTGAAATAGAAATTCTGTTTTCAGTTAAATTCAGTAACAATCATAAAACTTTATTAAACTTTCAGTTAAATTTGAAAGTTATTAATTTTTTTCAATTATAAAAGAAAAATAATTATAAAATATAATACATGTTTCATGTATATCAACCTATTTCTCCAGTCAGCGGCCTTGTTCGTCAAAGTATGTGTTAAAGAATTGAAAGAGATTAAAGAAAGTTGAAATTCGAATTAAAGAGTTATTAATATTGTTGAGCCTTACAGAGTCAATAATATCAACAACGCATAACAAGTTAGTTAAAATTCGATATAAAAGTCCGCTTTCGATATAAAAATCTCTTTCGATTAAATGTGTTTTTAAAATCCGAATTCGGCTTTTAGTTAGATTCGATTTAAAAGTCTAAATTCGCTTTCAGTTTTTCCATTTCAATTCGGGGTACACATATAGCCTAAATTCTAAATCTAGTTAAATTCGGCGTACGCATAGGGTGTAAATTCGAGTCTTGATCAACTTCAACTTCCGGTCCTTAATACAAAAGCTTCTTTAACACTAAAAAATCTTTGTTCCGCTTTCCATGTAAAATTATTACAATCTAATAAGGTCTATGACATATTTTTATAAACTTGTGTTCCAAATTTTATTTATATTCAAAAATATGAGATCAAAGATTTTTACCGCCTTAAATCATACCTCTCCCTCCCACAGTGTGAAATTCTTTCACCTTAAATCATACCTCTCCCTCCCACAGCGTGAAATTCATCAAACTATTTTGTTTTTATAGCTGTTTGAAGTTAAATAAAAAAGTGACGCAAAATTTTTATCTTAAAATTGTACCAATACTGTTTTTTTAACAATAACTTTGAAATGCTATAAAAATGCATCAAAAACTGCTCCATGAATTTAAAAAATGTTATATTTGTTCGTACATGTTGATATTCGAGGTTGCGTAATTATGAAAATTAACTTTCACGGACGATTCAGGAATACCTATTGATAACATGTAACAAAATGTTATTGATAAAAAAAGGAGAATTAAAAGAAATTTTACTAACCTTGAACATCAAATAAAGCTCATTGGAAAAATCGAAGCTTATTTTAAAAACAATCAAAGTGAGATATAATCTAACTTTAGAAGATGAAAAAGATAACATCAAGAAAATTTCAAAACAAATTGAAAGACAGGTAAAAAAATATTCAATGTTAAAACAAAATAAACTTATGGCCGAATTGAAAACTTGGAGAAACGAAGTTGGGATAAAACTGCCTGGAAATCTACCTGCAGCAGCATCATAATCATCCAGGGTTGATATACAGTACCGGACAAAACATGGTGGACTAACTCAAATTTAGAACAAAAGTTTATCAAAAACTAAAAAAAAATAGTAAAACAATTGTGCATATTAATTTTTAAATAGTTTATGTTCTTAAAAAAATTTAAAACGTCTTAATCATACTAAGAATCACAAAAAAAATTTATAACACATTTTTTTTAACTAACTACATTTTTCTTTGGACAAAACAAGGTGGACAAATCAAAACGATGCTTATTTTATAAAATTTCATTGTCTTTATTCAATTTACCGTACTCTTGTTTTCACTTTTATTATTACAGTACTCTAAAATAACAAAAAATTTTTTGGAACGTCTAACCAATTATTTTTTCAATGAAACTAGAAATAGATTTAACTCGTGATATATCGCATAAAAAATTGAAATTTAAAACGGCTTAAGACAAATTAGGAAGTATTTTACGTGAAAATATTATAAAAGATTTTAAAAGTGGAAAACGTCAAGCTGCAACTTGTAGAAATATAACATAGCTAAATCGACTGTAAGCAAAATTGTCAAATCATTTGGATCTCGTGACTGCTATAAAACAAACTATCGGGGCGGACGTCCAAGAAAAACATCACAATTGTTGAAGAGCTTAAAAACATTTTTTTCATTCACAAAATTAATCGAAAAACTTGAACTACAAATCTTCAATCGCACTGTGCAACAAAGAGCTAACGAAGCAAAATTGATTTCTCGAATGACTGCCAAGAAATCACTAACTTCTTTTAAAAATAGAAAGCTAAGACTTTTGCTAAAGCAAACTAAAATTGGACTGTAGACCAGTAGAAAAAAATGCTTTTTAGTGATGAATCAAAACATAACCTTTTTGGAAGCGATGGCAAGAAGCGAGTCTGGAGACCAAAGAACATAAGATACAATACTAAGATATAATGGAAGATGTTATGTTACCACATGCTGAATGGGAGACGCCCCTAAAATGGGTTTTTCAACTGGACAATGACCCCAAACATACTTTAAAAATTGTAAAACAACGGTTCAAGGACAAGATATAATGGAAAATATAATATATAACAAAGATATAATGGAAGATGTTACGTTACCACATGCTGAATGGGAGACGCCCCTAAAATGGATTTTTCAACCGGACAATGACCCCAAACATACTTTAAAAATTGTAAAACAACGGTTCAAGGACAAGAATATCACTGTAATAGAGTGACCTGCACAAAGCCCTGACTTGAATCACATAGAAATTTCTGGAAAATACTTGACAATAAGATTGACTCTGCTAATGTGAAGACCAGTGAGGAGTTATTTGAACAAATCGAAAAGGCCTGGCGAGAGATTGATATGAGAATTGTTGACTCATTAATTGAGTCTATGCCTCAAAGAATGAAAACAGTAGTTGAAAGTAAAGGAGGTCCTACCAAATATTAAGTTAATTTTTGAAGTTTTTCGAAAAAAAAAAGTTATTTTTTAAAAATTTTTGAATTTTCCGTCGATTTTTTGAATGTCCACCTTGTTTTGTGCAAAGAAAAATGTAGTTTGTTAAGGAAAATGTGTTATAAAACTTTTTTGGTGATTTTTAGTTTGATTCAAAAATCTTAAATTTTGTTAACAACATAATAAATTACTTAAAAATGTTAAATTGTTTTACTACGTTTTTTCAGTTTATGATCAATTTTTGTTTTAAATTTGAGTTTATCCACCATGTTTTGCCTGATACTGTAGAAAAAGAGGGAGTTCTACAACCAAAAAAAGACGGAAATCAAAAAGACAAGGGTAAAAATTTAGCTGTTGACATTTATTTGAACTTTCTTAAGCATCACGTTATTTAATATGTCTGGGGACATATTGTCATCGATCAGACTTTTGTTGCTGCTAAAACCATGTTCAACTTAAGCTTGTCCGTGCGATAAAATGAAGACAATTTTGAACATCAGTAATCTTTCTCTTACTCTTGAGTTGCTGGAGATAATTCTTCAATGAAAAACTAACATCAATCTTGCTGGTTGAAAGCCAGTTTGCGCAATTGAACAAATCTATTTTTAACAAAGATGTTGTAGTTTTGTCATTTAAAAGAAACATCTAATTGAATGAACTTTGCATAAAAGTTGCGTAGTAGTTCTTCAAGTGTCACCACCAGAAAAGTCATTGGTTTATCAGTTTGAAAAGAAATTAGAAGAAAAAAAAATAGCAAGATTGAAAATAACATTCTGTAATTTTTTCTAAAAATTTTAAAAATAAAATGAAAAGAAAATACCAGAATATTTCTATACTTTGGTAATAAAACAAAATATATTACATAAAAAGCAATAAACATGCATCTGGATCAAATATTACCTACCAAGGAATGTATTACTGCCACTAATTTCTTCAAAAAACTTCAACTTTAAAGGAACAAAAACTTTTGTTTTAAACTAAAAATTTGTTCTTAAAATAAAAATTTGCTCAAGTACTTAAATGTTTGAAGTTGGTGTTTTGCCCTGATTTACCAAGTCCAGGTTGCTTACTCTTTGGTAAAGACTTCCAGTAGTCAACAACTAAGATTACTTTTTACCAAACCTCTACGGCTTCCTTGGCAACACTTTTATTTTTACCCCGTTGAGTTCCACAAAATATGTAAGGAAAATCTGAACTTGTTGCCTCAGCTATTCTTTTATAATCACTTGCTCTTGATGAACTTTAATGAAATATTTAGTACATTGTAGACGTTAACTTCTTTAAGTTCCAATCTGTAGCTTTAGCACCAGTTTGTAAGGATCCATTGATAGTATGTAAACCACAAGCAATATCAATGAGTGTACTTAATTCATGGTTATGACGTTCTTTGTTGAGCATTTCCAAAAACAGTTTATTTACATTAGAGCCATCCATAGAAACCTGAAGCATTTTTTCAGCATTTTAACTAGTCATGCAGGATTTAAACATATTTAGAATATCTGGGGTTGCAGCTTTTTCCATGAACTCTGAAGTATAATATATTGTACAAACAGTATTCTTCTCTTCACTCCAATAATGCATATAAGTAAGTCCATTTGACCTTTCTTTACAACTTTATTGTAAGACTCATCAAAAAGACATAAAAAGTTATCCAGCAGGTTAAGATCTTTTATCAGAATTTTTTTTAAATAAGGGGCAAGACCATGAGTTACAATATAGCCAGATTTTGTTCAACCACATGAAAAGTTGCTGGCAATTTTGCTATCTGGAAACATCAAAGCAAATTGTTTAGACTTATTCTCACTTGATCTAAAAGAGTATTTGCTTTGAACAATATTTAAACAAAAAATTAATCCTGCTTTCAAAACTGATTCCTTCTGAAGCATGTCTGAAATGTAACATTTCTTTGATGAGGTAGGCTTCTGTAGTACTGATTGCAAAATTTCTTTGAACAAAACAACATAACCCTCTTTAGGCAATCACTATATGTGCTTTGCTCCTCTTGCATGTACATCAAGAGCCTTTATACCCATGCCTGCTAATGAGAATGACTTAAAACAAACTTTGCATCTTGCAAGGCTGGGATTTTTATCTTTCTGAAATCATAAAGTGTAACTATCATTATTTAACCAAATATTCCAGAAACTACTTTTATATTTAGGCATCTAAAGGTAATTAGTGAAAAACATATAACAATCTTTTTAATATGAAGTTAGTTTAATATTTAAAAAAAAAACCATTAAAAAACTTACTCTAATACTCAGAGGGCTGATATATGATATACATATATATATATATATATATATATATAAGCACATTTTTAAATTGGAATATATCTATAGACGCAATCAGGTTAATAACGGTAATTATTGATTTTTAATCACTTTTACACAAATAAATTGATAAATTTTAGTGCAATTTGATCTTTTGCTCTGCCAGTATCATTTTTATTGCATTTTACGAAATGCCTAAAGGAAAGTATTTGACAGATGCTGAAAAATACAAATTAATTTATATCGTGGCTCAGAAATCTCACCAGCACTTTCTATACGAGAAATAGCAAAAAAAATTGGAAGATCTGACCATGTTGGACGAAACTACATTGCAAAAGGTGACAATTACAGTGTAAAAAAAGCAACAAATGGCAACAAAGTATTAACAAATTGGCAAATTAATCGAATTTGCTTTGAAGCAACCTAAAATAAATTGAATGCAACACAAATAAAGGATAAATTATTATTGCCTGTCACCAATAAACATGTTGCACATATTCTACGTACAACACCAAACATAAAGTGGAAGAAACCACACCAAAAACCAATGTTAAAAAAACACCATAAAATTGCTAGATTACAGTTTGCTAAACTCTGACTCTGTGTTGTGGTTTACCTAAAATGAACTCAATAAAGTATACAGAAATGTTGGATGATGTTCTCATAACTTATATGGATGAAAACATGGACGATAATGCCATATTTCAGCAAGATAATGCTGCAATTCACACATCTAGGCATTCTATGAAATGGTTTAAAGACCACAACATCCCGATTCTCGAATGGCCAGCTTGTAGCCCGGACTTAAATCCTATCGAGAACGTGTGGGGAATGCTATCGAGAAAAGTTTATGACGCTAAAGCAGCCGGACACCAATTTAAAACTGTTACTGAGTTAAATTGTAAAATCCTTGAAGCATTGTCCGAGTTGGATCAAACTACACTTCAACGACAAGTGGAGTCAATGAAAGGCAGAGTTTTTGAGGTGATCCAGTGTAATGGAGGACATACGCATTACTAATTTCCATCTTTTAATGTCAAAAATATGACTGCGTCTATAGATATATTAGATATTCCAATTAAAAAATGTACTATAATAGATTATATATAGATATTCCAATTAAAAAATGTACTTTTGTATATCAAACATACTCTCATGTTAATAAAGACACATTGAAAAATTTTTTTTGTGATTTTTATTAGCCCACAACACAACAATTATTTTGATAATAACTTGCATGCATATTAGTTGACAATTCATAGAAAAAAATTAAGACAAAGAGAAAAAGTTTGATGCGCCTAAACGAATATGCCTCAGTGTTTATATATATATATATATATATATATATATATATATATATATATATATATATATATATATATATATATATATATATATATATATATATATATATATATATATATATATATATATATATATATATATATATATATATATATATATATAGGACTTTAACTCATCAAAGAGGTAACTATATGCTTCTCTAAAGATAAGTATAATCCATTTGCTTTAATAAAATTTCCTAGATGATAAAAAAAAAAGAAAGTAAGGAGAAATTAAGGAGAGCAGTCAAATTTTAACTTTTTTTAAGACTTTTAAGGAGTTTTTTTTTTTAAAGGATATATAAGGTTTTTAAGGAGTGGGAACCCTGTACCTGCTATCTACATTTTTATTTTTTGGCATTCTCAATCTATGACTAAACCCTGAATTAGCCACATAATTCATGTAAAAATAACCAATTAAAAAATAGATGGCGACATAAGTTGGTGTAAAAACTTCAATAAACTTGAAACCCAAATTTCTAACACAGTTTCTAGCAAAATGCTTATTTTTGCTGACAGTGATAAAACTATTTATCACACACACACACACAAAAAAAATAATAATAATAATAATATATTATTAATAACATTATTGGGAATGTTTTAGATTGCTAAGAGAAATACAGCAATATATATCATATGAAAGCTACTTAAATTATTGAGAAATACCTTATAGTAATACTATATTATTATATACATGATGAACACATAAAGAAATTTAATAACAAACTACCTTCATCAGCTGCTGGTAAAAGACAAAGTTCAGGTTATAAAAAAACATGCTAAAAGTCTATTTTTTAATACATCAGAAAAAAATCTCCTCAATCTAAAATATAAAAAGCAGCTATTTTTCATCAAAAGCTTTAAGAGAAATTATGAACTTTAGAGGACTACCCAAGAGATAAGTTGTTCAAAAAAGGATGCGTATTTTTTTTATAACCCAATAAAAGGGTTATTAGGGGTTGTAGGGTTTGGTACAATCATTTTTATTATAAAATCATATTAAATGTTTCTTGATAAGAGGTTAAATATTGCAACTAATAATTGTCATAATTTAATGACAACTATAATAAATAGTTGTCATAACTTATGATGAAGGTTTTCATGTCAATAAATTCAAAAGTATGTTCATTAACTATGTATAAATCAAAAGAATCTTAAAGATTTTTGCTCAAATATGTATAAATCAAAGGAATTCAAAAGTATGTTGTTTTTTTAATTCACTTGTTTTTATTCAGAAAACAGTTGGTGTGAAAGTTCTTTTTGTTTTAAAAATCAATAGAGCTCCATAGGAGTTTTAACTAAAAGTTAGTCTAATTGTTTGACTTAAGTCTTAATGACCTTTCAAGACAGCCACAGACTACTTTTTTAAAATCTCAAAAAAAAAATAAAAAAACTTTAATGTGTTTATATAAATACTACCAACAAAAAAAATATTTTATGACTTCTTGAAACCATTAAAAAGTATAATTAAAACTTACATTCTTGAAATCATTAAAAAGTAGAAATAAAACTTACATTCTTGAAAGATTTTTTTTATTGTATTCTTCTTGATAATCAGTGCACTAGAAAAAAATAACTTAAAAATGTATAACTTCAACTTAAAAATTTAAAACTTTTCAAGAAGTGGTGATAAGAAGACTACTGGAATTATAATGGAATCATAAACTATATTATGTAATCAAAAATATTTTAACCAAAATACTGAAATAAACTTACATAAAATTTATTTAGTTTTTGTTTGTCAGTGTCACTAATAAACTCTCTTTGACCAATTGTAATATCTTTTCTACCAATGACTTCTATTGTTTTTAGGCCATTTTTTGAGAAATAATTATCTCCATAATGCATTATAGAAGCTAAATCATAGCTAAAAAAAAAAAAAAGACAATTTATGATTAAATCTAAAATTTTTTATATTTCATAGTAATAATGTAAAACAAATTAACTGCAAACCAATGCTTAAAATTAAGTGGCTGCATAATTTTTATTGACGACCACTTCTTGCTTTAGCCCTTTAACTCCAAAACACAACTTTTAACAAAGCTGCTTGACTCAATAATTAAAGATAAAAAAATTCCCAGTAATAAATATTTGAATTTCCAAAACATATATAAATATTTTTTTTGATGATTTAAAATGAAGAACCTTTAGAATTAAAAGTAATATAAACTGAAGAATAGTTACTTAATTTTTCAAACTTACTAACTTATAGCTCATTTAATAAGATCATAAGATTCATAAAGTGTTAATTGACCGAAAATTGACTTGGCAAGGTTTGTAGTTGATTGATTACATGAAATTCCCTGATTTTTTTTTAAAATCAGATGACTTTCCCTGACCATATTAAACATTTTCAATGGTTTTTTCTATGTTATAAATGACAAAACTTGTCAAACTCAGTTATTAGTAAAGTTGGATTGCATATTGGTATGGATCTTATTACTAAGCTTAGTAATATGATCCATACCAATAATCCAACTTTACTAATAACTGAGTTTGACAAGTCATCCTTATAAGGATGGCTATAAGTAATCACTAAGAATATATTTCTGAAAATTGAACTGAATAAATACTAACCAAAAATTTGCAGCATGTAAAGTAATTTTTTTTTCAATTTCGCATCTTTCATTAACTAATACATAAAAAAAAATTAACTACATATGTAAATACAAATATATTTGATAAAAATATATCCATTAACATCTTATACAATAGTCTATTGTATAGATAGTCCAAAAAAACTTGTTAAACTGCACACAGTCTATTTCTTTTAATTAAAAACCATAACAACTGAAGTTGTAGAGTTTTAAACAACTGCTTATAAGACAGAAGCTGTAACACGGCGGCCACTCAAATTTTTCAAAACATTTTGAAAAACAAAGCTTTGATTTTCAGTAAAAAAATTTCAGTTTTTATTAACACCAACATATGAATTATAAACTGAATCATTTCACTTACTCAGAATCAAGTGTAATAAATGACTTGTAGTCTGTAATAAATGACTTGTAGTGTGCCAAATGTAATAAATGACTTAAACCAATTAAAAAAGCTTAAAGAAATGTGTTTTAATATTACTGATAAGTCTAACCTTTATAAAAACATCTTGGACAACAGGTTCTCCATCTAAACACGCGGGGTTCGGGTAGGTTAGTTAATTTTTATTTTTTATTTGTCTATAAGTCTACAAGTCTATTTAATATTTACCCCTTACCTATAATTTATAATCACCAAACAATTTTCAACTCAGGTCTACCTTCTGCAAGTTTCTCCAAAAAAAATGATTTACAGGTCTTTTAAAAACTAATAAAGTGATATTTTTTCAGGAAAAAAAACAACAAGATTTTGTAATGACATAAGAGAATCGAACAATATCTTTTGTGAATCTCTAAATCTATACGTTCCAAAAAAACTAAAATTTTAAGAAGCTATGATAAGCCATTTATGACAAGGATTTTAGAAAAGCAATTATGCTTCACTCAAAATTTAAAAAAAAAACATATTTAAAAATCAGATATATTTTTGTCTCACTATAGGAATCAAAGGAACTATGTGGTAAACTTGAATAAAAAAGCAGAGAAAATGTATTTTGATGATGCAAATTTATTCAAGTATTCCTCCACATCTCTGTAGAAAATATGCAAGCCTTTTCTCTCAAACAAATCTGGAAATTCAAATGAGTGTATAATGTTGATTAAACATGGTGAAACTATATTAGATAACTTTTAACTATCAAACATTTCCAACTTGTATTTCAAAAACATTGCATCATCTCTTATAAATAGTCATGTGATTTATCGGCCTTTTCCTTGCAATGTACAGGAATCTGTTGAATCTGCTATCATAAGATACGCAAACCATCCTAGTTCCCTTTTTAAAAAAGGCTGAGGTCATTTCATATTTCAAAAAAAATGACCCATCAGTCCAAAAAGTATTCTGCCAGCTCTGTCAAAAGTCTTTGAAAGTTATGAGCAAATGCTGGTATTTATTGAGCCAACCTTTACAAACTATTGTGAGGATTTCAGAAAGGGTACAGTGCACACTGCGCACTGTACCCTCTCCGAAATTCACACAATAGTTTGTTAAGGCTTGGCTCAATAAAACAATGAATCAAACCAATAAATTTTGAATCCATAAATTTTGAACTAATCAATAAACTTTGAACAAACCCATAAATATTGAAACAACGACGCCTCCTTTATCCAAACATTATAAAATTTGAATAAAATTTGCATAAAGGAGGTGTTGTTGGTTCAATATTTATGGATTTGTGAAAGACATGATTTAATTCCTCATAATTTGCTTATTGCCAAGTTGGAAGGTTTTCAATAAAAGCTTTAAACTTTTGTTGCATCTTTCTGCTTGCAAACAGAGGGTAAGATTAGGTTCTTCATTTTCAGATTACTTAAAAAATAAGGAACCTGGTGTGTCTCAAAGTTCAATAATGCAACCAATTTTATTTTATTTTTTCATAAATGATTTTTTCTTACTTATTAAGACACAGAAATCTGCAACTTGCTAATGACAACACTCTTTAAGTTTGTGGCAAAAACTTAGAGTGTCATTGTTCGTCTTCAAATAGAAACATCAATTGATATTTCATGGTTTACTATAAATAAAATGTTTGCAAATGCAGCCAAATTTTAATTTTTTCAGTCGACTTAAATAATTGTGAAAGTCAATTTTTAATGGTTGGAAATGTAAAGATTTGTGTTTATCAAAGTTGTCTGATCTCTTTATAAAAAATGTCTGATCTCTTTATAAAAAAATCCTTCTTATTGAACTTTTACATAAAATGATCTTAAAATTTTTATGTAAAAATTCAACTGAAAAAAAATTTTTTAATTAAATAAAAAAGAGACTCTTGATCGTTGATCTTTAATTAAAGTTTTAAAATGAGGTTGAAGACCATAGGTGATACTATACCCAAACTTTAATTAATCAACTTTAATTTATTCAAACAACAATGCAATGCTTTTATTATTTCTGCACAGATTTTTCTTGAACTTGATAAAAGAAGTTACAAAAATTGTTGCTTTATAATGTATTCTGCTGAGGAACTACCAGTTATCTTCAAATTAATCTTCCACTAAATAAGTGAATTACCTTTTTTAACATTAAAAAATATAGAAAAACAAGAGATAATGCTTGCAAATAAAACATGCTTCTTTCTTTTTTTTTTGACTTTTTTTCTTGAATATGGAAGGCTGGGACTAGTTGCAACACAATTTATAAAACTATGTTTATTTCCTTTATAACTTTGATTTTTTTTTTAGATAAAATAGGTCTTAGTGATGTATTATAATGCAGCATTTATATAAATAATATATAAGATTTAGTTATCACCAAATGGTAAAAATAGCTTACCCCGCTTTGGGGCAACAATGAGCAGGGTAAGTTGAAATACAATAATTTGAAAGTATAAATCTTGCAGAATCCGCAAAAAAATTATCATTTACTTTGTAATTTATATTATTTCATATAAACTTTATACTTATAATAAAAAAATAAAAAATACAGAAAATATCCATAGATTTAGAAGTACTTTCTAATACTTATCTATAATACATTTATTATATTAAACTTCATGTAGGCCTGACATGTTTGCTGAGGCTATGACTAATTTTTAAATTTTTGTAAACGAATTCATCTATTATTATGATAAAATCCGATTATTTTTGAAAAGTGTGTAAAATCCATCAAACCCTCAGTTATATTGTGACTAAATTTAACTTTACAAGTTTGATGCAACATACCATAGGTATGTTGCATCAAACTAATCAAAATATATAATTATTTCCTTTAATAGTTTTTTATTTTTAGCTTTTTGTGTTAAAAAAAATTATATCTCCTGTTATTTGTATTTTGTTTTCAGTAAAACCAAATTTTAGTTTTCAGTAAAACCAAACAAAAAACTTAAAAAATGCAAGTTAGAAATTTATATCTAAAAGAAAATTTTAATAATTTTTGTTTGTTTTTATTTTATAACTTTTTTCAGCTAAGGTTCTTATAGTTATAATAGTATATATATAGTTCTATAGTATAATATAAAATATTTTGAAATAATAACTTAAAAAACATCCTATAAACAACTAGCAACTAGCCCCGGTTTCTTTCACTCATGTTTTAAAGTAATGCATTTAATTAACTAGTATTATTAGACATTTACAGTAACACTTCACAAATATATTGTAAGTAAAAGTATTGTAGGTAAATAATTACCTACAATACTTTTACTTACAATATTTTGTAGGTAAAAATATTGTAAGTAAAAGTATTGTAGGTAAAAAAATTGGTTAAAAAAAACTGTATGTAAAAATAAATAATGTCAACTGCTTATCTCTATTCATTTGACCAAGACTTCATACTTAAATAACTGTAATTTAAAATACTCTTAACTTTTTTGTTTAACCTTATTTTTAACTTATTGTTATTTGAATGTATTTTACTTATTTTGGGTCCCTGTTCTGGAAAAAAATATTTATAGGACCAAAGATCCAAGATTGGATTAAAAAGATGTTGGCAGTTAGGCCAAGTATTAGGGTCCTCCTTGGGTCTGTTTGCTTTAATATTTGTATTTATAAATCAATCAGTTTCAGTTTGTTAATTTTTAAAAAAAGTTTCAAAATATTATATAAATAATAATTCCCTTTTAAAAGATTTTTTGAAAAAGCTACAGTTGCAACAACAACAGCTAATTTAATGACTACGGAAGATTGAAACCTGATTAATGACCTAGATTTTTAAAAGGTTAGAAGCTGTTCTTGACATTACAAGTTCTACCACTGTTGTAGACATGGTTTAGCTGTTGAATTAAAAAAGCTTTTCTAATGTACAATTTATATAGTGTTTTGTTCACTTTGGCATATTATATCATTTATATAGACTAGAACTATATTCAAAGTTAAGGCAGCTATGCCCTTGAACTTTAAAGCTGATGTTCGAACCAACTAGGTTAAAGACTTTTCACACTTCAGTTTTCATTTTCTTAAATGAGTTATAACAAGCTATTCAAACTAGTTCTAAATAATTTTTTACTGATATGCTAAACAATAAAAAGAGCTGTAAGACAGGGTGTCTGTTAATACTTCAAGATGTATATCCCTGATTTTTCTCTGATATTTCTCTGATTCACTACCTGATTTCCTTGATTTAATTTAAAATTACTCAAATTCAACCTTAGAAAAATTCGACTTTGATTTAAAAAAAAAAATGCTCTTCAATTGCAAAAATATAAACATTAATACAACCCACATTTAAAATACCAAGAGAAGTTCATAAGGCTATCTATTGAATAAAATTTTATATTAAATGTACAATATACAACTTACATAAGTTAGGTAAATTTAGAAGAGCCATTTTCCCAAATTTCTCCCTGATTTTTCTAAAATTTAACGCAATTTCCCTAATATTTCTGAGATTTTATTGCAGATATCTGATTTTTCTGACTTTTCCCTGTTTTTCCTGATCTGGCAGACATCCTGTAAAATTCACATCTAGAAAGGTTTATGGTATAGTGAAGAGATATGATTTCATTCTGGCTAAAAGCCAGAGCAGAACAAGAGAAATGTGATAAGTCAGAATCTTTCTTCTGAGTTCAATCTTTATAATACATTGTTAAGTGATTTTCTACTAATATATATATATATATATATATATATATATATATATATATATATATATATATATATATATATATATATATATATATATAGTATATTTATATATATATATATATATATATATATATATATATATATATATATATATATATATATGTATATTTATATATATATATATATATATATATATATATATATATATATATATATATATTTTTTCAATTTTTATTTTAAGTGCCCCCAAGAAGTCCTAACGGTCTTGTCACAGAGCACCGCGGAAGTGCATTTACCAGGGAAGTTTACGCCTCCTTCCATACCGTGACCCAAAAATTTGTCCAGAGCTCGTTTCAAACCTCGATCTCCTGCTTATAAAGCAAGCGCTGTAACCACTGCGCCACGGCCGCACAAATATATATTTATTGGTTTCAATATATATATATATATATATATATATATATATATATATATATATATATATATATATATATATATATATATATATATATTGAAACTAATAAACAGTTTTTTTGAGTGATTTTCTACTAATATATATATATATATATATATATATATATATATATATATATATATATATATATATATATATATATACATATATATATATATATATATATATATATATATATATATATATTATATATATATATATATATATATATATTTATATATATATATATATATATATATAAATATATATATATATATATATATATACATATATATATATATATACATATATATATATATATATACATATATATATATATATATATATATATATATATATATATATATATATATATATATATATATATATATATATATATATATATATATATATATATATATATATATATATATATATTGAAACTAATAAACAGTTCTTTTATATTTTGAAAATTAAGACATTCTTTTAATTTATATTTTTATTCTAAAAGTATGCACTTTGACAATAAATTAAAATTAGGATTTTGCAAAATAATTTTTCCTAATATTTGAGCAAATACACAAATAATTAAGAAACTTCAAGTGATTTTCTAAAGTTATCATAACTCTAAATTGTATAAATTTTGCGGAACTATGCTTATATTTGCCTTACATAAATGTGAGGTAAATATAAGCATAATCGAGTTAGTGTGTTCATATAAATTCTCAGTGAGCCACTCACAAAAAAAAAGTAAATTTAAATGGTGGCTTATTAAACATATGGTAAAAAATTTGATTTAAAAATTTTAACTGTTTTTTGAACTTAATAAAAATAAAAAAACTATTGTAACTCACAGCGGGCCAGAATACACGAAATGTTAGCAAAAATAAAAAACATTTAAATATAGTCATATTATACAACAAAACAGGATTTTAGGATAAGTGAATGCACTTCGGATATCAAAAGTTTTGATTATTCTGGCTGTTGTGCTTATTTTAGGGTCAATTTTTATGATTTTTATATCCTTTTATTAATTTTATTATACTACTTTTTTAATTTCATCAATATACTTATTATAGTAAATTAATATAGTGAAATACAATAAAATAATAACATTCTTTAAGTATAGCAGTTATTCAATATTTTAATATGTGGAAAATAACCTTTGATAATATCCAGCAACTAGTAGAAGAGGGGAGGTGGGGGGATGCAATTATTTTAACAAATGTTAGTTAATGTATGTTTTTAAATAGATTTCATCCCACAATGAGTCATACAAATTTCCATTTTAATTTGTATACTTTGTCATGATCATAAATGGATAACTTGTGTTGATTTAAAGATGGTGCATTTTCTTATAGAGCCAATTTTCTTATAGAACTAATTTGGTTATATAAAGAATTTATAAAACAAATTTGGAACACAATTTTTATATAGAACCAATTTAGTGTAACCAGTCTAGTTACACCTACACATACACATGACCAAGAAAACCATTATGTTAAGAAAGACTGGCAGCCACAAACAAGAATGGAAAAACCTTTAGTTGAGCAAGAGAAAATCCATTTGCACATCAAACTGGAATATCTACAGTGTGTTTCTAAATCAAGTGAAACACTGATGACTTGATCATCATCATTATCATCAGCATCATCATTATTAAAAACATTGTTTCTTCTGATTTCGGTTTTTGTTATCATTAATACAAAAAAAGAGTTTTATAACAGTTTTGAATTCAAAGGATTTCTAAATACAAATACTAGCCTATTAAGTATTTGCTTTCTTTTTTTTAACTTGTACCTTAAACAAATAAATTAAATTTTAAAGTTATACTTGAATCCTTGAGTGTCTGCTGTGCCAACTTCATATTTTTTGAAGTTATCCTCCATTTTTTCTATCACATTTTCAAAGTTTATTTTAACATAATCATCTCTGTCCAGCCTTGATTGTTCATGATAAAAACCAAGCGCATGTAAAATTTCGTGCATCACTGTACCTAAAGTCAATATAAATAATTTTAATTTAACCACTTTTATAAAATAAAAATTATATTTTTATAAATATCTTTAACAATTGAAATAAAAACCTTTATAACTGCAATCTAAATCAATAGAAATATCTTGACCTCCATTTTCTTGGTTTCCAACAGGGGAATAGCAACTAATAAATAAACATGAAATAAATTTTTATATGTTTCTGCAAAAACATCAGCTAAATTTAAAAAACAAAAAAAAACTGAGGAGCCATAAAATCATAAAAGTTCACTTTCTAATGACTAATGAGTTTAGTTAGATTTATATTGGCAAACATAGGTTGAGTTCAAACTTTAAATGCGAAAATAACTCGTAATTTTAACTAAGCTATTACTTTGATCAATTTATTATACACATTAATGCACAACTTTTTTAACTCAATAAACTTTTAATCTAAAAAGCAAGAAATAGAATAAGGAGTAACTGCTAAACTCTTTACTGCATTATTTCTATATTAACTTTAAAAAATATCTATCAATTGAATTTTATAAAGTAACCTTTAATAAATAAGTTTTACTTTAAAGAGATAAACTTTACTGAATAATTTAAAAAAAAATCAAATACCCTTTTCCTTGGATAAAGTTTAAGTAAGACTCTGGAAGCCCATTGACACCCACATTATCATCAGAGGAACCATCATTCTTTCGTTTAATAAATCTGATGCAACTGACACTACTAATTTCTCTCATTGCTTCATTTATTGCACGTTCCATTTTACCATCTGAAAAAACAAATAACTATACAGTAAAACACACACACATACATGCAAAACATTACACATAAACAACACACATATACACACATACATGTGTGTGTATATATATATATATATATATATATATATATATATTTATCGCTTCATAAGGGAGAAGTTCTTCAGGGTTTGTGTTTTAAGTTAAAGAGTTAAAAAAGAGTTGTTACCGCAATTAAGTAACCTCCTTGACTGTAGCCGCTCTCTTGACCTGGGGAGGTGAACAACATTAATACATATATATATGCGATATATGCGGTAGTGGTGTCGTGGTAGAGCGCTCGCTTTATAAGCCAGAGGTTCCGAGTTCGATCCCCACCACGTCTCTGGTAGTACCGTGCTCAACTTGTTTCTCTGCGCAGCAGCCTTGTTCATCAAGGTTCGTGATTTGGAGTTATAGAGTTGAGAGAGGGTTATAACCACAATTAAGTGGTTCAAGCTTGGCAGATAAAGCAGGCCTAACAACATTTACATTGTACTTTTAGACTTTGTCTGAGAGTATGAGGGTTGTTATTCGTCAATATAGGAATGCCAACAATATTGCAGTACTTTTTTGTAGTAAATAAATGAGTTATGTTGCCTTAAAAAATTTAAATCCACAAGCCACTGCAAGCTAATCACTGCAAGCTAATAGAGGCATTTTAGATGTAAAATTTTCATGAAGATTGTTATTGTAGATAAGAGACATAACAGGAACAAAGACTTTGTGGTACCCTTATAGTTACTTGAAATAAAGTGGAGTGTAGGCCTTCAAGAATAACTTTAATTCCGCAGTTAAAAAGAAATAATTTATTAATCTCAAAAACTTTATATAAAGAAACTAATAACAGAGTGAAGACTAATCGTAGTATAGTTGGAGAGGTCAAAGTATTTTCTAGAGTTTTGTAAAATTGGAACCACTTATCTAGCCCTTTTTGAAAGTTTAGCAAAAATTGAAAAGAATTCTGAAGAACACTTTTTTAAGACTACGATGTAAATCTTGTCTGGAGCACTAACTGTAGAAGTGTTCAATTGAGAATTAACTTTAGCGTTAGAAGCCATAGTGATTTTAATGTTTAACAATGGGTTAATCTGTTTAACTGGCAGGAAGAGTGTGGCCATTAGATTCAAGAGTTGAATTAGAAATAGATTTTTTTGCAAAAAACTCTGCCTTATTCTGGGGAGAAGTAAAAAGTCTGATCCATGAATTAGAGATTAAATGTTAGAGTTACTTTAGTTAATGACAGTGTTAAAGACTTACCAAAACTCTCGAGATCCTAGCATCTGAGATAAGAAACAAGATTTAGTAAACTTAGAATAACAGCTTAACGTCAGACAGGACCTTTTTACATTGGCTTCTTGGAATAATAAAAGGAAATTTGTTTATAAAAGAGATGTTCTTGTAAAAAAGATCAAAAAAATGATTACTGTTTAATAAAGCAACTGCTCAAGATGGTAAAAAATAGGGAGTATTGAAGAAAAGGAATAGAAGCTTCCAAGCTTTTATTCCAGAAGGAATAAAAGCTTCCAAGACGCACTTTATGCATACATATTATGGGTATAAACATATATTTGCTATTTATCTAGATGCTGGCAAACAATATCCTTTCATATTTATATAAAGTTTAGTATTTATATGGTGCATTTGCCGAAAAAGAAGATGATCAGATAAATGAGTGGTGTGACTCTAATACGACAAGAAAAGGAGGCATAGTCTTGGACAGATTAGAAAAAAGCGTTTAACCGGACAACATTTGTTAGAGAAGATTAAAGTGATGTAGGTATCAGCATGTAGAGAAGTAGAAGCTTCACGAGAAAACGGTAGTGGTAGAAGTAAGAAAACTTGAAGAGAGTGCCTTTTATACTGTATGAATGAGGTTTAGTTAAAGAAAGAACATGCTCTAGACAGCATAAAAGAGGAAAGCTAAAGCCTGATGATGACGACGACGATGATGATGATTATTATTATTATGATGATGATCATAATAATCATGATGGTAATGATGATTAAGATGATCATGTTGATCATAATGATGTTTATATATGCATAATTATACAAAATATAAAATAAAAACAAAAAAACTTTAGGATGTATATTGTTTATGCAGCCCCGGTCACAAACCCGGCCACGGCTATATTTTATCAGACCCGGCCCTGGCCCCGGTCAAATATCAACCCCGGTTGTTTACTACTTGTAATGCAATCATTAATGATTATTCTAAACAAGTATGAGAAATGATTGTTCAAAGGGAATTGATTTCATAAGAGCCATTACAGTTATTTAAATTTAATTTAATTAACTATGTGATACCGCATCCATAATTTCTCATCTGGTATCGTTATTTTAATTAAATCTCGTGGTATCGTGATTCTCACCTGGTCTTTTGTTCTGTTTTCAACATTCAACAACTAAACTTTAGTTTTAAACAAACAAGCATAAGTAACTTTAGTTATTAAAGAAAACTAATCTTCACTCATTATGCCTTTTACAACTTCTTTAATCAAGAATTATTTTAAGAAAAATATATAGGTGAGCACTACTTACTAAGTATTGTTTATATTTTATCTCAAAAGGTAATTGCTGGCAGTACTGGAAATAATCCTGAGATTGATTACTGGTAGAATTGTTTATATATAATAACTTAACTCTCAAATGTAATACTATGCGTGGCCAATCGGATAAAGCTATGGCCTATGTGTCTGGAGATCTAGGTTTAAGTCTTTTCGAAGGACTTAATTTTTTAAATTTTTTTTAATTAAAAATGCAATTTTTTTTTTATGTTTTTATGTTAAAACTATTATTGTTTATTAACTAATACGATTTAAAAAAATTTAATTTATTTGGTGGAGCAATAATTCATAAATCTACTGATTTTTAGGAAGAACGCTCACAGTGTGCTAAATTGACTGCGAGGTTGTATGTCTGCCCACTCTAAATTTTTTTTGTTTCATATATAGATACCTACTAACTAATTGTAAAAAAAAAATTAAGTTCACGCCTATCAAAGGGTCTTCTTTTGGTAATAATATTTCTGATATTCAAATGATTCGATGTCAAATGAGTTAATTATTTAACTCATTTGACAATGTTTAGATGTAAAATTTACAGTAAATGCCCCCAAAATTATTAAAATATTAATAGAAGAAAATCCTAAAATACCAGCGAAAGTACAGCAAAGAAAAAAACAACGAATAGAAAAATATTTAAAATATATATATTTTTAGGGATCCCTCAAGTTGTTTAAACATTGGACGGGTACTTAATACTACCAAAATAATAAGTTTTTCAAAAATATATCATGTTAGGTCTCAAAAGAAGGGAAATTTTGTAAAAAGTTCAAAAATATTTTTCATTTCATATATAAAATTTTTTTTTAATTTCATCACCTGAAAAATTACATTTTTAACTAAAAATAAAAATGTGCATTTTTACAAGAAAATTGAATTAATTTTTTTTTTTTCTCAACGTTTCTATAAAATGATAATTAATTTTGAAATTTTTATATATTATATAAAAATTTTGGTCAGGGTGGCCAGCCAAAAACTAATTTAAAAGTATGCAGTCTTCTTCTTGCAGTTTTGCGCTCGCCCACATGCCCGCCAATACTACGGCTGGCATTTTTTTAAGCACTCACCAAAAAATTTCAAGGGTGAACAAATCTTTTTTCCTAATCAAATTCTAATCAAAGGGGTACAAAAATCCCGACAATACCAGACAAATAATTACTGTCCAGCCAGCGCTTTTTTGTGCGCTGGCGATAAAATTCAAACGGAAAAGACTGATACATAGTATGGATACATAGTATGGAACAAACATTTAAAAATATTTTATATTGTATATACAGTGGGCAAAATAATTGTCCTTACATTAATGAAAAGTATCTATATTTGATCAAAACAACATTTAAAAGTATTTAGATAGTTGTAATTAAGAGTTTTTAAAGAAATATTATAATATTAAAGTAATTTTAAGTTTATTAGTTAAAAATATATTAATATATGAAAAGTTATATAAGTTTATTTGAAAAGAGTTAAAAGTTTAAACAAAAAAATTGTCCGTACACTATGTTAATTTTTAAATTAAAATTAGTTAAAATTAAATTAATATCTTGTTGGACCACCATCAGCTTCAATAACTGCTCTACAACGATTTTTCATTGATGAGACGAGTTTAGGCGTAATTTCTTGATTAATTGATGACCAAACATCTAAAACCAATTCTTTGAGCTCGTTTTTATTCTTTGGAGCTCGATCTTTCATTCTTTTTTCCACCACCGACCATAAATGTTTTATAGGGTTCAAATCAGGCGATTGTGCAACTCAATCCAATACGTTAATGCCATTTGCAGCAAGATATCTGGTTACAGATCCAACTTAGTGCTTTGGATCGTTGCCATGTTGGAATATAAATTCCGTTCCAAGTCCTAATTTTCCTGCCGAAGCAACCAAATTCCGTTCTAATATGGATCTATATAAGTGTTGATCCATTTTCTCATCAATAAATTCAATTTGCCAACACTGGACGCACTCATGCAGCCCCAAACCATAACATTTCCACCACAAAATTTAAATGTTGCCTTCAAACACTTCACATTACATTCTTCTCCAACTCTTCTATAAACTTTTGCACCACCACCAGCCCCATATAAATTAAATTTACTCTCGTCTGACCAAATAATCATATTCCAGAAAGGAACATGTTCTGAAGGATGTATCATCCTTTAGAACATGTTCCTTTGCCCACTGCAACCATTTTCTCTTGTTCACTATGCTGATGAATGGTTTTCTCCGAGGCGTCCGTGCAAAAATATTGGCTTCATGCAGTCTGTTCCTAATTGTTTGTGGCGATAATTTAATATTTAATTCATTTTCCAGCTCTTTTGATATTTCTACGGCATTTTTTCTTCTATTCTGCTCGATTTTCCCAACTATTCATCTGTCAACTCTTGGCGTTTTTGATCTTTTTCTGCCTCGTACACCATTATTTGCCACTGATTTTGTTTTTAAATACTTTTCCCATATATATTGAACAGAGCTTGGTGGTATTTTCAACATTTTTGCAACTTTTCTAATTGATAATCCATTTTCCCTATCAAAAATTACTCGTTTACGTAAGTCAATACTATATTCTTTTCTTTTTCCTTCCATCATAGCCACGTAGTTAAAAAAAAGGTTTATTGTTATTTATTATAGTATTATTTAACCTAAAAGTACAAGATATTAATATAAAAATCATTTATAAACAAAATGTTACCTTTTAAATCAAATGTACGGACAATTTTTTGGTTTTAAAATTTTTAAAACTTTTAACAAACTTAATTATAATTTAAATTGTCGGGAGAAAATTAAAGATGGTGTGTCGTTTTTATTTGTTTTCTTGTGCGCTATCTATTGGTTTAATTTTTTTTTTTCTTTCATTTAAAGTTTTAGAGCTTTTTTCAAAAAACCTTACTTTTTATTAATGTACAGACAATTATTTTGCCCACTATATATATAGATACACTAGATTATCCAACAGTTCTATTTAATCTCTTTCTTAGATTGCCAAGTTTTTTAGTGAAATATCAAGCTTTTTAATTGCCAGTTCTTTTCCTAAAATTGTGCTTCTAAAGAAATTTACTTTTGTAAGGATAGTAAAGTTTCGCTTTTCTTCTGCTTCAATGCTTAACTTGTCAGGATTTTAGAACTTTGATGCATTTTTCAAAATTTTTTTTCTGTTTCTTCAAACTTACAAATTCTTCATCAATATATTTTCTTGCTTACTTTGTCTACCTTTAACTTATTTTCCTTCAACACTGAATTGTACCTATTTTATGCTAACCTTTAGCTTTTTAAAAGATCACTGGGAAGCTCATACTGATGAAAAGCAATATCATGGGAATCGATGTGGTCGTAAACTATTTTTTGGGAAACAAGAGATTTCTCTTTTAGATTTTCTACTTACAACTGCTTGTTAACACTAAATCCTTGTTCTATTGCCTAGTGGCCATGACATAAAACAAAAATGATAGCACAGACTTTCCACAATGCTGAATACTTTTGAGTTTTGTGCAAATCAAAGAAACCAAGAAATTTATCAACGGAATTAGTTAATTTATTAAAGGACTCAAATTTATTTATTATCATTTTTAAGACTATAAACCGAACACATTTTGCACCAACAAATTCATCAAATTGTTGTTTTACATTATCTGCATTGTAAGTTGAAAGCCATTTTAATGCACTTAATCTCTCAGCAAGACTCTTGAATTTCAGAGTGGATACTTCCTTGTTTTAAACCATTGGATTTGGAGACAGATGAAGCATTCCTCTTTAAAGAATACTTCAATATTCATCTTTTTTGTAATTTATGCAATAACATTATGATAATCTGCCTACAATTTTACTTAAATTCTAATTTTGGTTAACAATGAAGAGAACTTAGCATTTTAGTGCTGTTCCTATGTCGATTTGGTCTACCTCTAGCTGGTCATTTGAATTCTCTACTTTAATCTTTGGTAAACTAAATGCTGTTGCAGCTTCTTTTAAAATGTTTATAATAATTTTTATCAAATTTTGTAACATTTTGTTTAAACTGTTCAATAAAAATACCACCATAGGTCTGTCTGTTTGAAACAGAACTAATCTGAAATAGAACTAATCCTTTTAATTCTTTAGTAAGATCTTTAAAAAACTGCATTCGCAAAGGTACAAACTTGTCAAGATAATAATCTAAAAGAGCTTCATAGCTCTTGTTTTTGGGATGTCTTCTTTTGCACATTGATTCATAATACTTTATAATTTTAATCATGTTCAGCAATACAATATTTCCTTTAGAAGCCACAGATTCATCTTCTACCCAGAAAGTTGCACAGAAACTGCAACATAATAGTAAAAAAATTATTAAAGCTTAAATTAAGCTTATTACTCTTAATTTATGTGTATATAATACATATGTATGTATGTATATATATATACATATATATAATACATCAGGAAAACATATATTCAAATAAAAGTAAAAAAACTCAAACTAAAATAAAAACTAATAAACTACCAGTAGAGAATATATTTGCTGCGTCATGTTTCTTTGCGTTAAATTTATGCTTTTTAGCAGATGGATCAGAATCCAAGGCAAATACTTCCATGTTAGAAATATCAGTATTCATTCTGCACTAACTACAGCTTGCTCTTTTAGAATTGTAATTGTATAGACTGTTTAAAAATGACAGTTCTTTGTCTTAGGCATTATATTAGTTATATATTATATTTTCTAAATAATTAATAGATGTTAATAATACTGATAGTACCAGTTAACAAAAAATTTTGTGCATTTCAGAAAATACATAATTAATAAATTCAGAAATCTATGCAATATTAATAATATTTCTGTAAATGGTAAAAACATGATAACTAAATGCTGAACAATTTCAGAAAAAAGTTCAAGGATTAGCAGGATTTATTGCTAAAAGGGGTGTTTTTCCAGGACTTATCCAGGACCTATCAAATTCCAGGGGATTTCTAGGTTTTCAAGGACTGCTGGCCACCCTGTATAATTTCGTTACTTTTGAGACCCAACATGATATGTTTTTTAGGATTTTTTTTTATTTTATATTAGGGATCTGTCCGACTTGAACCCATTTAGATGGTGGGAGCAGATATTTTTAGTACAGGGCTCAATGTAACCGTCAGACATCGGACATTGTCCGACTAAAACCTCAGGTTGTCTAATCAATTTACAAAGTAATTGGACATTTTGACCGACAGGAATTAAATTTTACAAAAAAAGCTTGGACAGGAATGGCGTGCCATTGAATGCTATTGCTGACCACGCATATGATTTTTTTTGTTTTTTTGTTTACAACTTGACCACAACTGTTTAGATGTTTTGATGATTTAAAGAAATGTTTCAGAAATGTACTGAAAATAGAAACGTTAAGCTAAACTTAAACTAGGGTAAAAATTGAAAAAACTAAAGAATAAACAAAACTATTCCTTAGGAAAAAAAAACTAAAGAATAAACAAAACTATTCCTTAGGAAAAAAAAAAAATTAGCTTTAAAATAAAACTAAAAAAATCGAAGTTAATATTACTTTTTGTTACGTTTTTAATTGCAATTGAAAAAAATAACTTTGAAACTTATCTTTTAATACGTTTAATTGAAGTTATGCAAAATGCTTTTACAAATTATTTCTATTGATTGCTTAATAAATGAACAAATTTTATTTAAATTATTGAAAAGTGAAATTAAATTATTGAGAAAAAATTGTATAATATTTTAAAGTTGTATAAACATTTTTTTCAAAAAGTTGCAAAAAAAAATTGCTTAAAAAAATAATGCAGTCTTTTTAAAATCGTAATTTTAATTCTTTAAATAATAAGTCAATAAATTAGTATTTTAAACAATTTTTTTTTTAAATAGAAATGAGAAAAAATAAGGCAATTAAACCATTGGAAGAATTAATAACTTATTTTAATTTAAAGTATAATTAAAAAAATAATCATTTAAAAGATTTTTAAAAAGATGCAGAAAAGTAGTTTAAAACGTTTAAATTTTTTATAAAAAATACAAACCTACTAAAAAAAAAATTAAATATATCATTTAATTTACACATAATGCGTTTATTTTAAACAACCATTATAACTAATTTTTAATTTTATTTAAAACCTTTGTGTAAAATAAAAACTTTAAAAAAGAGCAATGATTAAAAGTTATTCGAAATGTAACGATTTTTTTTATTGCATTTAAGTTTGTTAAAACATTAAAATAGCGTTGTCAAATTGAAAAGAAAAAAATAATAAACGTTCTCAGTTACAGCGTGAAAATTCAAGTCTATCTAAAGACATACAATGTTAAATTGAAACTATTTTATTAAAAAATAAAAATCTACAATAATATATTCTAAATAAGGAAGAAACTACAACTTCACTAGACTAACATTAAATAAACTGAATAACATGACAAAGATTTTGATTGCATAACTCGGTTCCATAAAACCATAAAAATCAGGCTTGGACAGGAATGGCGTGCGATCCCACTCTGTAACTGACCACACTAGTATTTTTTTTTTTACAACTTGGCCACGGCTATTTTGATATTTTAACAATTTAAATGCAATAAAAAAAAGTGTTATGCCATGAATAACTTTAAATCGTTGATCTTTTCAAAAGTTTTTATTTTATGTGAAGGCTTTAAATAAAACTATAAAAATTAATTATAATGATTGTTTACATAAACGCATGTGTAAAATTACAAAAAATGTTATATTTAAATTTTTTTAATTAAATTATAATTAAATTTTCTTTATGTAGGTATATATTATTTATGATAAATTTAAACGTTTGAAACTATTTTTCCATTTCCTTCCTAATCTTTTAAACCATGATTTTTAAAAAGAATTTTTTTTAAGTTACTTTAATTTATGAATAAGTACAAAACCTTTTGTGACTGCTAGCTTTTATACATTTTATGTGAATTATACAAGAATATAAAATAACTTTATTTTCTTTTATAAGAATTTATTTTGTTGATTAATGGAAAAGTTTTGAAGCACTTTGTAATGTTCATACGATTAATTTTTATAATTAAACTTACGCTTTTTAAAATCTTTTAAACAAACATTTTATTTTTTGAAAAAAATATTTTTTTTTTTCAATTTGGATAGGAATGAATGAGTTTAAATTTTTTATAGTACTTTTTAAATTCGTTTTGCAGCGCCTATTAGAAAAGTTGTAACATTCAAATTAAAATTAAATTGCTTGTTGGCAGTTTATTTAAATCGCAGGCGCATTTTATTATTTTTTTTTTTCTATTTTTATGAATAAAAAAATTGGAAACCTTTTTTTTAACTAGACTTACTAATTAGAGCATGAAATTATTAAAAATTACTATTTTAAAAAAACTACTTTTTTTTTTTTTTTTTTGCACTTTTTATGAAAAAATAAATGTTTATACAATTTAAAAATATTATATACAACACTTTTTAATAAATTTGAGAAAATTCGTTTATTTATTAAACAATGATTAGTAGTAATTTGTTACTTAATTTAAAAGCGTTTTGCATAACTTTAATAAATGTTTAAAAATATAAATTTTAACATTTATTTCAAACGTAATTAAAAACGTAACAAAAAGTTTCAAAAGTTTTCGCTTCAAATTTAAGTTTTTATTTTTTATTTTATTTTTAGTGCTTATATAATTTCTTTTTCGTAAAAATTTTTTTTTGCTTCTTTTTTCGTTAGGAATTTTTTTTTTTTTACTTTTTTCCTAATTTAAGTTTAGCTTGGCGTTTCTACATTCAGCGCATTTCTGAAGTGCCCCTACATAGACTGAGGTTTTAGCATAGGACAGCAATCTTTTCTTTTGTTATCTATATACGCTTTAGTAAATGCGCTAATACGCTATACTGCCTGCCCAAACCCTAGTCAATGTATGTGCCTTAGGATATCCATATAACGTTCCTCGGTGAGTCGCCCCCTATTTTGATCAAATCACCTACTCCAGATGAAGATAAACAGCTTCAAACTTGTAAAGAGCCTCCTCTGTGTTTAATAGTAGGGTTTAAACACTAACGCTGATAGGCTTCTTCAATTCTTCTTCAAACATATTGGCGTCCTTTTGTTCCAAAAATTCCGAATTTGGACTCATCGGTGTACAGAACCTGATTAAACATTTCCTGGGCCCAATCTTTGTGTTGTTTTGCATATTTAAGTCGTTTTTCATTATTGCAACAACCTAATAATGGTTTTCGAATTGCAACATTTATCCCGATTTAAGTAGGTGCCGTCAAATAAAAGAAGAGCTGACATTTTTCCCAGTTGCAGTGTTTATGTTTTTTGCCAGTTTGGTTGATGCTTTTTTTGTATTTCTTGAAGATAGGGTTTTTGAATATTTATTGTCATTTTTTGTTAGCTTAGGAGGTCTACCACTTTTCTTTATATCTTCAAAGGAGCCAGTTTCTCTGATTTCTGTAACAGCATTCTTCGAATATCCTATTTGGATGTAGTTGTTATGACACATCGTTTTAATAAATAAACAAACAAATCCCTCATGTTTCCTCATCAATTTTGTTTATTTATTCAAAATAATATATTCTTATATATTATTAAACTTAAGTACACTTTAAAAAAATTACATAGGAAAAAAATTATAAATACGTCTAATTATACAAGTGGTTTAAAACTTATTCACAGTACTGTATATACAGCCCCCAATCAAATTAATAATTTGATCGGGGCCCACGTTGATTTTTTATATTTTTTATCTTCTTACTTATTTTTATAAAAACTTATGTTTTTATAAAAACACAAATAAAAACTTTATATATGAACAAAGTAAAACTGTTTTCTAACATAAAATACACTAAACAACAATAAGAATATGTTTATTAACATGAATTGTTAATATTTTGTTGATCCTCCCTTATTTTTTATAACTGTACGATAACGATTTGACATGCTACAAATGCAACTTAAAGTCGTTTCTTTCAAATGTGCATTATGGTTCTATTGCCAAATAATTTTTTCAATCAATTGGGTCCTTTTTGTGACCTTTTCTAGCAAAGTTTCTCTCTTTAATAGCTCCCATAGAATTTCAATAGGTAAGATCTGGGGAGTTGCATGGCCAAAAGAGGAATTCTTTAAGATGCCAATAATTTTTAATAGATTTTGCTGTGTGGCATGGTGCTCCATCTTGCATAAAAATTTTCTTTTGCTTATTTGAAAAACCACCTCTTTAATTGAGGTAAAAGACGGGTTTTAATAACCTTTTTGTATTGGTACTGTTTCAATATTCCATCTGGTTGTACAGTTGATCAAGGCCTTTTCCACTAATAACCGACCAAAACATGGCTTTAAGAGGATGTTTAATTGTCTGAATTATACAATTTTCATGGAATTTTTCATTGGCAGCCTTTTTTTACATATTGAACCTTTTGAGTTATAATTTTTATGGTAGATTCATCGCTGAAGCATACCTGGAGAAAACATAATAAAAACAATTACTAAATACCAACACTGGAACATTGGGAAAAAAAAATTTTTTTGTATTATAATGACTTGTAGTAGTTTCACAGATA
>NC_088933.1:16030000-16140000 GCF_038396675.1 Hydra vulgaris
CTGATTCTGTCAAAACTGGGTCTGTGACTGTTAAAAACTTTTTTTTTAATTTCTATTTAGCTCTTTTGTTTCTCTTTCTTCGTTTGCTTTTTGAGTAATACCAAATAGTTCTTCGATTTCTTGAGGAAAAATTTCTTCATTTTTTGCTAAGTTTCTGTTTTGATGCCTTTATTCTTTTTTAGCTTTCCGTATTTCTCAACAAGTTTTTCAAAATGTGACATAGTAATGTTGCTTTGTCGGAATTCTAGTTCTTTGCTAAAAATCTAGAACCAGAACTGTCACAAGGCAATTTCTCTTACATTGTTGTTATTTTTAAAGAAAAAATAAGTTTGCAAAACTTGCCTTTTGAAGTATGATGTGTTAGTCAAGCTGTAGCTTGACCAACACATTATACTTCATTTTGACTTCAAGTCTCCATTACAAATTAACTTTGAAAATATCTACCAAATTATGTGTTTTTAAAATGTATTTTTATTCAAGACAATGAACTCATTTGAAATTACAGGATGATACACTAATTTCAGCAGTAGTACAATACTGATGCAATAACTTAAGTGGATGATGAAGTATTACAGTGGGTTTTGTGAATTCCAGCAGACTTATTTTATTTTTAACTTATTAATTTTCTAAAAAAATTAACAAAGTGCATTATGCATGACTCATAAGATTAGGAAATAATAAAATATTGATAATATTATCAACATAATTAGTAGAATAGATGTGATAAGTGATGAGAAATATGAAAAATTGTGTGTTCGAGCAATCTTGCAAAATTAAAAAACTGGCTGAGCAAACCCTAAACATTAACATATTGCATTAAAAATTTCCCAACATCATTTTTTTCATTGAATGAAACCAAATAAAAGGTTGAGAGCATAAGAGAGAAAAAAAATATTTTTTTCAATGCATTTATTTGTCACCCTAATATATATATATATATATATATATATATATATATATATATATATATATATATATATATATATATATATATATATATATATATATATATATATATATATATCAGCAAACTATAAACAGTTTGCGACATGCTGTTCCAGTTAAAAAGTTTGGTGCACAGAGATTAATGAAGTACATAAAGTTAAGGATTTTCACAAAATCTTATTTTTTGTTTTTATGTTTTTTGAGAATATTTAATAAAAAAGTCAGTTTTTTATAATTTATTTAGAAAACTGCCTAATAAATGCATACCTTTACAGCTGTTGGACATACTCACTAGTGGAACAGACTCGGATGCTTTTACGGCACTGTTTGTTAAGCCACTAGCTGTTATAAATATTGAGCCACTATCTCCACTTTGTTCTCCATCTTTAGTCCCGATGCATATATCTACACCAAAATCTCACAATACATATATCTACATCACAAATCTCACCTCCTAATATTTCAAATTCTTGTAAACCTTTGGCATGCAAAGTGTCAGCACTAGATGGTCCAAAAACAAAACAAGCAAATAGTATGCATGCAGTTCTCCATGAGCTTATTGTTCTTTGCACAATACAAGCATTGATTCTGACAGTCCAAAATGTACAAAAGGTCAAGTTGTCATTTTGCAAAAATTAGCTCTTATTTCACAATGGCATGATCTAGCAAATACAAATATTGTGTTATCTGAAGAAATATTTTGGTGGAAGATTCATGGAGGTGGTCGTGATGCCAATGATCTTTGTCAACGTTTATTAAATCTTCTTTTGTCTATTGATTTGGCAAAACAACTTAATTGAAGTGGGAAAAATAGGAAGTTAAAACTGCCAGTAAAGTTGGAATAATTCATAAAGGACCGTGTTTTAATGAAATTTCCAAATGAAACTCACAATGTTGTAGAATTCCTCATCAAATGATTTTTGCATAATGCTAAGGATAAGAATGGTGGCAGGGCTGCAAGGCAAAATTCTAAAAAATCCTAAAGGTATAAGTATTTTGTGATATGTTGGTTTAATTGTTAATTTGAAATCATTACTACTTTTTAAATGCTATATATAATAATTCTCTAATACCATGGAGGATTTAAATGTCTCTATGCATTTATCTATTTGTATGTATGAATCCTTGGTAGGAATACTTTCAATATTTTTTTATAAACTCTTAATGGATGTATTTAAAAATATAAGCTGATTTATTAAGTTGCATATGAATGTGATAAATCAAAACACAAAACCATGGATAAAAACAATGTCAAGCAAACTGATGAAATACATTTTAAAATATACTCTTTTTTTGATAAGTATCAATATTGGTAATATATATATATATATATATATATATATATATATATATATATATATATATATATACATACAGTCCTCGGAATTAGGGTCGGCATTCGGCAATGCCGACCTAACTGCCAACCTAGAAGTGCTTGAGGTTGGCAGTTAGGTCGGTTGAGGTTGCCGATCTTGCTTCTATGTTTTATGGTAAGACCTTTGTATTAAATTTTATTTACCGACCTGATGCCGACCTCTAAAAGAATGAAGTCGGCAAATAATTGCCGACCTTATTTTTTCTAATTCCGAGGGTTGTGTATATATATATATATATATATATATATATGTATATATATATATATATATATATATATATATACATATATATATATATATATATATATATATATATATATATATATATATATATATATATATATATATATATGAGCAGCTAGCCAATGTTGGGCCGATGTCGGCAGCCTAACCACAGGTTTGATTTTTAATTTCCAATAGTTAGATGTAGATTGGTTTACCAATCTACATCTAACTATTGGAAATTAAAAATCATACTTAACAACATACCCTGGCAGTCACTTTGGTTCGCAGTGCAAAACAAACATTTTACATTTGGGACAATAAAGGAATTATCAAGTATTATGGTGCTTATTCATACTCTACACAATTTGATGTAAATTTAAAAAAAGTATCGAACAGAATTTTTTTTTGATTTTAAAGCAATATCATGTTTTAATACCGCAATATCAAATATATGTATATATATGTATCTATATACAACTTTTTTGCCATATATAACAGCATTTATAACTTATAAATGTAAATTATTAATTTTTAGTAATTAATAAAACTAACCTCCCTCAATTTTCACAGGTAATTGATATGGAATTAACAATCCCCACTTAACACCATTATATAAGTTGCGTTTATGATTACTAATGACATCATTTAACTCTTTTGTTCGTATTATATCTCCCTCGATAATGTCAATTTGTTTGTTCACATCTTCAGCTATTAATTTAAAAATAAAAATAAAAAAGTAGTCTTCTTGACTGTAGTGGTCTCAGCCTTGAGGAGATAAAATATATTTAAAAAATAACAATAGCAACTATTTATTTGCAACTATGGTATTTGAAAAAAAAAAAAACACAAAAAAAAACCTTTTTGCTCTACTAATGCTTGCAGCTGTTTTTCTACAAAAGTCTCTGGATTTGTGATATCTAAAATAATAAGTTAATCTATTATATATGTATATGTAAATTAGCCCTCGGAATTAGGAAAAATGAGGTCGAACAACCTCTAACATTTTAAGGCCCGCAATAAATTGCCAACCTTAAACTGTTAGAGGTCGGCAAAAAAAAACTTGACACAAAAGGGTTACCTTATAGCATAGAAACGAGGTTGGCAATTTTTTTCCCACCTCAAACACTTTTTGGTTGGTAGTTAGGAAAAATTTTAGTAAAAAATTCATTTTGAATATCTGCCGATAAGTAATGTACTTGCAATCTCTGCTTTTTGTTTGTGCCTGTTTTACGTTTTTATATGTTCTTATAAAAGCAGATCGTAATGATTTAAATATCCTAATAATATAGAAAATTTCCATTGTTTGAATCTCTAATTAAATGAGTAAAGGCTTATTCACAACAAAATTATATCTAATAATCATTTTAATAAATCCATTTTTGTGTCTCATTTTGTATTTGTTTTACTATAAGGAAATTAATCGTGGTATGTTTATTTAACAATAAACAAAATAACAATATTATTATTTTCTAAATTTTGCCACTGGATATAACAAGATTTATAATTGCTAGATTTCTCATGGTCAGGTATTCTATGACATAATTTTTTGTACCCTCTATTAGCCTGCCAACCATATTCTGTAGCAAAAATTGATCTTTGCTCACAAAATTTTTAAAACAAACAGCAAGGAAAACAAAACAGAGCATTTTTAGATTTGCTCTAAACTAACCAATCATAAGGAACCATTTCTTTATATTTTTAATTGAAAGCCTAATAAATACATCGGGAACTGACTATTGTGTTTATCTACAGGAAATATTGTCTGGTGTGGTTTTGGACCTCTTAGAATGGCATTTTCTATGTCTTTTGGGGCTAAAATTAATTTTAACACTCCAATATTGATGTTGGCACAGCCAGTATAGAAAGAAAGTGTCAAAATATCATATTGCACTTTGAGCAAAGAAATTCACAAACATTCATCTTCAATGCTTGCACTTAAAGAGTCCGCGACAATGTTTCCATTATTGTAATTGCCATTGTTTTATATTTTTGTAGAAATTGTAAACCCCAAATTTTCTAGTGTTTTTATCTTTACATTTATAGTATCAAAACAACAGCAGTTAAGTATTCTATATACATGATATATCTTTCTAATATATATTATATATAATATATCTTTCTAATATGTATATCGTATATGATATATCTTTCTAATACATACATATCATATATGGTAATAATAATTATAATAATTATAATAATAATATATATGGGCTCTTGCACACACTCCCCTAAAACATTTTATGGGAGCAATATACAGCTCTCGCAAAAGTGTTTTTTTCTCTCTAAAGTCAAAAAAATTAAAATCAATTAGACAATAAACAGGCACGGTTTTTGAAAAAAAAATTTTACGTCTAAAGAATTTTTCATGTCGCAATAAATGACGCTTGTTATGTGTATATTTTTTTAACATTAATGTTGCAAACATATGCTTGCAACAAGTATAAAACCAAATTTTGTATTTAATAAGCAAATAAACAGCTCTCATAAAAAGCAGTTTAAAGGAGCAACTTGCATGGCTCGCCATGTTTGTTTTAGGAGAGCTTTTCTCTACTCTCGTGCTCATTTACTTCTGCCGAGGCCTATATATATGTATATATATATATATATATATATATATATATGTGGATATGTATATATATATATATATATATACATATATATATACATATATATATCATACATATATATATATATATCATACATAGTATATATATATATATATCATACATATAAATATATATATCATACATATATATATATATCATACATATATATATATATATATATATATATATATATATATATATATATATATATATATATATATATATATATATATATATATATATATATATGTAAATTATGTTAGTGTATTTTACAAATAGAGTGCTCAATGTTCTTAAAGAACAGAGCAATAATTAATTAGTAAAAAACACTTATCTAACTTTTATCTTCGACTCGGAGTTTCACCATCGCTGGATCATCAGGAAGAACTCTTCCTGATGATCCAGCGATGGTGAAACTCCGAGTCGAAGATAAAAGTTAGATAAGTGTTTTTTACTAATTAATTATATATATATATATATATATATATATATATATATATATATATATATATATATATATATACATATATCATATATGATATATCTTTCATATATATATCCACTCCTGCTTTTTACATTGATTTCTTGCAATAACAAAAAGACAGTTATTTTCAAGAGAGTTTGTTTTGTAAAAAAGAAGAAAAAGTGATTAGAAACAGCAGCTGCATAAGAAGTAGAAAACCATGAATGAGGCTTGAGCTAAAATCAACAAGAAGAAAGAATCCTTCTTGTTGGTTTCAACTCAAGAAAAAAATGACTGGATCCAGGAAATCATATAAAAGGTGAAATTATCAGCAGAGAGGCCAAATACATCAGACCAAGGACCATTGCATAGAAAATCATAAAAAGAATCACAGTCAGCTTTATGGTAGTAATAACGAGTGTGATGATAGGAAGATAAAAAAATAAGTAATACAGATGTACACAATTTAGAGGTCAAAGCATGATACAACCAACCTAAAGGAGAACAAGGAGAAATTGAACACGAGCTAGGGTCACAGAGAAAACACACATAATGTGGGTAGATGATAATTAATAAAATGTCAAAATAACAACCAAAACTTAAATTGATTCTTCTCGCTTGACTCATCATTCAGCAAGGTCTTATTCTTTTACTGTTTCTGTCCCTGCATGCTTCAAAAACTTTTATTCGTCTAGTTTTTTCCCCGCACTTCAACCCTTTAGAACTCTCTCCCATCTTTATGTTTTCCTGACTCATAAAACCTTCAACCTTTTAAGTCTTCTGTCAACCATTTCCTTGTTCTATAACTCTATTCTTTTTTCTAGTAACTCCCATTTTAACAGTGGTTGCTAGCAGCCTTGTTGGGAGTGAATCAGCAAAAGAAAAAAAAATTTATATGATCATAAAACAATACAAGAGTTCTCTATTTATCAAACTAGCAAAAGGATCTGGAAGAAGTAGTGGCTTTAAGTACATGAAAGCAACAATTAGTATTTGACAATCACTCATGCAAAATCCCGACTTATTGAAGAGAGAACGAGCCAAATAGAATAAAGTTTTAAAGTTTTTTGTCAGGAAAATCAGAAACTTTACAATTTCAAGTATTATTGAGCCATTAAATATCCAAGCCAATCATATAAGCAACCACTGACTGCTAAAACTCTAGCTTCAAAACTTTATGACGAAGTGCTTATAAAAGGTCAGCAACAAGTTCATGAATAAATCATCAAGTTCCTAAGATTAAAATAAACTTGATTAGATTAATATAAATAATGAGTGAAAGATTATTGAAGTTTTTGCATTAGTTAAATTTTTTTTTTTTTTTGGAATTATTTATTGTTCAGTTTATTGTACAATTTATTGTTATTTATTTATTGTGAGAGAGTGACAAAGACTGGTTTAAAAACATTTTCTAGGATTCATCATCTGATGAATTAGTACAAAAAGTTTATCATTTTCTTTCTTTCTTTTTTTTTGCAGACTTTACCTTTGTGAAGCAAAAAAAAGCCCATTTTTTAGTTCTGTTAAAAATGAAATGCTATGACGTAGCAAATTATTGAATGATAATTTGCTACGCCATAGCATTTAATAATTGGTACTTTTTTAAAAAATTAATGTTTTTAAAGGAATGTCTCTTTGGAAACTGCTTTTTAAAATCAGCAAGAACCAGATATTTTTTACAATAAATATCTATATAAAATAATTGAATGTTTAGATTACCTTTGGGTTCCATAAGCTTCATTTTTTTTTCGAAAATTTCAACAGCATTTTCAATATGGATGCCTCTTGCAGTTTCACCTAACTTTTCTGTTTCTTCTGTCAACAATAATATTTTATCTTTATCGTCATCACTAATTGATTTACCATCTTTTTTGATGCTTTTATTTTCATTGATATCATGGTTGACTAAAAACAAATGCTCTTATAAAAATTATGTGCACATTTTAAAAAAATTATAACCGTTCAAATATATATAATATATGCATATATGTATATATATATATATATATATATATATATATATATATATATATATATATATATAGTTATATAGATTGTTGCATTTGGGAGTACGGAAGGAAAAAAATGATTCTTATGCCAACAAATATGTCACTTTTAATTACTTTTGACTTTCATCCAACATTTGCGTGTTGTCAGAAAGTTAAAACCATTAATTTAATTACAAATTAATCGTTTTTTAAAAAAGAACGGAAAAACGCAAATTTAATTGACCAGAATGTTTTTAAAACATTCTGGTCAATTAAATTGACCAGAATGTTTTAAAAACAAGTCACAAAAGCTTTTCACCATTGAAACAACAAATCTCTTGGCCACCTTAAAGAACTTTGAGACAATGTTATTAAATTATTCTTTTTCAAATGATGTAGTTCTTCAGAAACAAAATCCTGCATTAAGCTTTTCATCAGGTAACAGATTATTAGTCAAAGAAAGATCCGGATCTTTCAACATTTTCTGGCTTTTTTCAAGGACAACTGGTTTTGCAATAACTTCAACCAACTTGATTATTATTTCCTTTACATCAAAGTATAAAAATGAAACCATTGGACAGTCTGTCTGGTATTTGTTCAGAAAAGGTTCGACTATATTTGCAATATAAGCAAGGAAATGTAACTTGGGAAGTATTAAATGACTTTAAAGTGCCTTTTTTAATGTCTCATAGCTTTTACATTTTGCTTGTTTAGATTTAGGTAAAGCATCCGAGAAAAAAATATTCTCAAACTTTCCATACTGCGATCGACCTGTTAACCACCTATTGTTTTCAACCCATCTAGAATATAAATCAAATACCATATAGAAACATTTTAAACCATATCTAGTCATATTGGTTTTCTTGTCAATACTTTTGTATTAGTCATCCAGTCAGATGTTTCACAACGAATGTAGTCTATCTTACTATAATTGCCAGTAACTAAATGTCATGTAAAAACTTGATTGTCTTAAGCATGTGAATTTATGTTTTAAATGGAGCTAGTACAGAAGAAATAGTTACCTTTTTGAGCAGAAGTTAAGAGGATAGATAAAAGAACCAGTGTTATATTCTTCTCTCGTTGCAGGACTATCATGTAAAATATAATAGGCACCATTTAAAACTTTTTTCAGATTCCATTCTGTGACAGCCTCTCCAGTTTTTAAACTGCCATGGGCATAATGCAAGCTGCAAGTTCTGATGTTCATAAGAGAATGTGAAATAGTTTCAGTCAAACTTGTACTGAAATCATCAAAAATATTAGATTGACATTTGAACCATCTATTGATATTTGGCATAGTTTTTTTATTTCCAAATTTTTAACAATATCCTTGAAATGAGTCAAGACCTAAGAAACTTGATACAAAATAAAGAACATTTATATGATTTCTATTAACATCCCAGAATCTAATATCCATTTCAAATGTTTGAGTGACCTCATCAAAACTCTCATCAAAATAATAGACATCCATGTCTATGAGTCTATGACTATGTCTGACAGTTGTAAAATTTTTAAGAAAAAACTGATTTAAAATAAAGACTTAAAGCATGATTTAATTCGTATGAAGCTTTGATTTGACCCATCTGATATTGTGAAGCTATAGCACTGTCACTTTTCTTAAAGTCAAGGCAGAGCGCCCACTTGAAGACAGTTCTAATGACTTGTGGCAAACCACATGTCTTGCTTTAGTATCATCTTTAAGATCTCTCTTTAGCAAATCTTTAAAGTTATCATCGCTGAACCAGTCATCGTTAAATCGTCTTTGATGTTTCCTTTTTTTAACTAAATCCATACTTAAACTAATTAAAATAACAATAATAATCTAAATTAAAAATATAAAACTTTAAAAGGAATAAATATTGTTAGTAAGATTTAAAATAGCTTGTAAACTCCAGTTTTTCCAGCATCAATGTTTCTTAAAGCATTAATTTTCCAGTTTTTCCAGCATGTTTATTTAAAAACAGCCTTTTTTCCAGTTTTTTCAGCAGAGTGAACACCCTGTATATATATATATATATATATATATATATATATATATATATATATATATATATATATATATATATATATATATATATATATATATACATATATATATATATATATACATATATATATATATATATATATATATATATATATATATATATATATATACATATATATATATTTATTTATATATATATATGTATATATATATATATATATGTATATATATATATATATATATATATATATATATATATATATATATATATATATATATATATATATATATATATATATATATATATATATATATATGTATATATATATATATATATATATATATATATATATATATATTTAATATTTGGGTGTTTAGAATTAAAATCATTAAGAAAATTTATACTGTCAGTTTTGGATAGGAAAAATTCAAAAATTTTTGCATCTTTCCCATCTAAAAATAACAGTTTCCCACACCTGGGCATGGTTTCATGAAAATATTTAGTCAACTAAAATAACTTTACTTAAGAATCAACATCCTAATAAACTAATATATAATTCCTTAAAAAAATATTTGGATCTTAAACACTCTGAACCTTTTGAAAAACTTAAATATGAATGTAAATATTTTAAATTACCCTATATTGGTGAACGATCTTTAAATGCTCAAAACAAAATATCGGAGTTAATAAAGCTGTTTTGCAAAGAGAAATTTATCATAAAATTGGCATTTACTTCTGCTAAAATTCAACAGTTTTTTTCATTAAAAGATATTATTCTCAGAAATTCAAAATCTAATGTTGTTTATAAATTTAATTGTGCAAACTGTAATGTTTGTTACATAGGGCGAACTGTCCGACACATTTCTCAACGTATTGATGAACACTTTAAGGAAGATAAAAGATCACATATATTTCAACATATTGAATCCAACATTGATTGTTTTAATAAAGCAACTGCAGAATGTTTTACCATTCTGGTTTCTGCCAATAGGGAAACTGAATTAGAAATTAAAGAAAGTCTTTGTATAAAATGGCAGTACCCTGAGTCAAACAAACTAGTTAGGCACAGAGGTATTGAATTGTTCTAATGTAACTTATATTGACATCCTGTCTTTTATTGTACCTTTTGTGTAATTTTTATTATTTCCTTTGTATTATATCTTTTAGTTTAATTATGTATTATAAATTTTTTTTTTTAACAGCAATTTTTAATGGATTTTTAATTACCTATTTATTGAAAAATTTTATATTGGTCATTTTAAACTGATGATGAACTTTGTAAGTTCGAAAGATGTATTTCAAACTAAAAAGTGTTTTTTATTTCACTAAAATATATATATATAAATATTTTATCATCTTCTATTTTTTATTTTATAAAATCTTATATTTTATTTTAATTTTTTATTATTTTATAAGTAATTATTTTAATAATACTTTTTGCTATTTGTGCTATTATTATTACTTAAGGCGTATCCGTAAACGTAACTTTTTTAGCCACCAATTCCGGTAAAAAATAAAATCGTTATTTCCGGTAAAAAAAAAAAAAAAAAAAAAATTACGAGATGAAGACGACAAACCATGTGCGGATTACGCGTATTGTTAACTTGGTAAATTGGACTTTCATTAATAAATTATATCTAAACTAACTAATAAGTTTTAACAAATTTTGTATAAATTTTAAATCTATTTTAATATAAAATATGCCTTAAAAACCTAAAAAAAAAAACCATACACCTAAGATCAGTTTGCGCTCTATTTAATTAAGCTACTCAATTATTCAGTATATAATTAGCAACAAGTATTTTTACGGCTAATGTGAAACAATTGGCAATAGTTTAAATACGAGCCGCAACAACTTGGTAAAATGTGAGATAACGTCATCAGACTAGCAACCAAATCTTTGCAGCAACGAGGTCAATCTTGTCTGTTATTTTACGGTACACATGGCAGAGGTTGTTACAAACTTTTTATGACCAAGTAAAGCCATAAGTTAAGTTTCGGTGAGTTGAAAAACATTGTTATTTGCATGCAAGAAATAGTGCAAAGCAAATTCATCAAACCAGACATTAACAAAAACATCTAATGACAATTTTAAAAATTTTAATGAAATTAGCTCATCTAGTGATCAGAGTAAGCAACACGTTTGCAGATGTGGTGCTAAACAATCATTTCAATTGATTGACAACAATAAAAAACTAATTAAACAGTTTTTAATTCGAATCAATGCTTTTATTTTTTTAACTGTATTCTTTTCTTTTTTAACTTAGTGCACTTTTCTACTTTTGTTTTAATGTTTTCAATAATTAAGTTTTGTTTTTTTTAATTAAGTATTTTTATTTTTTTTAATTATATGTTTTTTTCAACTAGGTGTTTTTTACTTTTTTAACTAAGTCTTTTTTTCATTTTTAAGTTTTCTTTTCTTTTTGACTAAGTGTTCTTTTCTTTTTTAACTAGGTGTTCTTTTCTTTTTTAAGTAAGTGTTCTTTCAATTACACATTGCTTTGCATATTTTATTCTTCCTAAATTTAAGGGTAGAATAAAACACAGCTAGCGCAAAAAAACCGTGTTCCATTGAAATGTTTTTCACAAAAATGAAAAGTTAAAAATAAATGTTTAGCTCAGTACTTTGTACTTCAGTACTTTGTCCTTTATTTTAATAACTAGAACCATACGTTTCGGCTGTTAGTGAGTTTTCGAAAGTGTTCTGGGTCAATGACATTATGCCATACTCGAATGATCTCCTATTTTTATTCTGGTCAATATTGTTTTTTATTTAATTGTTTAGTAGTTAACCGTGGATTTTGAGTTATTTATTCATTTTTTTCTATCAATTCTAGACAGAAATTATTATTCACATTTCAAAGTCTTTGCCAAAAACAAAGCTTTACTTTTTTACTTAATTAGAGTCTAAATACTAAATGGAACCTTATTATTCTTATTATAAATTGTATGTATTTCTAAAACGGAATTTAAAATCAAGACTTCACAATTTTTATGTTTCTGACTTGTGCAAATCGTAAAATTCCAAGCCAATAAAAAGAATTCCTTTTAATAACTAAATTTACAGAACATTTTACTTTACCCAAAGAGGGATAGATGTGAAAAGTGTGATTAAAATTTACAAACTGAACAAAATTAAAAAAAAAAAGTTAAAAACAACAAAGATAAAAGTGAGCAGCCGTTTGTTTTTTAAGTTGACTTGCAAATTGTTTTATTGGTTTCCAATTTAAGTCGGAGCATTATGTACTACCGAGCCAAACTTCAACAATTCTTTTTTTTTCCCTTCAATTCAAAAACAAACGAGAGTTACTGTTAACTACGGAACGAGACTGAAAGCCTACTAAGCCCCCATACAAAAAAAGAATGTAAAAAACATAGGACAGAAAAAGTCATCTACACGTATTAGAACCGTTGAACTACTATTGCTAATCCGTAAATGTTTATGCTGCGATTAACGTCACTATATTGCAAAAAAAAACAGAAAAAAGTACAATTTTTTCTAACTGTCATAATACACTCTGTAAAATTTTAAGATTATTATAAAATCATTATACCACATTTAGGGCCGTCTTGAACGGGGGTGTAGGGGTGTCTTACACCCCCCCCCCCTTCCTCCTCAAAGCTGTTATATATCCATTTGTGTTGGCAAATTTTTACATTTAGCATTGGAAAGTTTTGAGGTATAGTTGGCAAACGTCAAATGCCAAGGACGTTTTTTTTTTGTTTTTTTTCTGGGTCTCTAGTTGGCAAAAATATACTACATACGACTTACGACTGAACGACTCTAAACACATTAGTCAGTTAAATATTTTTGCTTACGTATACATTTAAACTATTTAAACTGCATATTTATTATATTTTATTGATGTCGTTTATTTTTACCAAGTATTAAAGTGAAAGATATCAAAGTTTTATTTCTTTTAGTAATTGATAACATAGAATACCTCAAAATTCTGTAGATTCAGTCTATTTTTGTTAAAATATTACCTCGCAACTCTGTGGATTCAGTCAAGTTTTTTTGTGAAGAATACCTTGTAACTATTTAGATTCAGTCCATTTTCTGTGAAAAATACCTTGTAACTATTTGGATTCAGTTCATTTTTGTGAAGAATACCTCGTAAATCCATTTTTTTTTTTTTAAATAGTATGTTGAATAATAAATTAAATACAACTTTTTATTTTTATTACCAAATCAAAGGTATTTCAAATATTGATCAGTTAAAAGCAAAAAAAGATATGAAATTTTAAAACTTCATTTTTTACAATTGTTAGTTTCCTGTAAAATTGCAATTGATTCAAAAGGTTAATACTCTTTACTTACAATATGGAAACTATTTACAATTTTTTTTACAATGTTTTTACAAATATATTTACAATAATTTATAATGTAATGTTAAAAATGAGTTAAGTTTTTTATAATTTAAGATCTTACTTAAGAGTCATTTTAATAAAATCAGATATGTACTATTTAACTTTAACACACTTATTTTTTAACTATATAATTATTATTATTTAATTATAAATGTATTATTTTAGTTAGCTAACATTTTTAAATAATAAAAATAAATAGCTAAATTCGTACACAATAATAACGTTGTTCAAGTTCACTCTCTATTTATACTCATTTACTTGTATTCTATACCAGGTTGGGCACTCCATAGGGTTGTCAGTTTTTCATTATTATAAAAAGCCAGATTGTAGAAAATGGAGATTATTAATAATCATGTTGAGGCTCAGGCCCTATGTTATATCCTGAGTACGAACCGCGTGTTATAATTTAAGTTTTCAAGAGTTTTATTGTGGTTCAACAACGTGTTAAATTATGTATGAAGAAGGTTTATATATTTTGATTGAATTACATTATATTATTATTAAACATTGAAGTTTATTCTGTTACGAAAAATACAGTGAACTCTTACCTTAAGATTTTACACAAATTATTTCAATTTTATTTATTTAACTATTCAAGCGCAAAAATTCACATTTTATTTAACTAGTATGATAACATATTCTTATAACAGAAATTATAATTAAGAGGAAAAAAAATACGAATAACTATTTTAGTAATACAACTCTAACAACAATTAATAAAAGCGTTCGGTCAACTTATTAAAGTTTGTAAATTTATCTAAATTATTAAAATTAGTTAAAGTTGTTCTGTAAAATGTCATTGGTCAGGTTGCAACTGTATTTTGATTTCACATATTTCATTGTGGAATATAAAGATTCACAACAATATTTTTTCGACAAAAAGTTTTTACTTTTTGATCGCTTAAAACAATTTAGAAAAAAAAACTATACAAAAAGTCCGTATTACAAAACATTAGTAAAAATATTTAAAAACCCAAGAATTTTTCAATTTTAATGCGACTTTTTTTTTAGGGGGGGGGGCGTTCAAATAGTATATAATCTAGTTAAAATAGTATAACGTTAAGCTAAAATAGTATAACTTAAGTTAAAACAGTATAACGTTAAGTAATAACGTTACTATTGTATATTACCCTTATTAACTTAATGATTGAATTAATTTAATAATTATTAGGTTAATATAAACTAAAAATAAATATAATCTTAAAACTTTATACTACATAATTTATACGATTGAATGACTCTGGTTCTAGAAATTTTTATGTGTGAGAAACCATTTTGTGTGCGAAATTGTTAGCACCTCCCACTATCAAAACAAAAGTTCAATTGAAATAGATAAAAATAAAAAAATGAGGAAACGTGTTTTTATGCTTAAAACAATTTTTCTTTTTTTAAATGACTATTTCTGCTGATAGAACTATTTTAACAGATATCGTTGAAAGAATTTCAGTGGATATTATGAGCTTTGATTTTTGCATAATCCTTCAATACTGGAATCAGTTAACCTTTAAATATTATTTGTTTTATCATTAAGTTAAATGAAAAGTGTCTTTAATTAAAGTCGACCATATGGCGTTGATAAAGAAGTAATGTAAAGTTAATTTTAACATGTCATCAAAGACAGCATTGATATCAAAAAAATCAAAAATACTCTTTGGCTGCGTGATAAAATAAGAATTTATTAACAACATTTAAACTTTTCAAAATGGGATTTTTCCGTCGTTTTAACAAAAGATGCAGGGAAAGACGGGGCTGTGTGACCAGTGGGACAAGATGACTCTTTTTAATAGCAACTCAACAAAAATATTAAAAAAATGGAGACAAAATGATTTTTATAGCTTGTATTTTAAAATACCAATCCAATACCAATTTTAAAATACCAATCGGCTTTTCCAAAACTGTTAATAAGGTTTTACAAGCATCATTTTTACTTTCATTTTTTTGTGCTCAAAAAATTAAATAATACTTTCAAAACTTTTTATTGAGGAATGAGATATAAAAAGAGAAGACTCAATAAAGTTTTTTAGCGTCCTCATTGATCAAAACCTAATATGGAGAAATCATATGATGCATCTGGATGGTAAAATTGGCTCTTTGAGATTTTATCATCCAATTTGAAAACCTTTTTTAAATCCACTTTGTTCAAGAGTTGTACTTTCTCCTTTATTAATTTAAACCTTATTTAACCTAAAATTCCTTTGTGCAGTGCCAATGAATATAAGTTTAAGGTGATATGATAAATTTAATATTAATATGAATATACCCCTTTAATATGCAAAAACACGCAATTAGAATTATATCTAATGTAAACAGTTTTACACGGTCCAAAGCACTGTTACTAAGTTAAATATACAAAATATTTACAAAAATATTGTTCTCAAAACTTTTAATCTGTATCATATCCATGAAGAATACATTGGCCTTCTCATTTATATTACCGAGAAACGTTAATGAAATAGACTGCAGAGTAGTGCATAGCATAAAGGAAGACGTTGGCTGAACAATCCCTTTAGAAATTGAGGATATACGCGGAAAAGAGTATCCAGAAGATAAAACCTTATATTATTGCATAGGGGAGACGTGGGACGCGGGAGAAGTGGGACAGTCTGAAATTTCTAATTAGGAGTGGTGCCTAAATACTGTTATTTAATGTAAACAGTTAAAATTCTTCCCCTCTATTTAGCTATAAGCAGAAACTGCTTGTCTACCTGCGTGCGCTAAAAGCCCTAATTTTGAAATGCACCTGTCGAAATAGTCAAATGTTGCCATTTGATTATTTCGATTGGTGAAAGCTCTTTAACATTTTTATGTTAAAGAGTTTTCACTTCGGAACTGACACTGTCATCTTTCAAGCCAGAAATTAATAATTTTGCTTCAATATTGCTCTCCTGTTCATCTTCTTTGTTTAGTGACTTTGAATGTTGGGAGCATATACTTATGGGTACATCCCAGATGTTTTGATATAGCCTTTTCTTTGTTCTGGAACTAAAATATCTGAAGTTCCTGATCTCAGTAATCTCAGTTCATGGGCTGCACTATGTGCATGATAATACTTGGAAAGCATAACAGAGTGATATCTTGTTTATCAGCAACGCCAACAAAATTGTAATCCCATTGGCTGGATGCTTTTTGAAAAATGCTGCATCCATTTTGCGAATTTTTTTGAATTCATGCTGCTTTTTGGAGTCGTTGCAATCAAAGAGCCTGGGGGTAAATTATATTGCCATTATATTTTTAACATCTTACCTCTTAAGAAGATCATGGATAATATAATATATGCTGTTAACCATAATATATGCATAATATATGCAGATAATATATGCTGTTAACCATAGTATTTCAACAAAAAACAATAGCAATATTTCAGCATGTTCTAATGCTAGTAAATGGACTCTCTTTACACTATTTTGTGCTAAAACTTTTGGACTCTTTTAAAACATATATTTACACCCCTTTTCATCAATGTTGTAAATTTGAGCCAATTTATTTTGCAAAGCTTCTCCATTATTTGTTTCATTTTTTTTAAATAACCTTTCACAACATACTTGTTTAGCTTCTGTGCTAAGGCGGAATTTAACTTTTGAATCTTTCTCAAATAAATATCTTCAGGACGTTCCGTAAATCCTATTAACTAGTCACGTACAACATTGTTTTTGTCTTCGATTGGCAAAAGGATAATAATATACAAATTATCTCAAAAATTTTGGTGTGATCGGATAACCAACACATGCCAATCGGTTAATACGCGCACTAATTCAATTAAATCAACTAATTCAACTAGACGTTTTTTTAAAAAGCGCCTAGTCAAAATTTATTTGTTTTGAGAAAAATTTTAAAAATTAATTAACTGACGGGTTTTTTTAAAAAGCGCCTAGTCACAATTTTTATGTTTTAAGAAAAATTTTAAAAATTAATTAGCTGACAAGTTATTTTGAATATCAATAGATTTTTAATAGTAAATAAAGATGATGAACAATTTTTTTATTTATGCTAGCATGTTTAGATTTGTATCTTTTTCAATAAAGTATCCAAATGTTGAAAAAACTCAATTTTAGAATAAATAGACTTAGCTCCCTTTTAGAAAAGCTCTCTTTAATTCGTTTTCTTGTTTTGCAGTAAAGAGTAGTTTGCGATTAAGTTGAGCCTTCAGTATTGGCTATGTTTCTATTTACCTTTTCAGGATTTTTCTTGGCGCTCTAAAGCAGCGATATTCACCTACTTTTCATTCGCGATTGCATTTAAAGCTGCTTGCTACCTAATAGAGTATATACACACTTGCTTACTGACTTGACTCTAGTTTCCACTTAATCTTTTTTCAATATAACGATATGCAAATTTCAATATAACGATATAATCTGCAAATATAGCAAGCCAAACTTATTAGATATACCTAACAAAACTTTTCTTACTATTTTCATTATGGTAATATGGTCAAATCAGTGACCATACTTATAGGTCATAATACTCACTTTGTTTACTAATAACAAAAAAATCAATTGAGAAGATCAAAAGTACTCTTGACAATCTTAAAATACGATATACTATTCATTTTTTACTTACCCGCAATATGTAGTACTACACTTGAAATCTTTACACTGTGTTTTCAAAAAAATTATAAGCAGTGCGCCCGAGCGAAGTCGATAAGTTGTCAAAATGGCCTTGGTAAAGAAGTGCTCGTAAGACCTTATAATATTTGATTGATTGACTACCTAGCAAACAATTTTTTTATTAGATTTGCTTTGAACCTATATAGACATGTTTTAGCGGTTTATTGAAGTTTTGCTCATGAGTTACTTAGTGGGCCATTAGTGGTAACCATTATAAATGGTCAGCCAGTAACTTTCCAATATGTTACCAGTAGCTAATCATCGGCTAGCCACTTTTGGCGGCTGCCACTAATGGTCCACTAAGTAATCGATGAGCAAAACCACAGTGGACTACTCAAAATACCTATATAGGTTCACTGAAATTCTGGTATAGCTTGTTTGCTGTGTGAGAATTATTGTATCACATATCTATGAAAAAAATGTTGTACTTTTTGAGTTTAAGGAAGTGACCATGTTAATTACCATATTACTCTCGCGTACCTTAAATGGTTTTTGTTGCAGTATATAGATGTACGAACGTTTAGAAATGAGGTTTTCATCAAGTTATCAAATTGATAAATATTTTCCGAATTATTTATTTCTTCAAACTGCTGGTTCAATTATATAGCTGTTACTTATTTTAGTCATGCTAATAATGGTAATTAAGTAATAATAGTAAAAAACCCGTTGTTTTTGTTTTTTTTATAAAAAATAATACTGACAAAAGCTATATATATTTTTTATTTATCTACTCCTATTTAGTTTCTTTAGCTACATAAATATTTTTTTTATCAAAAAAACAATTTTTTTGTTGATTTAATGAAAGTTTTAATGAATCCTTTTTCGAAATGACAGGTTTAAATGTTTTTGAAATCGTTATTAAAGTTGATGCCTTTTGAAATGACAGGTTTAAATGTTTTTGAAATCGTTGTTAAAGTTGATGCCTTTTGAAATGACAGGTTTAATTACGCTAGTTAGGTAATGTTAACTATGAACCAATCAGCTTTAACAGCAATTTAACTTTGAATTTTAAAATTGTAAAATATATAATAATTTCAATTTAAAACATTAATTAAACCCCATGCATGGCACACCATGAGTATTTCAATGTTTATATTTTTCTAAAAGTATATTCATATCGTGATTTTTTTAATGTAATAATCAAATTATTAAAAGTTATATTTGTGTTTAGGTTTTTTGTGTTATCACATGATGGAATTTAAAAATATTTGTATACCTTTGAATTCAACTTAGTAACTATAATGTAATCAACGAGTTCGAAAGTAATTATCTACATTGAGAATAGAGGTACAATGGAGCCAAAATAACTTGCGATACTTTCTTTTTCCTTTTTCAACATTTAACATTATTTTGCCATTTTGTCTCTGTAAAGTTAGAAAAGATGATTTATCGGCCTAATCGGTTTGCCGACGTTAATAGAGTTGGAATGTGAAAAAAATTCGTTTATTATGCAAGTATAAATGACCAAACTTATCAATTCAATAATTTTTACTGTTAAAACTTTATATTTTTTTTACTTTTATTTTATTTTGTTTTAAAAAAATAACAAAAAGAGTAAAATAAACAATAAAAATAAACAATAGACACACAAAAAATTTTAAGTGACACTTCGCTATAGTTAAAGAAGTCGAAGAAAACGTTAGCGAGTATTTTTCCATTTTGTAAAAAATATTTAAAAACACTATATAAGAGAAATAACCATGACAACCATAACATTACTACTTACAACAGTATTTATGTCCTAAAATATGAAGTATTTATACTTGATAAAATGCTATTATAATAAAAGATAGCAAGACAAGTAACTATAGAGAGCATGCATTAGGCACCAGGTTTACATGCCTGCTTTAATCAAAGTTTATGATTCGTTTCAGTATTGTATTTGTAAGTTAGATAACTTTTTTTTTCATTTAAACTCAGCACTGTTTTAAATTAAAACTTGTTGTCAGGTCTATTTATTATCATTTTCTGTTTTTTTTTGTTTGTTTTTTTGGTGGTGCTACGTAAAAAATGCACCCCAATTACTTGTTTTTCTCCGATATTGGTATTTAAGGTGCTCCAAGAAAGTCCTTACGATCAAAAAGCACCGCGGAAGAGTATTTAACTAGGAATTTCACGCCTTCTTCCTTACCATGTTGCTTATCTGGCCATAGCCGGCTTCAAACCACGAACTTCTTGGTTCTGAACCAGAACTTACATCGCCATGGCTTCTCATTGCTGTTATAAGTTTGAAAAAAAACTTTTTTTTTTTTAAATCTAATTTTGAAAACTACTATTCCAATAACCGATTGATTCCTTTTAAAAATAATGGATTAAAAAGACCAAAACAATAAAATGAAATATTAAAAATAAAAAAAGAAAAGAAAAAGTTACTTGTTTTTTTAACCACATTGTCAACCATCTGTTTAATGTATTTTATTATTTCATCTCCATATTCTTCTGTTGTCACTTTCGCTATATCTTTCACTAATGGCTTATTAACATTTTCAATATCTTTAAAATATTCTTTTATGGGAATTGCACCCACGTAACAAAAAATTGATGCAGTTATAACAAGTTTAAAACAAATTACCATTTTAGTTGCTGTATCTTTTTTTAGCAGCGAAAAAAGTCTCTAAAATAAAATTATTTTTTTAGCAGCGGAAAAAAAAAGTCTCTGAAATGAAATTATTTTCAGAACCTGAATTCAGATTACAAAACTTGGCAAATTTAAAGAAAGTTTAAAAAAAGTTTCGGACAAAATGATTATTTTTAATTTAATCTTTAAGATGCAATTGTTATTTTAGGGAAATTACATTTTACCCAAAATTTTTATTTTTACAGTTTAGTTATATATTTAAGACAAAAGTCTTTAACATTAAGTCAAACTTTTTTTAAACTGTCTATAGTTTTAAAACTCCTGTTAATTTTTCTCTATTACTTTCTCAATAACATGCTGCCATTTAAGTATTGAAATCTAAATCCATCATGTTAAACTATTAATTTCATTTTTTTATTAAACTGTTATTTTTACTTGTTATTATCAAAATTCTTCAGAATTCTAAAAAACTCAAATTAATAAAGAATTTTTGAAATCCTTGGTTAATTCAGAATCGATTACAATAAACCACACGTTATTTTGAATGATCCTCATAAAGCATTCATTCGAACAATTAAATATAGTTTATTAATATTGGATTTCGTTATATATCAAAAAAATCTTTTTATATGTTAAAACTCTATAGTATTAATTTAAAAGTTATGATTCATCCATTGTGCTGGTCATTGTGCTGCTGGTTCCGTGATAATAATTAACTTTAAAGTTAAAATAAGTTTTTACGTTTCGCTGTTTGTGGCACGGCAATCAGCGAATTTTTATCTAAACTTTATAAGAAAACTACAAATCGTTGATAAAAAGGAATAGGGATTCATGTTTTATCTAAAATAAGTTTGCTCTCAAATTTTAATTTAAAACTATTTAAAAGAAAGTTTAGGGCTAAAAGTTTTAAGTAAAGGTTATTCCTTGCCATTATGATTACTAAATAGATACAAACAACACTTAGAGCAGTATGGTGCTTTAAAAAATAACTAGAAAAACAATTTCTAATTCTAATTACATATACCTTTGCATGTTTTGGCATACTTAGCATAACTTAGCATAATTTAATATATCTTAGTATACCTTAGTCTATTTAGCACTTATATAAGTCACAGAAAATATCACAGTAAAAGGTTGGGTTAGTATTATATCACAACGGAAGATCAGATTCAATAACTAACTCAACACAATTTTCTATTAACAAAAAAAAAATTATTGATTACAAACTAAAAAAAAATTTACTTTGCAACTTTACTCTTCTTTGCAAACGTTACTCTTTTTCTAGATAATGAAAGAAAATTTAAATATTTAATTTCAAACACTGTCATTCTCAGGGGAGTTACTAAAATTTAATACATCTAAGGAAAAAAGAGAATTCGTTTAAATTAAAAAATCTTTTTCCTGGTTTAAAAAATAAGTTTTTTCTGAAATTTTATTTGTATTAGATACGGGAATATCTTATACTACTTATCCAAAATTTTGTCTGCAAGCTGACATTGACAACATTGTTTGCAAGCTGACATTGACAACATTGTTTGCAAGCTGACATTAACAACACTGTTTGCAAGCTGACATTGACAACATTGTTTCCTAATTTATTAGGAAATTTAAAATAATGCATTTCAACCAATCCAAATCCGTTCCACGCCAATACTTTAATGATGACCGTGGCTCAAACAACAGTCTCAACAGAATTCAACTTGAATCAATCTCATCAGAAAAAAGCCTTGGTGTTTTAATTTCCAATGACCTAAAACAAACTTTCCAAACATCTATTCCTGCAGCCAAGGTAATAGCAACCGTTTAGCAAACGCATGGAATGCTTTGCCAGACAATGTAGTAAATACTACCTCAGTGAAAAAGTTCAAAACTAATCTAGACCAGCATCTAAAACAGCTACCATAGCACATCGTTTTCCGTGGCTGCTTTAATACTGCTATACGAACTAGCTTTGCTAATGATGAACTTATGGTTCATGTATTGTTCCGTATAACTTATTAATAATAATAATAGTAATAAAATAGCCAGTACCTAATGTCACATTTGGTACATTAGGTCCCAAAAGTTGATGGAGTTTTAAAATAATATCTAGTACCTGATTCAACGCACCTAAAAGTTAATGGAGTTTTAAAACTTCATCAAGTTTTTAAAATTTTTTTTAATGTTTATAACAATTTATGTAGTGGGATTAGTTTAAATACCATTCAAAGATATCCCAAAAAAGTATAAAAAATATTATGTAAGCTGCAGTTTTGTTACACTGTAAAAAATGTCACGCCAAGTTGTCTAATACTCACATGTCACTAATAACTCGCATGTCACGAGCCCAATTTTTCACGCGACATTAAGAATTAAAAATGTCACGCGACTTTCAGATATTACGTTTGGCGTGACATTTATAATTATAGTTGTCACGCGACTTTTTAAAATTAAGTATGGCGTGACATTTAACTTTTTATTTGTCACGGGACGTCTAAAACACTATCGTGTCTCATGTCACCAAGCCCGATTTTTCACTCCACATTTAGATAAATTAAATGTGGCGTGAAAAATCGGTCTTAGTGACATGCGACATGATAGTGATTTAGTTGTCCTGTGACAAATAAAAAGTTAAATGTCACGCCATAATTAAACGTAATAAATAAGAAGACCAAAGAAACGATAAAAATTATATTTTATTTGTTTTAAGAAAAGCCATCAAATATATTTGACAAATACATTTGCTTATATATAAGCAAATAAATTTTTCATGGTTCAGAAGTCAATATAAAATGTCAATATAACACGCAACACTTTTCACAAGATTTTACATTTTTTGAGCCAACGCTTATTCGTGCAATCCAATGGTAGATGCAAGACATAATGCTGCAGTAGCCCTAAAACTCCTCTAAACGACCTTGGGTACAATAAGTCCATTATATAATAATATGCCAGAAGTTAAAGGACGTGTAGTGCATCATTATGGCGTTGTCCGAATGCAATAATATTTCCTTTGTTGACAAGTCTTAAGTTATCGCCTAAGATGAGCCCAGGAGAAAAAATAATATCTTCAGCCTAAATATTTTGTAAAAAAGAAAATCATTTTCTCAATATTTTTATCTATCTTAGTTAAGATTAAAAAAAAAATTAAAATTAAAAAAAAAAAATTAAACAACTTATTGTTATACTTACACCAGCAATAACAACTGGGCACACCAACTCTCTTCTGGAAGTGTGGTTGTGAAATTTAATCAGGGCAGATGCAATAGGCATACCAGGATACAATTTCTCAACGACTTGCATTAGCTTATCTAATGCTGTTTCTTTTGTTATAATGTTCCTTTTTTTCAAACTCGTCCATGATCTAAAAAAATTTGTAGCACATATAACAATCAATGATATAGTAAATGTGCCAATAGTATAGGTATTGTTTTCTTAGGATCTCGAGGTGGAATAGGTAATCTTTGTGTTCTAAATACGGCAGAGAACAGCGCATGTTCCTTACTAATCAACGGATGAGTTCAATATCTGGAACTCTTTGTATCAAAGCACACTAACAAAAAATATTGCAATAACTCTTATAACTAAATTGTTACTGTAATTTTTTTTTAAACATCTTCGCTTCCAACAAGGCTGCAAGCAACCACTAATTAAAGTTGGAAGTTACCGGAAGAGAAAAGATGGAGATTGTAGAGCAAGATAAAGATTGACGGACGACTTAAAGGATTACAAATTATATGAATCAGGAAAGCAAGATCAAGGAAGCGAATTCCAAAGAGCTGATGTTCGAGGGAAAAAACCAGACAAATAAGAGTTTTTGGAGCACTTAGGAACAGTCACAGAAAAAGGATGAGACTTAATTGAATGACGAGTAACACGAAAATGAATTTTAGTAGATGGCACAAGAGACGCTAGCTCTTTAGAGCAGTGCCAATTATAGTATTTGTCAAAAAGAAAAAAAGAAGCAACATTACAACGATGTGATAATGGTTAGAGGTTGGCAGCAAGAGCAGGTTCAACTATGTTTACAATACGTTTTTGCACCTTGTCTAAAAGAGAAAGGGCATCACTAGAAGATCCGCCCTAGATATGGCAATAGTATTCCATACAAGGCCGGATTTGAGATTTATAGAGATAGAGAATAAAACCCAGAGTAAGAAAGTGTTGAGCTTGATAAAAAGATGCAACCTTAGCAGAGGTTTCTAAGAAAGATTGGAAGTAAGAGTTAATCCTAAAAGATGAAGAGTGGATGACTCATTGAGTACATTACCGTTCATAAATACATAGGAAGATCTTATTATTGATCTTATAATCTTAAAGATGTTACCAGATATATCGTAAGAAAAGAGCTTATAGAGAAGACCAGAATTCCAAACTTTATCAAAAGCTTTTGAAATTTCAAGAGCGATGGCCTTAGTCTCTCCACCTTTATCTAATGCACGATAAAACCTATTGGTTATTACTGTTAGCAAATCAGCTGTAGAACGAGAAGATCAAAATCCATGTTGATGGTCAGAAAGTAAGTTATTAGATTCAAGATGAGAAGTTAAGTGTTTATTAATTGAAAATTCAAAAACCTTGCTTATGATAGGAAATTAATATGACGGTAGTTGGACGAATCAGATTGCTCTCCAGAACTTTTGAAAATAAGGATAACGGATGCCACTTTCCAGCATGCTTGAAAACAGGATTCTGGTAAGCACTTGTTTGATAGTTTTGAGAGTATAGACAACAGCTCCGGAGAACACTTCTGCAAGACAATAACAGGTATGTTGTCCGGGCCACAAGCTGTAGAAGAGTCTAAGCAGAAAATCACTTCAGATACAGAAGCTGGAGTGATACAAATTTCAAGCACTGGATCAGCCTGTTTGTTGGCAATATCAGGTAGAACGCAACTAGTGGAATCAAGAGATGATATTGATGAAAAGTTTTTAGCAAACAAATCAGCTTTGTCTGTAGGTGAGGTGACAAAGTCTGAACCATACAAGAGAGGTGGAATTAAAGATTTGCACTTATTATTGATACTATTAAAGATTCTCCAGAAATCACGAGAGCCTAATTTTTGAGATGAGATACAAGATTTTATGACCTGAGAATAGCGGGCTTTGGCGTTTGACAAAACCTTTTTACAATGGTTTCTAGCATTAATAAACAGACGTCTTTTTTCTGGAGAATTGTTGTGCTGATAGATATGGAAGTAACGGTTTTGATTGGCAATCGCAGCAGCACAATGTGAGGAAAACCATGGAGGAGAATGAGGCTTGACCTGGAATTGTCGATAGGGAATAAAAGATTCAATGCCAGCCTGAATCCACGAAGTTATGTAAGAAGCACATTTGTCGACAGGAAGGCTAAAGATTTTTACCCAAGGGCCATCGCGAAGAAAATCACGGAAAGAATCCCAGTCAGCTTTACTGTAGTTGTAAGAGGTACAATAATAGGGGGATTCAAGTGATGAAGAAGAATGAGATATTAGTTTTAGAGAGATCAAACTGTGATCAGAAGCGCCTAAGGGTGAATGTAGAGAAACTGAGCACTGACTAGGATCAGAAACAAGACATAACTCTGGAAAGCAAGTTGGAAAGTTGACTATTTGAGTTAGGGTGATCTATAAATGATGTCAGTGTTTTTTTCAATTTTTTGACTCCTCCTCCCCCCTTAGTCAAACTCTGTTAATTTTTGGCCAACCCCCCGTTATATATGATGTCAGTTTTTGTGTACTCTCCCCCTAAAAAACAATAAAAATGCTTAAAAACCATTGATTTTTTTTCTGACTAAATTATACATTTATATAATAGTAGATCTCATCAAATTATATCATATAATAGTCGATATCTCATTAAATAATCAACTAAGCAAATAGTATTTTATATCTTTGATATAATCTTCCCATGGGTTGTTGAAGTGATCATCGTTTGAAACAATAGGTAGTGAATGCTCTCCGCGCTCTAAAAGGACATCGTATTCTTGAGGTACAATAATATTCGTTGCGTCAACTTCATTTTCATCTAACTATTCAGCAGTTTCCGAACTCTTCTGCAAGGCGATGACTGCCAAAAATTCTGTCTGACGCTTGGCAGCGATACGAACAGGTTGGACCCTTTTGATTAGAGGGAGTGTTATAAGCGAAGAATGGATAGAATTGTGCTCTTTCAACATAGCTTGAGATGCAAAGTAGATATTTCACTTTTTACAGATTCTATCAGCTAGGCTAGACTAAATTGATAGGCAAAACGCATCATACGGCAAAATTGGAAATCTTTTGGCAGTACAAGGAAGAATACTTTCAATATTTGATGCGATGAGCATAAAGACGGATGATGGAAACAATTCTTTTGCTCCTTCTGAGACATCTACTGCTTTGAGCCTGTCTCTCGTTTGGTTGACAGGGACAGGTGGCGGAAGAAATCTTGCTCTAATTAGAGTAAAGTAAGAGCTTCTAATAGTCTGACAACAAGAACGATTTTCACATTTCACAATTTGAGTAAAATATTGACTTGTACGAAGATGATCCGCAATCCAACGTTGATCTTGTAATAAAAGGCTCCTTGACTCTAGCTCTGATTTGTCTGGATCAATATACTCTGCAATGGTTGGATAACCGTCAGTTTGTAGATCAAACCAAATATCAGCCAAAGCCTGTCCAGCAAAATCAAAGTTCTGTTTTTCTAAATTTTCATCTATTGTCCTGCCTGATTTAAAAACATATGTTGGTTATTATAGGTTAAAAATTATATTAATATTTTTATAAATTAACTTTTGTCAATGTAATTACCTTGAGAATCAAGATGAGTTCCGTAACGTTTGTGCGGAAGAATTACCCCAGATAATTCTTTACTTAGAGGTGCCACTCGTTGCTCAGCTCTGTTGAATGCACTGCGGCCTGGAGCGTTTGTCATGATGAAAAGAGCGTCAAGGTTATTCTTCAAGAAATGGTGAATCCCGATTTCAATTACTTTCTGGTATCTGGAATTTTTGTCGGGTTCTCCATCGACGCTTAACTCAACGATAGGCTTAACCATATTAGTTTGAGGATCTCTGGTAATAGAGTCGAATTCTTTGATATCCAAGAGCCGCTGAAAGTCTAATCCATGAGCGAAGGCGGTCGAGGATGCGTGTTTTCCTGATCGAACAGCAATGTAGGTTGGTCCAGAATAAGTAACAGCATCTGTTTTTCCGAGACCGTCTTTTTTGATTGTAATTCCAGCGTATACAGATGGTATAAGCTTGTGTTTAGCAGCCACGACCCGGTCATGGTCTGTGAGAGTTACCTGGTACTTTAAATGCATCAACAACAACGCCTGTTTTTTTGGCTGCTATGATTCCAATTAGCACTCTAGCCTTGTCGTCTTGGCTAATGAAACACACTTCATCTGGCCCTAAAATAAAATAAACTTCTTCCACATATTTTGTAGTTGAACTGCAAAAGAGTCCATCAACATGTTTTAAATAAGATTCATTCTGAGGACTGATCAATCTAACAGGGACTGATTTGATGTGCCTTTTGCCTTCTAATGTTCCGTAACTTCTCGGAAGTAGACAAGTATAGAGGGCGCTCTTGCTGATTGCAAATCCAATTTTGTTCATCTCGGATGTCAATTCGTCGAGAGTTTTAATGCTCTAATTAATAAAGAAGTTTATTTGAATATAATTAACTTTTTTACAGAAAACGGGATTTATTTCGTAAATTATATTCAAATCAAATTAGTTGTTAACATTTAAGGATATTTACAATAGTGCAAGTACTAATTAAGAGTAAAATTCTAACAAATACAATATTAACAAACATAGCTAAGCTATCATTACCCGAAGAACCTCTGACTGACGTCTTTCATCAGCGGACGAACCATGGAGAGCAATATCCAAAATCGCCTTCAAAAGAAGAGGTTGATCTACTTCTAATGACGATCGACCAGGTTTCTTTCTGATTTTTAGTTTTTCTTTGACTTCTGGATGCTCCAAGCAGATTTCCTCCATTTTAGCTTTTTTCAGTTCTCTAGTTTTCTTCTGTTGAGCTTGATCATACTTTTTTTTGGCCAGTTCTTTACATAGATGAGCTAGTTTCTTCTTTTTCTTTTTCAAATCATCATCTTCAGCTTCAGCAATGAATCCACTTCTGTTTCTAGTCTTCAGTCCAGCAACTTCACAATTTAAAGCTGCAATCTCAGAATTGAGTCAATCTTGAGCCACTGTTCTTGCATTTTTTTGATTTTTTGTGGTCAATAAACTCAAAGTTAATGCACTTTGTTGATCATCAATAACAGATTGCTCATTGGTGGGCTCAACAAACTGTGAGAAATTCTTGTCAAATTCAAGTGTAGTATACGTGGGGGCAGACTGTTTTGGAGTATCGGCCCAAAATGATAATTGCTTGCTCTTGAACTTCATTGCCTTTTCATTAAATAAATTGATTAAATACATTACTCTTGATTGAAGATCCTTATGCACCAGTTTCTCTTCTTTTAATGAATTCCATATACTATGGACTTCTTTCTGGATATTAGCCTTTTTTTATTGGAATGAGCATTTCCATACGAGACCATCAATAAGGTAAGTAATGCGGTTTTATCCTCATTTTAATATTAATTTATTAGTATTGTTTACATCACAATTAGAATAATGATTTTGCTCATCGTTAGCGCAAGCTTTTTAAATGAGTTTCTTCAACCGGCTAGGGAGAAATTAGCGTTTCGAACTTTCAATAGACTTTATGTGTTTGCATTGCATCACGTTTTACAATCAACTAGAGAGCAATAAGAGTTTCGTATTTGAAATAATTTAATTTCAAAAAATGACAAAATTATGAGTTTACTTTTATGAGTTTACTTTGAACCACATTTTATAATCCGCTAGGGAGCGAACAACGTATACATTGTGAATTTTATATACAAAGAGTTAATATTTCTAACATAATTTGATTCGCAGTCAAATAGTAATATATTAATAAAACGATAGTAATTTTTATTTTACGTTAGTAGTTGTTATTTATTTAATGTCTCTGGGAAACTTATTATATTAATTTATAATATTATATTATAAATAATTTAACAAAATGTAATATCAAATTTCCCGCATTTAATATTAATTTCCCCACAAACAAAACATCATTTCTGTACCATTTAGTAGATGTAAGTACCGTTAAAATCTACTCATTACAACTAAAAAAATAATTTAAAATTACATTATTTTGGCCTCAACACCCCCTCCCTATTGTCAGTTAGTGTCAACCTTTCCAGCACTCCCTCCCCCCCCCCTCCCTATATTTACTGACATCATTTGTGGATAATCCATTAGGGATTGAGAAAGGCAAAAGTTGTTGCCTTTGATGCCTGCAAAATTACTGGCACTAAAGCCAAGCCATTCAGTGTAATGAGCATTAAAGTCACCATAAAACAACAATATAGGCTGATGGATAAAGAGAGAGGACTTGGTCAATATGATCAGAAATAACATCAAAAAGAGTGCAGTTTTGAGATGAAGGAGAGCGATATAGAGCAAAGAGAAAGGCGATAGAGTGAAGTGGTGCTAAACGAAAGCACATGAAAGAGTAGTCTGATGATTCAAACCTAGTTTCACGACAAATGGGTGAATTCTTACGAATGTAAATGCCTAGACCAAGCATGTGACTATTGGAGTCTTTACGAATTTAAGGAAGATAACCATCAACACTAAGATCGCAAGATGAGACAGCTGAACTCAAATTAGTTTCACAAAGAGCAAGTAGGTCTGGTGAATTTTGCAAGAGATAAGACTCAACAGAAGTAAAGTTACTTCGAAGACCACGAATATTAGTGAATGATAGGTTTAGAGAACTTGGTGATGATGATGGTTTTTTGTGTTTTATAGTTTTTGGTACTTTATTCATTTTAAAGTTAGATTGAAGAACTTGACTCAAAGCATAGATAGTACTCAGAAAACTGTTTAATAGCCCAAGTAATTGCCTCATTACTATTAATAAACCCTAAGCCGTAACAAAGGGCTCCAAATATGGCCTCGACAATGCACACCAAAAGTACAAACAGGGACACCATCCATGCGCAACATTGCACTGTTAATACTTTGATATTTTTCAGCTGTTGATGGAATTAGCCTGTTCGAGAGCTGCCACAGAGTTCGAGAAACCTGACTACCAGCTGGCCTCAGAACCATAAAATTAAGTTTTTGAGCTGTTCCCTCTTTAGGATATAATAGAATGAGTTAACTAGTCATAAAAACAGAGATACAAGCTAAACCCATGCGTTGAGTCTAGAAAATCCAGTGTTCAACATCCTAAACTGGAAACAATGTATTAAAAATACATCTGTGCCAGGCTTATAGATGAAGAAGGGGTGCGAAACTGGTCAACCTATAGAATCTGTTTACCCCTTAAGCCTTTACCTAGGAGGCCTTCTACAAGACAGTAGCCGGATGCATTTAACATCTGCCCAGGATGAGTATTTTTATCGAGACACCATCTCTAGCCTTTACTCAACCAAGAGCCCCAAGGCAAGGTGTGTTTTAAGTCGGATTTGGCATTTCCTAGCCTTTGCCTAAAAAGGCGTGTTTTTTTTGTTTTATTAACTCTATTTAGTACAACTCAATATCTAGGAGTATGTACTTTCATACGTCTCGCAAATGTTTTGCGGAGCCGGGAATCCAATATAGGAAAAAAATATTTTAGATATGTAAACTTTTTTTACTAATATATTAAATTTAAAATTGTTTTGCAACCCCATTACAAAATATTAGAGAACTTTGAAACCAAAAACTTTCTCTTTTTTACTTGCCAGTAATGCATTTTGGTAATATTTGTAACAGCTTTCGCTTCTTCTATTTTATCAGCTATTAAGGCCCACCTTAATAGCTGATATTATAACACTGATTAATATCATCTGTGTTGATAAGTCTAACATAAGTTTTACACCCATTTGATGCTAAGAGAAAATCTTTAGCGTTTAAGATGACCACTTCACGAGATTTTACGCTGTTCCAAACAAATCGCTTTAATGACCCTCCTACTCCATCAACTGCTTCTTTACCGTGAGAGGTAGCAAAAAAGTTCCATTCTATACTTTGAAAATGATATTTCACAGAGCAATGTTTTATGAATTTGGCCATGTATCTATTTTTGAATTGAGTGCATGGACCATCACTCCATAGTATAACTTTTTTTATATAATCAATGCAATAGAAATCAAATATTTCATTTAAGTATTAAGTAGTGGCGCGTTTTGTTTTATCATTATCGTCGGATATTATTACAAATGATTTTGGCTCTAATTGGTAACGATAGATTACAACTGTAAACAAGGTAATAGTTGACTGCGACCAATCAGCAGCTTGAACAGCATCCTGATAACCACATGTATAGTTTTGTGAATAATCAAAGTGTATCAAAATTTGGTCTGGTTTGAGATTTTCTTTTTGACTGCGGTATTGCTCAGACTGGTGCTTTTTAGTGAGATGATGCTCAGTAAACTCTGGTAAATAGTCGCGTAAATGTTTAAAAATACCTTTTATGTGTTTTTTATGTTGACTGATTACACAGCGATGATCTTCTTTAATCCACCAACTATAGTTGATTAAGGTATCCATGTCTCCGTTTTTGGGCAAAGAAACTTTCAATAGTTTACTATCACAGCACAATGAACATTTCATTATCCAACATTGGTACATTGGGGGCTTGCACAATACATAATTTTCTAACCATTTATTGCAATACAATAGAAAAGGTATTTTACTTGCCAAAGTAGCACACAAATAAGTGAAATTACTAATACAACCACATGTTTCAAGTGGTGTATCTTTGCACGTAAGAATGTATGTTGGCCTTGATTCACAAAACTCACTCAATTTAATTGTTTTGCAAGCACTCTCCTCACAATACAGTTGATGCAGCTCCTTTAAATTCATAACTAAGTAGCGCTTTTGAACTTTTTCTCCGTCGATTTTCATACAATCTTTTCTTCCAGGAGACAATACTGATATATCTTCTCTTTCATAAAATACTTTTACTTTTTCAATTTCTTCTGATGTGTAGTGAACTCAATGTGTTTCTTTAGCAGTGCATCGGCCATATTTAGCACCCAACTGCTCTACAATAGTTCGTCTTTTATTTGTAGACTTTGGAAGAGCCTGTTTTGTCCTAAAAATGTAGTTTGATAAAAAAGAACCCAAATTATGTGTAAGCAATTGTATTAAAAAATATATGCTAATATAATAAATACTTGTTTAATGCCTTTCTCGCTGACGATTTGCAGTTATAAGAATTGTCTTGCGTAAAATTTAGACTAACGTTAGTAATGAAATCAAGTTTTTTTTCATTCTTAGCCTTTGGTTGCAAACCTTCGCTTGATTTTTTTGTTTGTTTTCTTTTCTTGGTGTCAATAACTGCCTTCTTAGATAACTTCTCTTTCTTTCTTTTTCTAACAAAGCTTTTCTGTTTCTTGCTCTATAAGCTTTCGATCTTTTAGCATCTAATTTTGGCATTTTAAATATGTTATTAAATATAACGGCTGCTGTTTGTGATATATGCTCCGTTATATATTTTTTAAAATCCTGCGAAATGTTGTAAATAGAAAAAACAACCGCGAAACCGATTGAACCAAAACGTTGCAGGGCAAACTATAAACAACGTATAATCTAAAAAAAAAATGCCTTTTTGTTAAAAGTTTTTATTTCTAAAAAAAAAATTTTTATTACATATTAATACATCAGTTTAGTAGTAAAATGAATAAACAAACTACAAATTAAACAATAAACAAAATTGATTTATATTATGATATATATTATGATTTATATTAAATGATGTAAATCGTTTGAAATGAATTAAATCATTGGCGCTTAAATTTTTTTTTTTTCAAACATATCGTGATGGTCGTAACGTACTTAGTAACATGTTGAAATGGTGATCTAAGGCACTTTAATGTTTGTTTTTTTTGAAACGATGATAAAATATGTATGAGTATCTTTACTTTTAACATGGTTTTAGTTTTAAAAAGTTTAATACGAAGCATAGAAAAACCTTTTCGACTTTTTTTTGTGACGGTCGTAACGTCTTGTTTTGATTAACATGTTCTTCTTATAGACCCGGTTAGAGTTCGTTTTTATAAAAAGTTTTATGCATAATGTTTGATTTTACCTTTTAGTCAAACTCAGAAGTGATAGTTATTTAAAAAAACAGCGCTGAAACTTTTTTCAACGCTTCACAACATGACTACATATAAACGTCAAAAAAATGCTCATATAACCCTTAAAACTTTAGAAGTATGTTATAATATGATAAAATGATTTTTTTAATAAATTTTTTTCGTAAAAGTATTTATAAATAGTTTGGAAATAAGTTTAATGAAGTTATTATATATCGCTGTGAATTTTTTTTTTTCTTCCTCTTTTTCCTTCTTCGGGGTGAGATGGGACCTGGGGTGAGATGGGACTTGGCAATATCTCAGTGAAAAATTTAATAAAGCAAAAGTTTTTTATATATGTTATAAGTTTGCAATAGCTTCTTCATATTATTGTGTTTTTTAAGTTTCAGAAGTATTTTTTTTTCGGATTATTTGCGAATATGTAAAAATCTAACCATTTTCCATGATTTTGAAGACATCATTTAATATTAAATATCTATGTGTTGTTTGCATATATTTTTATGTTTATGGTTTTTAATTATTCATTATTGTTTTATTTAACTACTGAAGAAATATGATTAGCATATGGCTACGTGAACTATACAAAATAAAGGTTTTCTCACACCTACTAGCGATGGGGTGACTTGGGACAGGAGAATTAGGGTGAAATGGGACACTGTTCAATTTTATCATTTTTTAATTTACTGTACTTTAACTTTTATAATCAATATTTTTGTAAAAAAGCAAGTGAACAGAAAATTATGTTTATGATAAGATTTCAATGTTTACTTTATAGTAGAGTGTTTTTTATCATAGAAAATAATTATTATTATATAGGATTTCTTTGTTACTTTGTCCTGAAGACATCTTTTACAGTAAGTATTGTTTTAATGCCAATCATTTTTGTATTTTAAATTCAGTTTAAATAAAGTTCTTCACTATTAGCCTTATTAAATTTAATCACATTATAAGTTTTACAGGGTTGTGATACTATTTTATTTTCATTAAAATAAATTTAAAATTTATAACCTAATCTGGATTTTGGTTAATGCAATTAAAAAGAGCATAATTTTTTTTAATAATGGAATGAGTAATATGAGTAATAATTTTTCAGATGCCAAGAAAGTACAAACGAGTGACAAGTCGGTTAAAGCCTGATGCTCATACAATAAAAGCTGCTGTGATGACTGTCAAATCTGGCAGTTTATCACTACAAGCAGCTGCACAAGAGTATACAATTTCAAAATCAAGTTTACAGCGGAAAATAAAGGTTAATAAAGAAACTTCTTACAGTAACTTATACTTTGATGAACAACATAAATATATTTTTGATAAGACTCAAGAAGATGAACTTTCAATATATCTTCGTCAAGCATCTTGATGTTAGAGAAACAAAGCAACTTGCATATCAATATGCAATTAAAAATGACATTAAAATACCAGAAAACTGGAAAAAGAGTGAAACAGCTGGAACTGAATAGTTTTATTTATTCTTAAATTGTACAAAATTATTTATTCGTACGCAAGAGGCTACCAGCCTTGGTCGAACAACTAGTTTCAATCGTACAAATGTAGATACTTTCTTCAAAAACCTTTACAGTGTGCAAAAGCGCTATAACTTTTCTGCTGATTGCATTTACAATATTGATGAAACAGGTCTGACAACTGTTCGTAAGCAAGTGAAAGTGATTGCTGGTAAAGGAGTAAAGCAAGTAGGACAGGTAACTTCTGCTGAAAGGGGAACCCTAGTTACAATGGTGGGTTGCATTAATGCCCTTGGAAATTTTATTCCACCGTTTTTGATATTTCCTCGTGTCCACTTTCGTAGCCATATGCTTAAAGGTGCCCAACAGGTACAAAAGGTAATGCTAATCCTAGTGGATGGATAAATAAAGAAATTTTTTTGAAATGGTTTGATCATTTTGTGGAGTATGGACATCCTAGCAAGGATCATCCATTACTTTTAATAATGGACAACCACAAAACTCATATATCGTATTGAACTGATGGATAAAGCTAAGAAAAGCAATATTGTGCTTTTGACATTGCCACCCCATTGCAGCCTCAAACTCCAACCACTTGACAGATCAGTATTTGGGCCATTAAAGAAATTTTACAATTCAGCATGTGATTCATGGTTAAAGGCACATCCAAATACTCCTATGACGATATATGACATTTCTGAAAATTTAGGAATAGCTTATACGAGAGCCTTTATTTCCCAAAACATTCAAAATGATTTTAAAGCAGCTGACATTTTCCCGTAGATCCATATGTTTTCAGTGATGTCGACTTTTTATGTTCTTATGTATCTGATCGACCAATTCCAGCAAATGACAATTCCGACAAACAAACAATCCCCACATCACTGTGTGTTGTATCTGAAGTTATTAATGAAAAGAAACAGCAAATCAGCACTTCTGCCTACCATTGGACAGCAGAAGATATAAGGCCATTTCCAAAAGCGGGTGAAAGGGTGGCAAAGAGAAAAAGTGCAAAAAGAAAATGTTTTAGGTCACTGGTATTGACTGACACACCAACAAGAAATAGTGGAAAGTTTATCAGAATGTAAAAGAAAAAAAGAAGATGAAGATAAGAAAAAGAAAAAAAGTTACCCCCTCAGACATCAACGTAATTTTGACTCAATTTAAACATCAAGCAACCTGTTGAACAAAGTTACAAATGCATTTAGAATGGTATTTTATTTTTGTTCAACATAAATAAATTTTGTGTATTGTTTTGTTTTATAAGCAGTAGAATAAACAATAAAATAATGCTTAAAATTATTTGTTTGTATTTTTGTCCCATTTCACCCCAACCATTGTCCCATTTCACCCCAACATGGGGTGACATGGGACAAACAGTGTCACTTTAAAAAACCAAGCCCTTGAACTTAATTTGATGGTTAAATAATGGGTTTTGCAATAATTTAACATGACAATTCATTGGACTATAGTTTTAAACCGATTTGTATGGTTTTTGTGGAAAATTTAAACCGCAGCATGCAAGCAAATTTTTTTGTCCCATCTCACCCCGTTCTCCCCTACATTATATATTCTATTGATTTTGATAAAACTTTAGCAAGCATATAAATAAAAAAATTAATTGGGCTACAGGCTAACAGGTTATTCTTTATAAAATAATACTTAATATACAAATTATTCTCTTCTACAAAATGAGGCACAATGTAGATAAAGGTACAAACTCAATGAATTTCATAGAGTTTGTACCCACACCCATGCTGAACCTGATTTTAGTTTGATGAAATGACATAAGGTTGTGTCATACCTTTTTAGAATTGTTAGAACTATGCCCTTCAGAGAAAGTTAGTGTGAAAAATCATAAAACTAATCTTTAAAAAATATTTGGGTTTACACAGGGGGGTAAATAGGTCCCGGGCTTGGGCACCCCTCTGACCGATCTCAAGATCCACTACAGGGGTGCATGCAATCGTTGTACATTAAAAACAGTCTAAGGGGCACCAATGCCGAGCACTTTCTTTTTCTAAAAATTAAAAGGAAAAAATAACATTTTCAGAAAATATTTATTAAACATTAAATAAATGTTTTCCATTTAAACTAACCACTGGGTAATTCCACATCAAATCACCCAGTCCATTGAACCATGTGTCTTCCTTTTGTGTTATATTTTGACACATTATTCCTAATTATAAAAAAATATTGCATGCAAAATTTCAGCTAAAAAAGTTTAGCGGTTGACAAGATACTGCAATTTTAATACTGACCTGGTTTCCCAAAATGACCCGGTTTTCATAACACTCAGAAAAAACATTTTCCTTAAAATAATAAGAAATAAAAATGGCAAAAACATGAAAATGAACATATATAATGTTTTTTTGATGCTGAATTCAATAAATGTACTTAAAATGCTTAAATATAAAAAGAACATGCATAATAAAACAACAAGTTTCTATAAACCAACTTTGGGGCCCAATATCTCAAAACACCCCCATCAAAAAAAATTTTTTTTTGCTGTTAATATTTTCAGCTGTTTATAATCTTACTAGGCACAAAAAATCTAACTGGAAAAACAACTAAAACATACGGAACTTTAATTTCAAAGATGTATTACTTTTTTAAGAAATTCCCAAAAAATATTTGTAAATAAAATAAAGTTAATCGTAATTTAAAAAGTTACTTAAATATACAAGATTTTTAAAGGTATCAAAGATGAAAGTTATTTTGACTGTGTTTGTAATAGTTTACAATATTGCTCCCATTTTACTTGTACTTCCTCTATTTCAGCATTTTCAAACACATAGTTTCTACCAGAACTAGAGCAAGCTTGAGGAACAGATAGTTTTTTCAATATGTTGGTGTTTGGAATAAAACAGTAGTCGTCTCTTTCAGGCCAGTTAAAACAGATTGATGGACCATTTGGATGAAGAAACTTAACTTTAGCATCAACTTCTTCTAAGTTGGTTTTAGTTACAATGCCGATCCACAACTTATCATCACAGACTACAGCGACATAACAACCTAAAGTGACAGTATCAAGTTGAGTGTCTGTACTACACCTCTTTGCCCCAACCTTGTTATCTCCAAGATGTATAAATTGATGAAAGCTACGAGGTAGAGTTGTTACACCAGTGTACCTTTCTTTTTGCTCTTCACGTTGCAATTGTAAGTCCAATCCCTTTATGTAAATGAAGTTAACAACTTTGATTTTATCAATACAAAATTCATACATAGCTTCTGATGTGAGAATTTGGTTTCTGTACGGTCGTTTTAAACTTTCTTGTGCTGTTAATCTTTTTACAGTACCGCCAATCCTATCGCATGGTGACTTTCCGTGGGACGTGGCAAAAAAGTTCCGCTCAATTTTAAGGCAAAATTCGCTCTCTAGCTGGCATAGATTGTAAAAGCTTTTACAATTTTTGTACTGTCCTGCGCAACCATCAGTGAATAAATGTAATTTGGACAGATTGGAAAATTTTATTTTTAATATTGGTATGATTAGTTGGAATATTTTGTACACATAAGTTACATCATGTATAATGTCATCTGATATAAAAAAATAAAGAAATATGTTTCAGTTCACCTTTATCTTCTTTTTAGTATATGACTAATGGATGTAAAGAACATTGTTGGGTGTTCCAATAATAGCTCTGTATTTCATCTTGGACAACAAAAGCATAATTTTCAGCAAAGCCGCTAATAATGATAATGTTTGATTGATCCATATATTGTTTCAGTTGGTTAAGGTACTGTGATTGAGAGTGAGCAATAAAAGAATGAGCTTGTAGCTTTTCAAAACAAGATGCTAATAGTTCAACAAACGTTGGAACATCAGCTGTTAAACTTAATAGTGTTGCACGGTCAGTAGTTTGCCATTGCTAGTAGTGTATCTCAAAATCATCTTCGTATTCTCCAAAAATCTCATACAAATATTTGGTGAGGGGTTCTTTACCAGGACAATCATCACACTGTGCAAGCATGCATTCTTTGTTTTCTACTGAGCAAACGGTTTTTTAAAGTAAGTCCTTATACTTTAGTCCAATATTTAAAGCATCTACTAGCAATATGGCATTTTGGTGATAAGAACAAACACAAACAGAATGTGTACCACTTGCACCTGGAAAAATGCACCACTTTGGTCTAAGTAAAGCAAATTTTGAGTAACTTATTTGTATTTCTGGATTGTTTTCTTTGTATAATAAATATAGTTCCTTTAAATTACACAAAAGCAGTTTTTTTTGTTTATGGACGTTCTTTTGAATGCTAACATAAACTTTTTTTCCAGGCATAGTTCTACATAAATCACTTGAATCATAAAAATTTTAACAGAATCTTCTATTTCTTTTTGTAAGACTTTCCCTTTGTACAAAGGTGAGATAGCCAACAATCCTTTTTTATTAAAAAGTTGTCTAGCCTTTTTTGCTTGGTATTCTGTAACTGCAAAGTTATTTTGTACTTCTAATATTGACCAACTTTGGGGTGCCAGTGTTAGAAGTTGAACAATAGTCCTTTTATCAGAACATAGAATTTTTTCTTTTATCAAGCTCATAATTTCATCAAAGTTTTCAGCCTTCTTTTTAATGTCATTTGGTTCATAACACAGTTTTGAGGGAACATTGAATTGACTTTCAGTTTTTCTAGTAAGGTTACTTACCATTTCGTTGATGAGCGCAACTTTTCGCTTTCCTTCTGAGAGTATATGTTTTGATGACTTTGAATGAGATTTTAGAGGAGATATAATAAAATTTTCAAGTTCTTCATTGATCTCCTGTCTTTTTGATTTGAATGATGATATTAGAAAATCTTCATCTTGTTCACCCTGACTTTGCTTCTCTTCTTTAAGATCTGCTTTTTTGGCAATCTTTTGCTTACAGGGTTTGCAAAGTTTCTTCCCTGTAGCAATATTTAAGCTACTTCTCATCATGTCTTGTGACTCATTTATCGCAACTACTCTAAGATTTTCTAAAAGTAATTGAATTGTATATATAATTGCATATAGCTTTATGTATTTTGTATATAGTATAATTGTATGTATAGTTGTATATAGCTTATCTGCACAATTGTTTAAAACATTGTTTATGTTTTGGAAAACACAAATTTAAAAAAATATATATATTAAAATACTTAAATTCCACTTTTACTTACTTGTAATTTTCTTTGTATGTTTTTTGAATGAATCACAGCATGCTTTCTGCCATATAGGATACATTTTCAAATAATTTGTAGCATGTTTTTCACATAATGTTGTTAAGTTTGATAGTTCAATGTTACAGCGTAATGATATAGCTATTTTTTCTTCGTTGCTTAATGTTCCAATAACATCTTGTTAGCCTTTGCATGCATCTGATGTCATTAACCCAATAGAACACATCTTATAATAAACTACTTTGTATAAATGTATTTCCTAAAAAAAAGAGAATTTTTTTTTCCTACTTAATTTTTAGTAAAAAAAAAAATTTAGTATCGAAATAATTCAAACCTTTTCAGAATTCCACTGTTGTATAATTTTTTACACTGATAGATATTGTTAATTTTCTTTATAGATATATTTATATATATATACAATTTATATATATCAAATTGTTAATTTGTTAAAATTTAAATAAAATTTACGAATGCTGTTTTTTAACTGAACTTTTTATAAACTAGTCATTATAAACTTTTACAAAAGTTGTCAAAATTTTAAAAACAAATGCACATCCATATCACACTAATTCAGTTTTTATATAAAACAAAACAGGATGTTTTTTTCAGTTGTTAAGTTCAAATAACTAAGTTATCATATAATTAAGTCTTCCTTAAATATAACAAAATTGTTTGTTTTTTTTAAGGAGTCTTTTAACTAAATATAATATTTTACAGAATTCTATTTGAAAGTTTTTTAAAATAGCTTATTGAAAATTTGATACATCTTTGAAATTAAAGTTCCGTATGTTTCAGTCGTTTTACCAGTTAGATTTTTTGTGCCTAGTAAGATTAAAAACAGCTGAAAATATTAAAAGCAAAAAAAAAATTTTTTTGATGGGGGTGTTTTGAGATATTGGGCCCCAAAGTTGTTTTATAGAAACTAGTTGTTTTATTAATTTTTAAGCATGTTCGTTTTATATTTTAGCATTTTAAGTACATTTATTGAATTCAGCATCAAAAAAACATTATATATGTTTATTTTCATGTTTTTGCCATTTTTATTTCTTATTATTTTAAGAAAAATGTTTTTTCAGAGTGTTATGAAAACCGGGTCATTTTAGGAAACCAGGTCAGTATTAAAATTGCAGTATCTTGTCAACCTCTCAACATTTTTAGCTAAAATTTTATATGTTAACTTTTCTTTTTAAGATGCAACAGCCAAAGAGGTTTTTAAAAAATTTGAAGACCCATGGTTCAAAATTTTCTAAATTTTGGGTGATTTGATGCGGAATTACCCCACTGCTTTTTTAAAATACTTTGCGTACTTTTGATAGTTATCAGACACTTTGAAACGTTTCCATGCTTCCTTTAGAAATGAGTAGTGAGCAGCTTCCCCTGCTTGTTCACTAATGAAACCCAATCCAATGTCCTTATTTTTACAAAAAGGACCTACATATGATGTGTAACTTCAAAGTAACTGTCATTTCGTAATCTTCCACCAAAGTTGAATAATGGTTCTTAAACAACCTGATGTCTTTTTCAAATGTTGGCCTTAAATTCACACAAAAACAAGAGTGAACAAGGTTATCCAGAAGTTTGAATGCTTCAGCTAATGGTTTTAATAGGACTGGAAACAAGTAATAATACTTTACCCAATCTAAAGTTTAATAATGATTGTATATTTCTAAAGTTTAATAATGATTATATATAAAGGGGTCAAAATAGGTGATGAAAATTGGTGCCTCTTGGGTTGTCTTTGGGGCCCTCTAGAGGGGGCAACTTATAACTAGTTATATTATTTAACAAAATATAAAACAGTAGTTTGCCCCTCTCGGATGGGTCTCATGATTAACCAGAAGGGCGCCAAAGTCCGGGAACCGTTTTGACCCCTGCTTAAATCCAAATATTTTTAAAAGATTAGTTTTATGATTTTTTTCACTGACTTTAAAGATTAAATTGATAAAATCGATAAAATCAACTTTCAACCTATCTTTCTTAAAACACATATATCTACCCATCTAGAAATGTTGACTCTGCACCTTTTTCTAGTCTTGTGCCTCAATTAATTATTTTTATATGAAATAATTATAGTTACTAAGAAAGTAGGAGACAATGTTTTGATCTAGGCACAACTAATATGGTGCCATCTAAAGTAAATTTTGTCAATGGCCACAGAATTTGGGCAGTTTCTAAAGTAATTGATTGGAACATATTACTTGGAACATATTGGAACATATCAAGCTTATGAGGTATATAGCTCTCAATTTTCATAATACATACTTTTACGCCATTAGGTTGAAGATCGGTTATCTTATACAGTTGATAAGAACCATTAACTGTTAAAATAATATCACCAACTTGGTAGGCAAGGGATCCAATCACAATTCTTTTTTTAAATTGATGTGCTTTTGCCGTAAAGGATAAACCATAAGTTGGGCATTATCATCAAAGAAATTTGAACTCGTATTCCAACAAAGGTGCTCACAAACTGATTTTATAATGTTTTTAAAACAGTACCAGTATACACTCTTTATTTTATTGTGCTTTGCTTCAAAGGTCGTGCAAAACTGATTTTTTAAGGGGCCAAACCAATACAATTGTCTAACAAAATGAAGTAAAAATTGATGCTTTGGTATCAGATTATTTCGCCACAACAAAGCAAAAGATTTGTTGTGTCTTTCAATATGAGATTGTAAATCCAAAACATTTCTCTGTGTAGTTATTGGTGACAATGTAAGTTGAAGAATTTCCAAAAGATCAAGGAAATTAATGTAATGAAGATCATTGCAATCACTGTAAAATAAAAAGTGGAATAAAACGAGCAAGAATCATAATTTGAGCAGATGTTTGTAACCCTGAAATATCAAATGTATTTGGGAAAATATTAGGTTTGTCTCTGGCTTCAGAGTATGAATAAGGAAACTGAACAATACAACTATTGAGAGCAGCTAGTGAGTAAATGTGTTTTTCTGCAATGTAATTGCAGCAGAAGGCATAGTTCATGGGGCACTAGTTCTTCCAGCAAAATATGCATGGGATCGTGTGGTGTGTTTTCAATAATATCAAAGGTGGCAATTGATAAAAGTGCACTCTCATAATTTATACCATAAAACCTTGACCAATAAAGTTTTGCTTTTTTACTGGTCACACTTTTGAGATCTATAATATGTTGATAGTGGTTTGTATTAGTACATAAACGACACATGTCTTCTCTATAACTTATTGACATTTCTTTATTTGTGGTGAGACAAGAATGACAACATCTAAATACATTTGGTGCAAAGCTGGTTTTAAATCCACAAAAGTGATTTGAAGCTAACGTATCTCCCAAATATATAACAAATTTAAAAAATATTTTACACAACCAATTGTTGAGTTAAAAGTAATTCCTCTTGATGATTTAAATGAGGCATTACAAATTTCACAAAAAATTTTACATATCGAATTTATAACTAAATGTCCATACGTGCATTATTTACAGACATAAATTCACAGCAACATACCTTAACTTCAATCTCTAGAGAAAGTGGAGACTGGACAATAGCTGGGACATTCATACTTTGTGGCTGCAAAATAAATGATGGTTGTGGTAAGCTTTTACTTGTACCAGGAGAATTCCCTGAGCTTTCTCGGCTATAAATTGGAACAGAATATAACATTTGAAGAAATGATGGCTCGTATGTTATTTTTTGGAATGATGGGTCTGATTCTGAAAAAAATGAAATAGAATTATCATACATTAAACATAAGATAAGGAAAAATATAATTAGTTTATAAAAAACTTTTAAAATAATAAGGAAAAACCTGACATCATGAGTTTAGACTAATTTATAATAAATTTTTACCAATAACCTTGACAACAATTTCACATCGATTAGGAAGAGAACTCTCATCTCATCTTCTAAGACCATGTCAGAAAACATCAAATCAAAGTCATCTGGCAATAGATTGATCTTTGAGGATACTACAGCAAAATATAATTTTTGTATATTTTATGCATAATTTGGGTAAAACTATGAGAATTCTATTATAAACTAAGTTTAACTTCACAACATTAGATAGTAATATCATCAGGCATAGAATACAATATTAGTATACAAATAGTAATTAGATTATCTAATAGATATTATTTTACAATTTGTACTTTAAGCTTATTTTATAATTTTACTTTGATAATACTATTGTCACAAATTTTGAAAATATATACTGAAAGTAAAATTATTATTTTAAAATAAAAAGACATGGTCGTAATTGTAACTATGTATACCTAAAGGTATTAGCATACGTATGTATTGTAATTATTATTATTGTGTGTTGACTTGATTTATTTTTAGTTTATACAATTTGTGAATAACATTGTCTATAAAAACATTTAACAAAAAAAAATTTATTCAAAGATTGATTTAAAATGTAGCTGTGTTTTCAATTAATTCGTTTCTGTCAACTGTAAATGTAAAATTAAGTGAACTGTAAAACCATGTGAGTTTACTTATTAGTTTTAGATAATCTTAACTAAAAATAAAAACCAAAATAAAAATTAAAAATTAAACCTGTAATAAAAAGTTGAATTTCGATTTAAATTATAAAATGATTTAAATCGAAATTCAACTTTTCAGGTTTTATTGCAATAAACCATTAACTTTTAGTTCAATAAAAATATTTTAGTGCAACGAAAACTGCTTTCTGTTGAAAGTTGAAATCCTAGTCGTGATTAGAAACGTTGATTGGAATACGAAAAAATTACTTAAACAACTTTCAGAACGATTTGAGTAGCCAAAAACACAACAAAAAAGCAGGACTTGGATGATATCAAAATTAGATAACAGATATATTGAAATGACCAACAGATATATTGATATGACATAACAATCAATGGGCATTAATTCCGCATTTGTTTGTTTTTTGCACAATCATGGCTTATTAAAAGTTCTACTTTTTAAAAAAAAGCTAGTAAGGCCAGGTCGAAATACAGAAACTGTAGGAGAATGTCTTACTCAAACACAGAAACTGTCAACAGAAAAGCTTAATAACGTTTTGTTAAACAATAATAATAATTGTAAATAATCGATTGACAGTCCAAATCCAGCGAATAATAGCAATGTACATCATGATATTGTGTAAAGATAACCATTATCATAGTGTGTAACAAAACGAGCTTAAAATACTCAATGATGTATTAAGAATAACAATTATAAATTAAGAATATGTATTCCTAATATATCATTAAAAATACTTATTTCAGATCTATTATTAACTTATTTTACTGTCATTAGTTATGACAATTTATGTAGAGTGTATTTTTTAGCTAATTTTTTTAACATTAATGGTAATGTAATAAAAAACTCGTTGCAAAGAAATATTTACCTTTAGATTTAAGCGTGAATAAATTAGCATCTACAGCCAAAACCACTGGCATAAACTTGGATAAATAGGAAACTTTAATTGTTTTAGACATTATAGTCACAGAATATGTGGTAGATTATTCGAGCTTACTGAATTATTCCAATTCTTGCGCAAAACTCAAAACGAGGATGTGTTTTTAAATTATAGCCGTTAGATTTGTTCCAAAAATTGTTGTTTTGATTTTTACGCATTAGGACGGAATATTTCAGGCGGATGGAATAACCTACGATTATAGTAGATTATTCCAATATTTGTATTTGTTTTTTTTTACTGTAAATCATGCGCGGAGTGTTGCTACATCAACTAACTTATACTTGACTCGGAGTGCTGCTACATCGAGTGACAAATAGCCTGACTCGCAATGGAGTGCTGCTACATCGACCATCTTATAGCCTGATTCGCAAGGGAGTGCTGCTACATCGACTGAGGGTTTGGTTGGGGCAGGCACTCTACCAAGTAATTATATATACATATATATATATATATATATATATATATATATATATATATATATATATATATATATATATATATATATATATATATATATATATATATATATATATATATATATATATATATATATATACACGGATGGAACAATCTACTATAATCGTAGATTATTCCATTTGCCTGAAATATTCCGTCCTAATGCGTAAAAATCAAAACAATTATTTTTGGAACATTTCTTACGGCTATAATTTAAAAACGCATCCTCGTTTTGAGTTTTGCGCAAGAATTGCAATAATTCAGTAAGCTGAAACAATCTACCACAACACTCATACGTTTTATTAGTCACGCGACATTTAGCGCGTGGCGCGAAATTTATTAGTATGGTGTGACATTTAAACAATTATACTCTCAGTGACAATTATAAGTGCTTGTAAACTGTAATAAGTCGCGCAACTTAAAGCATTTCTTTTGTAAAGATTTAAAATTGCCGTGAAATTTAATCATTTTGATGGGACGTTTAAGAATGTGGCGTGACATTTTTTACTGTGTATTTATATTTTTTTAAAGCGCGTCTTGAAAAGGTTTGTATCTTATGTGGTTTAAATTGGTAAAAGGTAAAAAAAAGTCGAATGTTTTAGATAAGCACATTGAAATGTTTAAATTCACGAAATGAATTGAATACGTAATGAAAAAATTACATTGTTCATGTCTCAACATATCTCAGTTTTAGTTTGTAGCAAATGTTGTAAAAAATGGTTGAAATTAATTTCATTAGAAATAAATACAAATAAATACATTACGTTCTTCAATATAATTTTTCATTAGAATTAATTAGTATTAGGGTGGATATTGTTTTATCTCATTCATTTTTGATCGAGCTTCGTTTAGGTAATGAAGGCTAACATCTGGTAATGTTAGACTTTTTCTTGAAATTTCACAAATACAGCATTTATCCATTAACATTAGTTATTTATTATTAGTTATTAATTTATCTATTAGTTAACATTAGTTAACAAATATTTTAAAATATTTTTGTATTAATTTATCATAAATTATTTTAGCATTGAATATTGAAAAAAAAACTATTTCAACATAAATTATTATAAATTATTATAGCATAATAATAGCTTAGATAGAGTTTTTTATTACATTACCATTAATGTTAAAAAAATTAGCTAAAAAATACACTCTACATAAATTGTCATAACTAATGACAGTAAAATAAGTTAATAATAGATCTGAAATAAGTATTTTTAATGATATATTAGGAATACATATTCTTAATTTATAATTGTTATTCTTAATACATCATTGAGTATTTTAAGCTCGTAAGAGTTAACAAAGGTAAAATCACGATATGATTTCATATGTATAACTCTTTATAATTTTCCTTAGGATAAAGTTTACAAAAGTAAACTAAACAATATGGCTTCAAAAAGAAGCATTCAACTGAACACGCAGTGGTTTTTTAATTTATTTTAGTGGTTTTTTAATTTAATAATTCGAATTTAGAAACATTTTAAAACATTCTTTTTACAAATTTCATAATTAAAATAGAAAATAGGCGAATGATATGAGATAGTAGATGGTGTAAATTGTAAATAAGTAAGGTTTTACTTGTAATTTTATTGTAATTGTATTGTAAATTGTATTGCAAATTATCTTGTAAATTGTACTTGTAAACTGTAATGTAAATTGTTTAAGTTGTAAATATGTAAGGTTTTACTTTTTGTAGGGGAGAGTGTGTATGAAAGAGCCAGGTTTTGAAGGAGCCAAAACCATTATTTCTAACTTACTGGCATCTGATCCTTATGTATTTAACTCTTTGTGTGGCAACACTGGATACCTGTAACCCACAAAAAATGTACAGTTCTACTAAAATAAATAGCGTCGTAAGGGAGCACTAAAGATTTTGAAAATGAAAAGTAATTTTTTGGTGGTTTACTTATTTATTTTTAAGATTAAGTGTAATATTTTATTTGGTAAAAGAAACATGCTGCATTCTTATATATATATTTGCCCTTCATTTACACAAAAAATATTAGATTAAAGCTTTTGTCAAAATTGTTTAATTAAGGTTATGTATTTAACCAAACAATTTTTGAAAGAGCCGACTGTTTATGCTATGAATAAGCCGACTTGTTTATTTACCTTTTTTTATACTAAATAATCGTTTTGCGCTTTAACGACTTCATATATTTTTAGTAATGCTTCATTGAGCTTATTCTATCGAAATTAGTTGTTTTAATGACTTTTCCTGAAGTTGTAAAACATAGCTTTGAAATAGTTTGAATTTAAAATAATATTTGATAAAATTTTTTTAAGTCAAAGTTCTGAAAAAGCCATTTTTTTTTAAAGTTTAAATAATTTTTTAAAACTTTTTTTGTATTGTTTGATTCATTTTATTATATTCTATTACGTATTTATTATATTATTATGTATTTTTATTATTATGTTATTTCATTATTCTCATTCTCATTTAATTTTTTGATTTTGAATAATTTGTAAAACTATTATTAAAGCTGTTTTATCATTTGTTATCATAAAATTATAAAACTTTAAGTACAATCTGATTTTTAGAAGTCTATTTAACAGTTTAACATTTTTAAAAGACTTGATAGTGTTCAAAAAAAAGTTATGGCTGATAGTCGTTCGAAAAAAGTTACGGCTTATTCATGGTACAGAGGTGGCTCTTTCATTGAAACAATGTTATGAAAGAGCTGTTTTCTTTCTTTTTTTAAAACAGGTGTATGATAGATTATTAGCATTGTTATTCGATTTACTTTAGTTTTAAAGTATTACCCAATAATGTAATTATTGAATAAAAAAAAAATAGAAATAAAAAGTTATTACAATTGAGTTTTTTTCACGCCATTTTAAAACTGGCTCTTTCATACACACTCTCCGCTAAATTGTATACGTAAAGTATTTTTCACAAATTTATATAAATATATAATTATATAAAAGCAAACTACAACAATACTAAAATAAAAAAGCTACAACATAATGAAGAATTAATATATAAAATTTGCTCTTTCCCAGTGGGCACGGTACGTTTTTAAAACGTTTTATAGACGTTTTTATACGGTTTAAACCTAATAAAAACGTCCAAAAAACGTTTTAAAAACGTAGTGCCCACTGGGTTACTCTTTGAGAAAAATAATGTTTCCAAATCCATAATTTTCATAAATTTTGATGAAAAATTATTTTTTTAATATAAAATAAATATTTTAAATAATGCTAATCGTATTTTAAAGGAATTCTTTAAAATAAGATTATTGTTATTTAAAAACTATATTTCCGGACTCCAAGAGTTGCATATCTAAATTGAATCATTCGCACTTGATCTGGCTTTTGAAATTGAATAAAATTGTTTCATACACCATAAATAGGAAAAACGCATAGCATTAAATATGAAGACATGCAAACAATTTCCCACCCCTTCATTCAATATACAATGCGCGATTGTCACACATGTTTTTACTGAATTACTAATGACCTATTATGGGTGTGGCTGCTTTTGCATCTGCCACAAACTGATTTTCTTGTGCCGCATACAAAAAGCTGATTTTCTGTAAATTATCAGTCCACCGATATCTTATGTTGTAACGATATGGTGGAAATTTTTTTTAATCTTTATTTAAGTTTCAGTGACATAACGTAAGTTGCATATTGTGTAAAAATAATACTTTTGTTTTTTTTAGGTAACTTCTAACAGGGCTTTTTTTTTCACAGAGCACCACGGAAGTTCACACTTTCTTTCATACTAATGTCGCTTATTGGGCTGGAGCTGGCTTCGAACCTCGGATCTCGGACCTCTTGGTTCTGAGCCAGAGCTCTTAACACCATATTAAAAGTTTTAATACAGTTCACTACAACGATTTGCAGAAATCTGACCTTAAAGTTGAAACATTTTTTGACATATTTTTTTAGGTAATGTAAGTTAAACGGTACTTTTGGTCAAAGTTTCGCCATCCTTTTGTCAGACTCAAAACTTTTTAAACTATTTTAATCTTCAGACTAACAGCTTTTATCTATAATAGCTAAAAATTAATTAAGCAGTTTAAATATTTGATAATGTTGATGGCGTGTAAGTTAAACGTGGAACGTGCTATATATACTTTCTTTAACGCTGAAAAGTAAAAAAAAATTCGTAAGGAAACAAAAAAGTTTGTATGTGGGTTTACTTAAATATTAACTAGTATTTAGTTTAGCAGAAAAGAATGAATTGAAATGTCTTATTAATAAAGATTGCATGAAGCGGTTTACTTTGTTCCTTTCTTTTTACGGCATTACATACGTTGAGCGTATGTAAGCCAGAGCTAACACTAGTTGCTAAAGCAAGTATCTTCAATGAACATAATGTAAATAAGTTTTTCAGATAGCTGAAGAAGTTAACTAAATATCAACATTATGCATCTCTCGAATATACAAAGCAGATAAAACTGGAATCACAACTGTTCAAGGCGAGACAACAAAGCTAGCAGGTAAAGCTAGCAGTACCTTAGATTGATCGCAGCCTAATAGGTTTAATAAGATGAAAAAAATAATTTCTAAAGTTGAATTGCTCTGTTGGTTGGAATGATGCTACTTTGAAAAAGCAGTATAAGAAAATGTGTAAAACCATGGAATACAGCATTCTTATAGTTAGAAATAAACATGAAAATTAACTTTCCATAAAGCCTATGAAAAATCTAAAAGTGTTATTTCATTACACAAACAATCAGCGAACTGCAAAGAATTTTATTAAAGCCTTAATGAAAAACGATGACTTTGTAACAAACGACTTGAAAGAAATAGTACGTGTTTTAAATGAAACACTTTACGAGTATTTTGTTTGTGATGAACTAGGAAATCTTCCAGATTTTAATTAAAGGAATAAATGAAAAATGTTTAGATATTGAGCATCTTACTATAACGTATGATGAAGTTTGCAAAAGATTAAAAAAAACTTAATCCAGATCGATCGTGTGGAGCAGATAACATATAACCATGTCTTCTTAAAAACTGTGCGGACAGCCTGGGACTCTAAGAATTATTAGAGTGCGGTTATCTACCTATTCAATGGAGATCGGCTAATGTTACGCCATTATTTAAAAATGGAAATAAATTACTTCCCAGAAACTATAGATTAGCCTCGCTGGCTTCTTTACCGCGCATAGAAGGCATAGTAGGGGAGTTGGTTATGAAACATATGGCTGAAAATAATTATTTCGTCTCTCAACATTGTGAAGAATAAGTCATGCAGCACAAATTTTCTTAAAATTTAAATTATATCTGAAATCAATTTAGCCTTGGTTATCCAGTAGTAGTCCTTTACTTGGACTTTGTGAAGGCTTACAATACAGTACCTCATCGCAGATTGATACATAAAATAAAAGGGTATGGGTATTGGTAAGCTGCTAAAATGGCTTGAAGCTTACTTTAAAAATAGAAGACAACGAATTGTACAAGGTGAAGTAGTCTCTGAGTGGAGAAATATTGCAAGCGGCATGTCACAAGGATTGGTAATTGGGCCGATTTTGTTTGTAATATTCATTAACAACCTAGCAGAACATTTTAACTGTAACTCGAAACTTTATGCGGATGATGCAATGTTAATTAGTCAGGTCAAAGATAGATATGATGTTGAGTTATTGAAATTAGACTTAAATAAAGCTGTTGAATGGTCGAAGGCGTGGCTTGCTAAGTTTAATGCTAAAAAAACATGTAGTTAGGCATTTAAGTAAAAAAAAAATTAAGTATGAATACTCTATGTACAGGAAATCACTCTGAAAAACAAACTTAGAGAAAGATCTTGGAGTATTATTTTTTTCAAGCTTGAAATGGAAAGATCATGTAATGGTTTGTACCTCAAAAGCAAATAGAAAGATGGAGATGTTGAAAAGTATTTTTTATAAAATTGAAGTTTGTATGTTCAGGTTATTTTATACAACATTTGTTCGGCCTCTTATTGAATGGGCAGTGCCTATTTGGTCTCTTTGCTTCAAAGGTGAAGTTGAAGCTATAGAAAGAGTGCAACATTACTCTACTAGAATTGTTACATTGTTGAAGAATTTGATGTATGACAAAAGGTTGAAACGTCTAAATATTACAGATCTTTATATGCGAGTGTATAAAATTAAAAATGGTTTGGAAGAATTTAAACTAAAAAATAAATTTGAGTTGAAAGCATTTCAATCTAATAGAGAAAATAACTGTAAATATGACCGTGAAATTACTAAATATCAACGTAAACACAATTACCTATTCAACAGAGTTGCTCTTATTTGGAATATATTAGTCACAGCTTATCACTATTACAACTATTACTATTACCACTACTAATACTACTACTACTACTACTGCTACTACTACAACTACAACTAATACTACTACTACTACTACTACTACTACTACTACTACTACTACTACTACTACTACTAAGTTTTGTAGTCATTTGAAACTTGGTATTTTACATAGGTTTTTTTAATCCCTAGTTTGATGCAACAACTGCATATAAAAACTATGCTAGCGCCTTCAACCAGTTTGTTTTATTTGATGTTTTGTTTGTTGGTAAACTCGACATACTTCTTGTTCGAGGAAATTCTAGAAAGGTGCAGTAATGATATTATTCCACCAAAGCACCGTTGTTGGGCAGCTCAAACAATGAGCATGTTAACTTAAATTGTCAAGCTGGAGTTGAATTGCAGGCCATTTTTTTAAAGCCAACTAAAAATACCCAGGGAATATAGAATCCCCAAAATAGGATGGTTGTGATGGTAAACAACATTAGGGCAGCCCTGAGGTTGGCGACACCAGTGATCACCAGTTTAAAGTTCTATTATGAAGCTTTAAAATACCTATTAATCAAAGTACATAATTTTCTATATTTTTTTGTTGTATGTAAATATAACAATCCAAACTTTCTATAATGTTTACATTTGAACGGTACTTCCATTCTTTTATGCATCCATATTACAAGCTGTCAGTTGTCAGCTATATTTGCCATGAATATAGCATAATGGACGATACAATAAATTGAGTGAAAAGATGCATTATGAGGGATCTCTTTTGCCTAATCAACACAAAAAACTAGATTTTGTGCCAGAATCCAACAAGACTCACCAGGCGGATCCGGGCGACATTGATGTAAATAACAATTTACTCATAATATAAACATAACATAAAGTGAAAATACTGAACAAAATAAAGTGTAAAACACTGTATGATGTTTAGTATCATAAGTATGTTTAATAAAAGCGTAACTATTATCCCATACGAATGATAACTTTAAATCATCCCATACAGATGATAACTTTATATTATCCCATATGTAAGTTGATATGGATATCAAAAAGTCAACGTGAGAGAGGAGGACAGTAACGTTTTTTTTTATTTGCTATTCTAAAAAAAATTTAAAAATTTTTTTTTGGTATTGGACTTAAAGCGGACTAGCGCTACTAATTTTAAAGTTTGAAAAAGAAGCGGGGAGCAATAGCGGTTTCTGGTTATCTGAGATGCAAAAGGTAGTAGCAGCGCTTTCGGAAATTTGGTAGAGATACCAAATTCTGTTAAAGACAAACAGTTAGGCAAGTGTTCATGTCAAACAAACAAAATAACAAAATGAACCGAAGATGAAGTGATTTAGGTAACGCAGGATTGAAAGCCAGATGTTGAATGAGCAAATATAAGCATTTTTATCCCCATAATAGTAAGTATAGATAACAACACAATACGATGGACATAAATTAAACTAATTTCTAGTTTTTTTGTTGCTGAAAAACTTTAGTTAAAAGATAAGTAAAATCATACTATAATATCATTTTACATATGTTTTTAAGATTTTGTTTCTAAATACTAAGCATTTAGTATTTTTTTTCTGGCATTTTTTTAAACGCATATTTTAATTTTAGGGTAACATTGACAGGAATGCTCAAGTCATCTTTTGGGCCTCAAGCAAAGAAATCAAGGGAATCGAGCAAAGATTGGTGGAATATCTAACATTTGATGAATTTTTCACGATTACATAAAATAGAAAACTAAAAAAAGTTAATTTTTAAAAAGATGTATCAATAAGTGTCAACGGATCTAAAAACCAACTCTTGCAGAAAGTTACATAACACTTAATGGTTTGCATAATACTGCTAGAAACAAAACATCAGAACATGAAGATTTATCTCGTTCTTTCAGAAATTGAACCAAACACTAAAAAGCCTGTCAAAAAAAATCCATCAAAAAATTACAACGCTGAGAGATTTTGTTGGAGCCAGATATTGGTTCAGTGTTGTAGAGTTTACTATTTTAACAATTCTAAGACATAGCCAAGAAAAAAAGTTTTTAATCATAAATTAATATATTTTTTTTATATCTTCAAGTCGATACTATTAGAACTTAAGCTTATTGATATCTTTGAAATAAAAATATTTCATTACATTTTTATTGCAATTTTACAACTTTTTAATGCTGCTAATTTCAAGAACCAACATGTAGATTGGTGCTAGTATATATTTAAAATGTTTTCTCCGTTAATTTTTTTTTGTCAAAACTACAATGATAACTCTCACAACATTCACGGCATAAAACATACTAATGTCAATGTTAACCCGTATAGAGGATAACATTGACATTAGGGGTTGTACACCAATAGCAATATCAACAATCTATCAATATATTACATACCTAATTAAATTTGTATTAGTTTACGGCAACAATACCATTGGTAAACACGTAAAAATATTTCATATCAAAATTCATTAATCAAAATATTTCATATCAAAATCACATTAAGAAGAAAATATATTTTCTAAATGTTTAATGTTACACCACATGGTGCACAGGAACATGCTCTAAGACCTTGCAACACATTCTTATATTTTATTTTTGTTTATCATCAGAAGACTCTTCCTTATTCCAAAAATGTAAATATTATGAAAGACTTGATAAGATTATATTGTTATAGAGAACTTGTAGAAGACTGAATAAGTATCATTGGAACCTTGGGGTAATACGCAAAATACAAAATACATAACCTTATCATTGAGAACTTTGGTGTTATACGCAAAAAACACATAAACATTGTGATTCTTATATTTTAAATATTTAACAAATTTACAAATATTTTAAATATTATTGGGATAAAGTTTTGTTTTGTTTTTTCCAGTTGAATTATGATTTGCGTGTGTGTGTATTTTTTTTTTTTTTTTTATGTTTTTAGGATAAATTGTTATTAATATATTTTTAGAATTTTTATATTTGTTATATAAATAGGGGCCGCAATGAGAGATAGAGAATTAAGAGTTTTTTTTTTGGGGGTTCGATAAAGTTACCAGTTGCTGCTGTGTTAAACTTATTGGTAATTGAATAAAAAAAGTTTTCTGTAAATCGTGAATGAACTAATCCCATTTTATATTTTAGCACAAAGTGTATATTAGCGTAGATATTAATTTGATAAATGTTTAGCGCTTTCATCTTTTATGATGTATTATTCTAGAAGCATGTTTCTGCCATCAATAAAGAGACATTAATTTTCTTTTGTGTGTGCTTCCCCATGCAATGTTAGCGAATGCAAAATGATTATGTATAAACGAAAAGTAAAGAACTTTCAAGTTTTTTTTTGTGATAAAAATGAAAAAAGCTTTGAAAAAAAAAAAGCTTTGAAAAGTAAACCAAGATTTTTAGATACTTAAGTGTTGATGACCTTTATGTAAGCTGTCCATGAAATATTTTTGTCTATGACCGCTTTAAGAAATTTAGTTGTTTGGGTATTTCAATGTTGTTGTAATCGATACTTAGAGAGGGAAGAATTGATGGAAGTGTCTTTTTTTGTTGAAAAAAATATATTTAATTTTTTGTACGTTTATTGATAACTTATTAGCACTGAACCATGTTTTAAGTCGTTGAAGCTCAAGATTAACTTAATCATAAAGGTCATCAGTAAAAGAAGATGAATAAAACAGATTTGTATCATTTGCAAATATTATGCAATCAAGATTTGTAGAGGCTTTAAGAAGATCATTAATGTATATAAGGAACAACAAAGGGGAAAGATCCCTGTGGAACACCACATTTTATTTTCAGTAGCTTTGAATAAGAAATTTCTTCAATTATGACACATTGTTGCCTATTATTTAAATAACTGATGAACCATTTAATAGTTTTATTTTTTATGCCATACTTCATTCAATCATTTTTTCAATCATTTTTTCAATCATTTTTACAATCATTTTTTCAATACTTTTTTCAATACTTTTTTCAATCATTTTTTCAATCAGAATTTTATGGTTGACCATATCGAAAGCTTTTGTAAGGTCAATAAAAACTCCCAATACAAACTGTTCTTTATCAATAGATCAGCTGATGTTGTTTATGAGGTCTATGGTTGCGTGTTCCGTTGAATGATTTGTTAGAAAACCGTACTGGTATTCAATTAAAATTTTGTGAGAGTCTATTGTAGATTATTCGTACCAGAAGCTTAGAAAATACTAGAAGAATTGAGATATTCAAGAAGAATTAAAGAATTGAGTTTTATAATCATTTAGTGATGCCGTGTCTTCAGTTTTAAACACTGATAAAATTTTTCTCATTAACCCTCTGAAATAACTTTGAATGGTCGCAACTTTTGAACGAGAATTTTTTTTGATTAAATTTAACATATGTCAATGAATTCAGCAAATTTATTTACAGATGCCAGGCAAATAAATTTATTCAAGTTTAGAATAACACAAAAAAATTTAAAAAACTTGAAAAATTTCTTTTAGAAACCATACCCTTGGGGTTGGACTGGTTAGAGATTCTTTTCAAACACCACAAGATTGCATAAATAAAACTTGCGAGCATGCTTTTTGAGTTTCAAAAGTGAAATTGCAAACTGAACTATAGACTTTATTAACTACTTACTACTATTGCTATTTCAGTTATAAATATTGTTAGAATTCAGTTATTACAATTACTATTTCAAGTATTAACAATTAGCGACGGCTAGCCATCGTTAGTTGTTAATACTAACTCATATAAAATTGAAATAATAACTCCTAACACGCGTTGACGTAAACTGTAAACATGCTTTTGATCATTACATTGAAATATAATTAATGAGCCGATATATCATGAAAATATTATAAATGCATATAAGAAGTTTTTATTTGAAGTATTCTTTTAAAATGCCTAATCACGTTGATTTTGTTAAAATGTTTTGCATTTGCTGCTTCAGGAAAGGCAAGGATTTAAGACCTATAAATAATGATGAAACAACATATATAAATCTAAATTAAAAGAAAAAAGACTACTCAAACCTTGTCAAAATTATATTCTGGAAAGAATATTCATCTAATAACTCAGATCTTCGTAAAATGCTTTGTTCATTGTAGAAAACTCAAATTTAGAAAAAATCTTGCTAGAACTGACCCTTATTTCACTATGCGACCGTGTTATGAAGGTAAAATATACATTTTTATATATAATGTACTTAAGTTAAAATTTAGTTACGTTATTATGACATCTATAGTTAATAGACACAAGCTATGAAATTTAGACCTGAACACCAGAATTATCAGAGGGAGAAAATGTGAATGTTTTATATGTTAAAAATGGTGCAAATCAAAAATAGAAAAAATATTGGCCCTTATTGTTGAATGTGTTTCTTGAAAACCTGTTTATAAAGGCACCGAAGATGTTTTAAATAAATCGGCAAAAAACTTTTTTGTCCAAATTGCTATGTTTAAGTGTCACGAGGAACTCCACATTCCTGCATTAAGTTAGAAAGACAAAAGAATTTGACGGCCATTGTAAGATCGAAATCTTCAACAACGCAAGGATAATTTCTGTCTAGTTCTATTAAAGGTTTAAGCACAAACGAATCAGGGAACACTTTAGCTTTGAAAACTTTTGGTTCAAAGCACCTTGTTATCTCTGTCGAGAGTTACTGACTGAGGTTAAGATATCTTTCTCTTTTTTTTGGACAAAAATTGAACAAACTTCAACTAAAACTACATAGCAGGTAAGGTTTTGATGCTTAAATTTTTTTCTTTTAATAATTCACTTATGAGTTTAAAGACAATTTTTAACGTAATTTTGTTATGGCTAAGTAATTGCAATATGATGGAAGATGCACACTTTCTGAGGAGTGAAGGAGGACGAAAAAGTGTGAAATCTGGTTTCTATATTAAACAGACTGAGAACAACAAGCTGGTTGCAAAAATTGTTCGATTGTGACATATTCCCTTTATTATTAGAAGTAAATGAAAACAAAAAGGGAAGTGATCTATTAACTAAAACTTTTTTCAGATAACTAGAATACAATCTATATCATTCATTTTGATTTTCTATGCATGTATAGTATAAAAAAAGATACTCCTTTAGTGAATTGCAATGACGTTGAAGAGCTTGCAGTGATGGTGCTTAATCACAGACATAAAGAAACAAACGGTGTTGGTATTAAACTAGGTGTAGATGGAGGGCAGGGGTTTTTCTATTCTAAAACTAGAGTTAGAAAATAATAAGATCCCAAATAGATAGTGAAAGTTATCTGGATACCTTCATAAGTTTGCATAAAAATAACCATATTAGTCGTAGCATTAGCAGTATAGTTCATTTTTATTGTCAGTAGACTCTTTCCATTTTTTAAAGTATAGAAAAAAAACTTTCAAGCCATTCAAAACGTACATCGTTAATAGATTCAAATGGTGTTAGATTTTTTTGAAATTGTTGATAGCTTTATTTTTACTTTAAACATTCAAACAGTTAAAATGTATATGCATCATAAACAAAATTGAGCAGTTCTATTACATTCGGGAGAACCAATTTCTTTCAAAACTTTGCCAACTGTTTCACTTAACGCATTACTGAATATGGTGTTAACTTATGTGAGTACTTGTTAGTTTATTTACAAATCTTAAATACACATTCTAAGCCCTCATAATAAAATTGTAAAGTATGACGCCACACTAGCTGTTTAAATCAAGTGGGAAGCATCTGAAAAAAGTATATGTAACGTTTTTCGTTTGAGTAAATACTCTGTGCTCTGTAAACTAAATCATTACATAAATTCATATTTATGTTCTTATTCACTCTAAAAAAAAATTCCTGTTGGCACAGGCACCATCATCTGTTGCGGAAATAACCTTTAAGTTCATACTTTCAGGGCAACACGCAGCTTTTCAAAAAATAGCTCAAATAATATAGTCTCAGTGGTTGCAAAAGTTGCAATGACAACTTACTAACTGAATGACAAATTATTAACTTTTTACTTAGTTTTTTTACAAGAAACACAAGAATTTGAGTTACTGACTCTTTTAAATTTTTAAAGTAGAAGTATTTATTTCTTTATCGCTTAAAGCAACAAAACCATTAAGCCTTCCAGTAAATTTGTTACAAACTAAATCTTCTTCGATCTTCATACTCATTTATTGAAAGGAAAATGAACCTATGTGTTTAATTTGCAATACTGAACTTGCCTTAGTAAGACATGTGATGTTAAACGCCACAATGAAACAAAAAATATGTATTTTTCTGAGAAATACCCAACAAATTTATGTCATAGAAAATATAGAATTGAATTGCTCAAAACAATATTTAAAAATCAACAGATAAATATTTCATCTTCCGACAAAGATTCAAATATTACAACAGCAGTAAGTTTTATTATAGCTTGGAATATTGCAAGAAGTAAACATCCTTAAACGTATAGAGAGTTTGTAAAACAAAATCTTTTAGATGTGATCTTAGTTTTAAATCCTAATAATAGCAAAGTTTAAAGGTTAATTTTTTTTTTTTTTTTTTTTTTTTTTTTTTTTTTGTTCTTTTATCTTTACAATATTGTGATTCTATCTATATAACTGATACAAATTTTCAATTTTTATAAAATATATGATGGTAGGAGAAAAAATAAAATCTCACAACTTTATAGAATACAAAGAATATAACTGCAGGGTATCATTATTATTAAAAGAACGCGGGAAACTTGCAGAAGACCAGATGGTCTTGTCATCAAGAAACCGCTTGTACTAGTAATATTTTTTGTATTTTTGTTTTTACATGTTTCTAGTTTCACAAAATATAATGGTAGTTCATTTTATATTGGATTCACATATAATAAAATGTAAGATAAAAAATAATTGATAAATGCTAGATTTTGCACACATAAATATATGATTAGGCATAAATAAAATTTAATTTAAAATATTTCTGTTTCTCGACATACAACTGAAAGAAGAATATCAAAGATTAGTGTCGAAGTTGAACAGCATTTGTTTAAAGGCTTAAAAATTATAAAGCCTTTAGTTTAGCATTGAATGCCTTAACAGATTCATCTAATGCTAGACTGAATGCTTGACAATTGTTTAACAAAAGTTTATCTTGAACAGATAAATTCAAGATAAATCTCAAATATTTGTTAGATATGTAACATCAGATGCACTTGTGAAAGATTTTGTGAAAGAATTGCTAGATTTGGTAGAGCTAAAAGGCACAATTCGTGGAATTGATTCAAAGCAGGAGGGGGGCCGCATCCGGCCCTTAGCGACCATTTGTTCTCATAATATTTTAAGGATGTACTATAATTCAAAACATTCAAAAACTTATAATTAGTTTGTCAACAAGATTCGAAAAAAAAAGCAAAAAAATCAAAACATAAGCTTGTTTGACAATAAGACTTGTTAAAAAAAGGGCAAAACCGAAACTAAAAATACTGCTGTTCCAAGCTATGAATTGTGAACCATTTAGTAATGAGGAAATTATTAAGGAGTCTCTTGAAATTATGATCAAATTCACTAACCCTGAAAAATTCAAAATTTTGAACAATCATTTTCTCTCGAGACAAACAAATACACAAAAAAAAAGGTGATATTGCGATTAACCTGCGCTTGTCATTGGCTGAAAGAGCAAAAGTATTTCAGTATTATTCAATAGATGTTGATGAATAGACCGCTATATTGCCTATTTTTATTCGTGATATTAACAAAAATTATCCTGTTACTGAAAAGCCACTTGACATCTATCCCATGCAAGGCAGAATAACAGAAGAAAATATTTCGCTGGCCAATAAGAAAGTTTTAAAAAAGGTTTAATTTGACTTACAACAGATTAATTTCAATCATTGACAAATACTAACTTGCAAACTTGAAAAATATTTTAAAAATCGCAACAAGTCAGTTGCCATTTGGCATTAAAAACGTTGTTAAATAAAGGCAGAATCGTGATCACCAAAAACTACTAGTTGTACTGTACCTGATAGCTAGCTAGTATATGTGGGCGTGGTATTCATTCGCGAGACTACTATTAATAAATTAAAAGAATCAGTATTTTAAATTAAAATATTTTTACAAACCTCCGGCTTAATTGCTAAAAACCCCCAGTTAACTGCTAAAAACTAACTTTGGTCCTCATCAAAAACGTTGCGGCCACCCTTGATAAAAAGGACACCCTCAACATTGTTGTGGTGAAAGTCAATGCCCCTAAGAACAAGCTTGTTGGTGTTGCTACAGATGGTGCACCAGCAATGGTTGGAAAACATGTCGGGTTTATTGGCTTACTAAAAAGTGGCAAAACCAAACAAACTAATCTCGGGCACTTTAACGACCGTAAACGTAGAAAAGGGGTGCCCATTAAGTTCGAGGATGTGCTATATACAAAGTAGAGCGGAATACACGGAAATATTAACATACATTAAAACGTTTGACTAGAAAAATTTATTCAACAGCCTTTCAATAAATAACTGTAAGCAACTTTTTTTTCAAAAGCGAGAAAATGCTTGCAAGCGTTATATACCAACAACACTACTTTTGCCGAAGCCTCCGACCCTTAACACCAACAATTGGTTGTTACCAAGAGATAATCGATAAAAAAAAAAACACTGCGGTTAAAATACTGAGCTGTTAGACGCTTTACACAAAATCCTTCGAAAAAACACATCAAATCATGCAAAAAGTTAGCTAAAGAATTATAAAAAGTCGATCCATCTTTACATTAGCAAAAGGAAAGAAAAAAAAATGCGAGTTTCATAGGCCAGTGAAGGAAAAAGTACAGTCGATGAGGAGGCAATAAGTCAAAATTTAAATAAGCACTTTCACTGTGTTTTTGTAATAATCAAAGTCTGATGCTTGATTTAAATGTCAATGCGTGAATCGACATGCATCTGTTAAACATGTTACTTCCGTGAAGCGTGAACGAAAGTGGCATGTGCAACACCGACACAACTTATTATACGTTATGAAGTACAGAAAAGACTCGAAGCCCTGAACAATAAATGTATATGGGTATAGACTGCAGCCATCCGTGGTTACTCAAAATGGGTGGAATTGGAAACACTCTTAATAATGAACCTCTTATTTTAAAAAAATAAAAAATCATGAATCTCTTATTTTGCAAAAACAATTTTATATATTATTTGTTTTTACTGCAATATTATTAATTACTACAATTTTATATATTAGTTTCTTTTAACAATCATTTGCTGAAAGTTATCAACAAATTTTTCAGATATTATCACTAAAAAAAAAGTATATTCAGGTATTCATCAAAAAAACATGTGGATTCAGTGTATTATCATTTGAAAAAAAAAAAAAGTGGAAACAGATATAATAACCACAACGAGAAAAAAATGTTGAAAAACTATTTCATAGTTTTTAATTTATTAAAATACAATAAAATTTAATTTACAAATAACTTTATTTAAATGCGCAAACTATTAAAATATCTTTTAGCAAAATCAATTGTCGGAATCAATAATGTGCATAAACATTTTTTGATCTAATAATAAAAAAAATTACATTAAAAAAATTAAAGGAACAAATTGTTGAATTAGTTACAGTAGAGAGATAAAGAAAAAGTAAACTCACATTTTTTCAAAGTTTTGCTCTTTAAGGTTTTTATACTCTTCTAGATATTGTGGAGAACACTAAAAAAAAAACAATAAATAAAAACAAATAACAAGTAAAACGTTTGTTTACTTTGTTATATATTTTTTTGTAAATTAAATTTTAATTACAAAACTTACATAAAGCTTATTCAACTTCATCTTATCTGTTTCACTAAGCGCAAGCCGTTGACCAATGGAGCGTTTTTTACCAAGGACTTCAATGGTGCTTTGTCCATTTTTGGTAAAAAAGCTCTCACCATAATGCATTATTGAGTCGAGATCATAACTAATACACATAAAAACATATTGTAAACAAATAAAATCATCAATTATTTATGTTGAAAAAATTAATTTTAACTTTCAGTTTTTAAAACAGAAAAAAAATGTAGTCAAGAGCACTATCATGGAGGTAATAATTTTAGAAATATTATATCAAAAGTAGTTAATTATGCTCATCAAAGTAGTTAATTATACTCATCAAAGTAGTTAATTATGCTTAGAAATGTTACAAAATAGTTTATTATTCTAGTTATATTACATAAAAAATATTTAACTATAATAGGTATTATAAATGAATATAGTTAATTATAGTTAATTATGATTTTGATATAAATAAATGTGGAATCTTATAAATATATACAAAACATGCATTAATGTTTATATATTAAATTTTAATATATCACAATAAATAAATTAATGGTTATACAATATAAAAATATATAAAATTTGTAACCTAATGTTTATATATTTTTTATCATTGAATGACATACTCAAATCCTAAAGTATCTGCTTGTCCAACATCATACTTCCGAAAGTTATTTTCCAAACCACTTCTTACATTTTCAAACTTTACTCGAATAAAGTCATCTCTATCAAGTCTTGATTGTTCATGATAAAAACCAAGTGCATGTAAGATTTCGTGCATCACTGTACCTGAAAATTTGAATTTATTTTTAAAATCTTAAAAGAAAGATTTCAAGTAATTATAAAAAAAACAAATTTAAAATTTAAAATACCTTTATATTCACAATTAGTACCAATAGAAATAACTTGACTTCCGCCTTGTTTTCCTACATATGAATAACAGCTGAAAGTAAAAAAAATTCTTAACTAAATTATGTAAATAAGCCTGACAAATATTAGTCGCTATATAAAATACATAACACATATAAAGCCGATATCAATGGTTATATTATGTTATAATGATATCAATGACATAAAACAGATATCACTGGTTATACCAAAACTTTTTTTATTTAAAACTGATAACTGTTTTTTAGATTTATAAAGAACTTGTGTTGCTTAGATGGATCTACACAACCCTAATTAAATGTTCTGAATTTTGTTAAATTTTAATACAAAAAAAAAAAAAAATTTTTAATCAAACTTCAAGTCAGAACATTATTTACAATTAGAAATAGAAATAACTCAATCAAATCCAAATAAAACAAACCCATATCCTTGAATAAACTGCAGGTAGGATTCAGTTTGTCCATTAAGATCCACATTATATTGAGAAGACCCATCACTTTTCCTTTTAATAAACTTGATACAGCTAACCGCACTAAGTTCTTTCATTGCTTCATTTATTGCACGCTGCATTCTTCCATCTGCATAAATTGTTTATATTAAAATAAATATGCTGTAATATTTCTGTCATTTTTATTTTAAGCTCACTCATAAAAAAACATTGAAAACATAAATATTGTAATCAACATAAACATGCAGTAGAACATTTACAATGTGTTGTTATAAATATTAATAGAAAAAGATTGGATTATAATGCTCTAAATGCATTATCAAGAAGTTTACCAATAACATAAGGAGTATAAAAACAACAATAATAATTACACAATTATTAATATACAAACATTACAAACCTCCTTTAATTGTTTGTGGTAACTGATAAGCAACCAATAAACCCCATTTTTCATAAGTACGTAAATTTCGTTTATTTGTATCATTTGCTATGATTGCATTTTCGTGATCTGTTCTAATAATATCACCCTCCATTACTGCTACCATTTTTTTATTGTCTTCAGCTAAAAATATATTTTATAAACCATATATGTGTGTGTGTATATATATATATATATATATATATATATATATATATATATATATATATATATATATATATATATATATATGTATATATATACACATATATATGGGAGGTACATAAATTGTTCTTCAAAATTCGGAAGACTCATGTCAAATGGAGAAGACTTGATATATATATATGTATGTATATATATATATATATATATATATATATATATATATATATATATATATACATATATATATATATATATATATATATATATATATATATATATATATATATATATATATATATATATATATATATATATATATATATATATATATATATATATAAGACTCATGTCAAATGGAGAAGACTTGATATATATATATATATATATATATACAGCGGTGGCCAAAAATTAAAGACCACTTTTTTTCAAAATTTATTTTTAACCTTAGTATAATTTTATTTTGGAAAAAGGTATCAAAAAAAGAAAAACATTTTTAGAAAGAATTTTTATTGTATTTTATATTTATTATAAAAGAATTTATAATTTTTTTACAAAATAATGTTAAAAAATTAAAAATCTGACTAGTAAAAAATATAAATGGGAAAAAAAATTGGACAAAATTTTAAGACCAGTTTCAAAAATATTTCAAAAAGCAATAAAAAAATAATTTAGAAACGTGTTGTTCCTCCATTTGTTTTCAAGCACTCTTGTTCTGGCATTGAATTCATTAAAGTTTTGATTACTTCATCAGGCACATTTTTCAAATGATGAGAGATAGAAGATTTCAAATCTTCCAAATTGTAAAGTTGTTCTTTACCAAGCTTGTGATCAAGCCACGACCATAAATTCTCTATTGGATACAAGTCTGGACTATTGGCAGGCCATGGAAGCACTTGAATTTTATTAGAATTGAACCAATCGCTAACAACATGCGCTTTATGACATGGCACATTATCTTGCTGGAAAATAAATCCATCTTGCAACTGCCATAAATCAATGCTAGGAATAAGCGAGTTTTCCAAAATTTTGATGTACCTTTCTTTGTTGAGTCTACCATCGAATAAATGAAAAATGCCAACTCCACAGGCACTCATACAGGTCCAAATGCCTATTGAACCACTGCCTTGTTTTGTTTGTTTCAAAATGCATGATTCATCGAACCGCTCGCTTGGAAGTCTACGCAACATTATGCGACCTTTTCTGTTGTCTACCTCAACGTTCATTTCATCACTAAAGACCACACGGCTCCACTGATCTGTTGACCAATTTTTATGTAGTTTGCACCACTCTTTCCTGGCAAACTTTTGTTTTTTATTTAAGCGTGGTTTTTTTGCAGCAGCACGCCATAAATAATTTCAATTGTGGAGGACCCTTCGCACAGTTCTAGGGCTTGCTTTCAGACCATTTGACAGTGTCCATTTTGTAGACAAGTCTGTAGATGGTGCTTGTCTGTTTTCTTTCATTAATCTCACTAACGAGCGAACAACACAGTCATTTGAACTTTTATTGCGTCCAGTCCTATGACGATCATTAATTGACCGGGTCTCTTTGTATTGTTGAATTATGTTAATAATGCAAGAGTGAGACCTTCCGAGCTTTTTTGCTATTTGTCTAATACTATAGCCTTCTTCTTTTAATACAAGAGCCGCTTATCTGTCTTTTTCCTCGATCTTTGCACACATTTTTGCAGTATTTTTATATCCTTATTGCGATTCAAAAAATAAATGTTTATTTGATATCGAAACTCAGGTTTCGACATTTTATTTTATAGCCATTGTAATAAGCAATTAAGACAGTTAAAAAAAATAATGGATTATTATTTTCAATAAGTGCAAATTAAAGATTTGAAGGTGGTCAATAAATTTTGTCCAATTTATTTAAAGAAGATTTATAAGTACTCATCAGTTTTCTAATAAGTTAAACGCTATTTAATTAGAATTAGATTTAAAAAAATATACCACTTTAATCCGTATGTTTTAATTAACAAGATATTAAAAAAAAAATTTAATATGTCAATTAGAATCCTTTTAATTTTAATTTAAAGATTAAGAAACCAACGAAAAAACGAGTGGTCTTTAATTTTTGGCCACCACTGTATATATATATATATATATATATATATATATATATATATATATATATATATATATATATATATATATATATATATATATATATATATATATATATATATATATATATATATATATATATGTATATACAGTGGTGGATATATATATATATATATATATATATATATATATATATATATATATATATATATATATATATATATATATATATATATACTTTTAATTAAGTTTTAATAAATTAAGGAATGTAGTAATAAATTACAGTAAAAAATGTTCAAAAAAACAGCATGACATCTAAATCCACAGTAAATAACAATAAACAAGAACCTTTCTGCTCTGCTAATGCTTCTTCTTGCTTTTCAATAAAAGTTGCAGCATTTGTTATATCTAAAATAATTATAGAAATCATTTAGAGTTAAACATAATATAAAGAAAAAATAGTAATATTAAGAAATTAGGCCATGAATAATGAAGCAAAAATTTCCTGGTTATTGTGTTAAACTGGTATTAAATTGGGGCAGATGGAGATTTTAGCTGTGGTTAAGGTAACTTACCTAGAAAAAAAAATGCTAATATAAAAACCCTTAATTTAATTGTTTATAAGGGTAAAAAAAAGCTCAAACATCAGATGGTAATCTACCTAGTGGTAGTATCACAATAAAGTTACACAGTCCCATACTGAAAAACAAGTTCATCCAGTAGTAAAAATATGCTTTAAATCTTGTATGCCATATTTAAACAGCATTATAAAGCCTATCCTAAACAACTGTAGAACTTTAATTGTTAAACATTTTTAACAAAAACTGTATTAGGCTATCCTAAACAAAAATGGATATTAGTGATGTACCGATTATTCAGCATCAGAATCCGCTTAATCAGACACTTTTTGCACATTCAGAATCCATATTAGCAACAGTTTTTTTTTTCCTAATTTACCAATTTTCCAACCGATGGCATTTTAATATTTTTATCCCGCATTACGATAATAATTAAATAATAAATAAATTAAACTTTTTGTATTACTTAGAAATTTTTTGGGAAATTTTTTCTCCAAGACGAAATAGGTTGGGAATGGAAACAGAAGGAATGCTTATGTTTTTACATTTTTACAATATTCATAGACACAATTTTAAATACTAAATATTGTTACAACTGCTATTGGGGCTTTTCTTAGAATCCTTAAGTTATTATTTTCTTGGTATTTGATCTTGAAGTCTCTTATTTTATTTTGAGAAAATGTATACATTTCATGTTATAAAGTTTGTTTTTTTTTATTTATTTTTTATAAAGAGTTTAAAATTCTTAGAAAACTGCTTATTTTAATACCATTTTCTTTTTAAAATTGAAATAAAATGTACTTCTCTACAATTGAATTTATTTCTTGAAGTTTTTTTTTATAGATAAAACAATTAAAAAATATATATCATTTTAACTGAGGTTTGTTAATATCTTTTATAATAAAGGTTTGGCTCGAATTTGGGTACAAGTATTTGTTTACCAATTCTAATTTCATGAAAAATTTTACTTGATTTAAAATTGTATGGTTTTATATTTTTAAAAATTTAATTAATTAATTAATTCATAGGTATCAGCATTGGTATCAGCCTTTTCCTATCCATTGGCACCGGTATCAGCATCAGCCACAAATGTGCAATTGGAACATCACTAATGGATATTATGGTCTATAATGACCAATGTATTGTTAATAAAAATGAGTAAGTTTATTAACTAAATAAATAAAAAAGTGCATAGGTGTTTAAATTAAATAAAGGTAAATTTCCTAGCTAAAAAATAGCTAATCTGAAAATAACATATTTTAAATATTAAAAAAAAAATTGTTTTGTAACAAATTAAGGTGTTTTATGATAATCAAATTATAATTATTAAAATTGTCTAAAAGTGACACCTAGTTGCGAAGCGATATATAACAAAAAAAGTTAACACAATAGAAATAAGAAAAAGAAGTTATAGCTAATCAAGGTAATTTTTAGAGGCAAGTCTAATTGCATATTAAAAACACATAAAAAAATTTAAACAGAGAAATGAAAATGGAAAACTAAAAATGAAACCTTGAAAAATTCAATATAAACAGATGAGATAATGAAGATAATAAGAGAGTGGTAATGTGTTGTCAATAAAAATAAGAGTGGTTATGTGTTGTCAATCAGTGATTAAAAAAAAATATATATTATTTAATAAGTCAAATGAATCAGTTATCTTGGATAATGAGAAAATTAAGTTCTCTAAATGTGTCAAGTATTTAGGCATTCAATTTAATGAAAATTTAAAATTTACTGAACATATCATGTATACTGCTAAGAAAATATCTAAAAAGTTGGGTTACCTATCAAGAATAAGTAGAAATCTAACCCAGTGGACTAAAAAAGTAATTTATAATACAATAGTGACTCCTTATTATGAATATTTTGCCTCAATCTTTTTAAATGCAAATGAAGGTGATACTAACATACTTCAGAAGTTGCTGAATAAAGCTATGAGACTGATTCTAAAATGTGATTCCTATTCACATAGTAAAGAAATGTTGGAGAAAATTGAAAGGTTATCATTTAAGCAAAGGTTATCATTCAGTCAAGCAGAAAATCATATATAAGGTTTTGAATTTTGTACATGAGGTAGTAACTAATCTAAATAATAAAATATATTTGAATATGTTTAGAAAGAACAGTGACTTTCTTAAATACAATACCAGAAACACAAATAATTTTCATATGGAAGTGCAAATTAATATAAGTCAGCAGAAACCAATTTTCTGTAATGGATTAAAACTATATAATTCAATACCTGAAGAAACAAAAATTATAAGAAGTAAAAGTTTTAAATCAAGTGTGATAAAATTTGTCAAAAATAAGTGGACAGATTAAGTGTAGACTTATCAAGGATAGTGTCATGATTGGTGAATAAATTGACGTAATTTTCAATTAATAAGAAATAAACAATAGCATTTAATTGCTATCTTAAACATGACAAGAACAACAACAACATCATAACAACAACAACAACAACAACAACAACAACAACAACAACAACAACAACAACAACAACAATAATAAAAATAAGAGTGGTTATGTGTTGCCAATAAAAATAAGTAGTTATGTGCTGTCAAAAGTGAAAAAAAATTATAATTTTGAATATACAGAGTTAAAGTATCATAAATATTTATTGCAGAAAAAAAAACTATTAGAATTTAGCCTTTTAAAGAAATGTTGGTGAGAAAATGTTAAATCAAATGAAGATACATTTTTCAAATTACCATTTCATCAAAATTATAGAATATAACTAAGAATTTCTAAGCTTAAAAACAATCTATTTTATCTCATTTTTAAAATTATCTATATTACATCCATCTAGTGAAAATTTTTATACTAAAGAATATAAAAATATTTTTTTAAAAAATAGTAAAAAATAAAAAAACATTTTTTTATTGCACTATTAAGTAAAATACACCATTAGACATTCTAACACTTAAGATTAAAAGTTGTTTAATATCCAATTTTTTAATGAGATTTAAATAAAACATACCTTTGGGTTCCATAACTTTCATCTTTTCATCGAAATCTTTAATGGCCTCAAGAATATGGACACCATCAGCATTTTCACTAAGCTTTTCATCGATTTCTGTTTTCTGAAATACTTTTTTTTTTAATTTTTCATCAAAACTTTCAGATATTTGTTTTATTTCTTTTTCTTCATTTTCTAGAAAAAGTAAAATAATATTATCATTATGATAATATATTAAGTTTATGAATGCTATGAAAATATCATAGCATTTATAAACTTAGTATATTACTTATATCAACAACAATATATTTATCATGATGAATAATGTGATGTACTAGAGAAAAATTAATCCAAATTATCATAACATAACTAAATGGAAATATAAAAAATATGCAATGACCTCACACTATGTTAAAATAAGCTTTTAAATAAAAAATTAGCCAAGATTTATAATTGATAAACATGAAAAAATTAGTATATATTTATCAATTTAACAAATATGTTTAGGAACAACAATGCCGTTGTTATTTTGATAAATTATTGTTCGATAAATTGATTAATATATAATGATTTTGTCATTATTGCATAATTTTTCATAATTGTCATATTGAAATACTATTTCAAATAGGTCATTGTCAATGGTCTTTTTCAAAATTTAAATAGTAATAAATGAAATAAAAAGTAAATAATATATTTATAATAATCTATTGGAAGTAAATAGTATAGGTTTAATACGTTTTTTAGGTTAACTAACATTTTTTGGGTTTTAGCCTTGAAAGTAAACTTTATATTAACTTTTCAAAAAATATTTCTAATTTACAAATAAGAATATTCTATTACTATATATTGTTAATTAACTGACAAAATAAATTAATTCAAAAATTTTATATACTATTATGCAATTATAATTATATTAAAGTTAGACTAGTTAGATTAGTTATATGAGAAGTCCTACTCCGACTCCAAAGCAGAATTTTTGAAAAACTCTTTGAATTATTTAAAAAATATTACGCGATAATTAAAAATTTTTTTTTTGGCAAAATATATAAAAAATTCTTTCAAGCTTAAATATTTGGTACATGCACTTGCAATACCGAAAAGTTTTACTATTGGAGTAGGGTCGCGATTTTGTTTAACTACTCCGACGCCGACTTCGCTACAAGTATCGCAATTCCGACTCCACGACTCCGACTCAACAGCCCTGCTTAGATCGATTGAAGAAATAATATATAATAGATAAAACAAGTACTACTATTACTCCAGTGTTTGCAGTAATATCATTGATAGATTTGTTGTTATTTAAATAACTTAATCGTAAACGGGTAAGAGTGGCAGAGTAATGTAACATGGTTCTACACTTTAACTAGTTATTCTAAAACTTTGACCAATTTTAGCGTTCAGTTTGTTCCAAATAGAATTTTAAAAAATCAATATTAAATAGTCTTTTGATATGCAAATTGTATTTTGAAAGATATTTACTTTGGTTATAAGTTATCAGTGTTAGGGATTACGGGATAGGATTAACCCTTGGGTAGATAACCCAGTTTATTTTTGAATATATTCGAAATCCAGTGTATTTTCGAAAGTATTTGAATACTTTCGAATTTTGCAAACTCTTAGGGGTTGTCCATAAATAACGTCACGCCTTATGGGGGGAGGGGAAGGTTGGTTTTGTGACGGGTCAAACGAAAGTTGCTACTAAAGAGTTACGATCTTGTAACGAGGAAGGAGAGGGTGCTGGTGTAAAAAAGGTCAAATTTGAGGACGACCCCTTATTTCGAAGTTGATTCATTCACGTCCGCTAATTCGAATTGGCGAACTGGTAAATCTTTTTTTTTTTTTTTTTTTTTTAGGTTATTTAGGTGCTTCCAGAAGTCCTTAAGGTCTTATCACGAAGCACCGTGGGAGAGCATTTAACTAGAAGATCACGCCTCCTTCCTTACCAATGTCGCTTATTGGGCTAGAGCCGGCGTCGAACCTTGGACCTCTGGGTTCTAAGCCAGAACTCTAAACACTGTGCCACGGCTGCTCAGAACTCTAACCACTGCATGGCTACTCTAAATTTGAAAAATAGTTTAAGCTTTTTTATGGTTTGAATTTAAATTATAAGAGTGCGCTGTAAAACTTTCAATAGTGCCGTCACTTAAACTTTTACACACTAATTTGAGTGATGTGAAACCGATAAAGCATATTCCTCAACAAACATTTTCTATTATTTAATTTTTTTATTAGAAAAATAATAAATTTTTGGTGCCACCCCTCTAGACTAACGGGTGAAGGGTGAAACTAAAAAAATTCCTCTCAATCTAAAAAAAATAATAATAAAAAAAAGTCCTATGGAAAAAATTTTTTTTCATTTTATTTGCTTTTTATTCATTTTGGTGTCAACCTTCTGTGTCACGCCGTGATGGTACGGGCAGCACCGCCTAGGGACGCTATTGCAGTCTAACAAATTTTAAAGCTTTACATAGAGACCTGAAACAAAGTAATTGGAAGGTTGCGTCCGACATACAGACTGTTTGTAACTAGGATTGATGTTAAATAATTTGTTGACAAGATTTTAAGAAACAACCTATTCAAAATCTCAAAATAGAAAATATAAAATCTAAAAAATTTAACGAAACAAACCTTGTAACTCTTTTTTAAAAACTTGTCGAATAAAATCATCCATTTCATCAGAGTTTTCATCAACAACTTCTTTTAAAACTTTTTTGGCTAGTGATCTCTGAATATCTTGAAATAAAGATGCATACGCAAATCCCAGAAGAGCAAAAAAAACTACAGTGATGTTCATTTTCAAATTTACTATATGATAAATTTTATAATAAACTTATCGAGAAATTAGCATAAGAAAAAGTGGAAAGTGGATCGACAATTAACGATAATATAAATATAAACTATAAATATAAAGCTATTTTTGACAGCAAAAAATGTGTAAAAATAATTATTGATTAAATTATTTTTAATTATTTTTTAGTATTTGACGTTATACTTTACAAATTACCTGAAAATCTTAATTAACTATTAGCAGCACTACTTGTAACATAAAATAAATAAAAATAAAATAAGTAAAATAAGTGAAAATGACTTGTTATTATATAACTTATTTCGTAATAACATGTCATTTTGTCACTTTTTTGTAAGCTTATTTAAACTTTAGAATACTTTACCATTTCAAATTTGAAATCATAATTAAAAAAAAACGCAACTGTTTAGAAACCGTGCTATGTTCAATTGCTCGTTTAAACTGTGATTTTATCGTGAATAAAGATACGGTTTTATGTAAATTGGCAATAATAGTATTATGCATCAGTTGCATGTTTCATCCATGCTTCAATTTGTTTTAGTCCATTCAAATAAACAAAATATAATTATTTTGTTTAATAACATTGGCATTTATTTTATTGACATTTACTTTTTAATTGAAGTGTATATTCTGTTGTTTTTTTCCTTCTTTTTTTTTTTCTTCTAATTTTGAAAAATTTTGTAATAATTTTGAATTTATATTATGAACTTAAGGGAGCGTAAGACTCATTCATTCACTCAAATTCATTCATTTATTCATTTATATTTTAATCGTATGAAGAATAAAATAGCTGTTAAAATGATGTAAGTTTCATTTATACGCTGACAAGAAATATTTTATCTTACTCGTGAGAAACCGGTCAACGAGAAACAATCAAATCCTGGAATAGGTTGCCATTTGAAAAAAAAAAAGTTAAAAGTATTACCTTATTAAAGCTAAGTTAGACTTAATTGAGTATATTTGACTTTCTCATTTTGTCTGCAATATTTCTAACATAGCGTTATTTTTAACATGGCGTTAAATCTTAACTGTATTTTATTATTGTCACATTAGTTAGTAAATGGTGGTGGTGTATGGTGGTAAATAGTGGGGGATAGCAACCGTAATTAATAAGTTTGTTTTTTTTAGCAACCCAGCCGACACAATTCCATAAAAAGTTACGCATGGTTTTGTTGCGTGTTCGAAACCTCTTTAAACAAAATAAATAACGCGTTTCAAGAATAAGGTTTCAATTCCGTGAAATTAACTAATAATATTTGAGCCCCTAAGATGCATAGTGGTATAAGTCACTCATATCTAGTTTTGAGAAGTCTGACTAATACCACTATGGATGTGAACAAAAACAGCTGTTTAGTGAGGAGCATAACAAAAAATAATTCCAGCATCATTATCGATATCATTAGACTTATACCACTCTGCCATGTAATAGAATAAACAAAATGCTAGCCATTGGTGGCAATAACTCAAAATATTGAAAAAAGTGACTTATACCACTATAAATCTCATGGGCTCATTTACCGAAACACAAGTTAGGATATTAGGTTTTATTAATGGTTTCACCGTTACAAAAACGTACCATAATATGATACTAAATTTTTGTAAAAAATGTGAAACTGAATTTGACTTTAAAACCTCATAAAACACGTGTTAAATTCGAGTAAAACTCCCCGTGAAATCAACTTATTTTTAGTTTATTCCTTTTTGTGTCCAGATGTAAAAAAAAAGAGGATAAAAATTTTAATAAGATAAAAAGATAAAAAAATAATAATTTAACAAATTGGTCTACTATCAGTATTTCAAATGTGTCCTAATATCTTTTGTTGTTGTTATTGTATTTGTTTTTGTTTTTTTAAGTTTGTTTTTTTATTAAGGTGCTCCCAGAAGTTCTTACGGTCTTATCACAGAGCACCGCGGAAGAGCATTTAACAAACAAACAAAACACAATAACGTAGTCAAACAACGATGTAAGAAATGATTTTACATTTTATAGACATCTCTATTTATAGACATTCTATGCATACGTAAAATTTTGTATAAAAATTAACATTTTTTTTATGTATTAGCTAAATATAAAAAATTTGTTTGGAAAAAAAAATTCTTAATAAAAATTGTACAAAGTATATTTACTAAAAATATTTGTTATTGTTGTTTTGTTTTGTTTTAGTCATTTTTTGTGTACCATTCTGACGTGATTAATGAAATGCTTATCCTTATATCTTAATCCGTCATATTACGTAGTTAGAACACGTTCTAGAAGAAAAAGATTAGAATATTGTTAAAAAAAATTTTAATAGGCAATATCTATAACATTGTCGTTATAATTATAAGTAATAATAAGTAATGTAAATTAAAAATCTTTATTAAATACATGGCCTACTTTATTTATACGGCCGGATATTTTGCATTTTGAAGAAAAAAATAAAAGGCCAGTTTTCTCAAAAAGTGTTTTGAAAGAAGCAGCTTTGGAAGTTCAAAAAGATGGTTAACAAATGTTACGTTGTAAATTGTCGTTTAAATTATCATAATTATGGTGAAGTATCTACAGTAGTATTTTCGTTTCCAAAAACTGTAAAGTTAAAAAAAAATTGGATTAAATTTGTAAATAGAAAAGATTGGACACCTACTAATTCTTCCGTTATATGCATCAAACACTTTGAAAAAAAATATTTTAAGAAAGGTTAGGCGAATCAACGTTTTAGATTAATAAAAAAACTAAATCCTATTCCAACTATTTTTGATTGCACAAATTTGGCTGAAGAAGGTTCATCACAATTTATAAAATCTTCTAATACATTAAGAAAATCACCAATTAAAAGAATATTTCAGCCAGATCAATATGAACAGTTTTTATTGAATGATTTAATTAGTAGTTTTGACGATATTACTGAAAGTCTTGCTCCAGATGATTTTTCATTCTTGAAGTATCATGATCATGTAATTTTTTATAAATTGAGTCATAGTATTCCAGAAGTTACAGAGTGCATTTGTGTAAACAATGAGATGCATGTTAAATTATTTCACAAAGGTTGACCTCTGCCATTGCCTCAGTCTGAGGCAATGGCAGAGGTGAACCTTTGTGACTACTGAGGCTCAGTGGTTTCATCAAGGAAGAGATTGTCGTTTATCTTGTAAAAGTATGCTTCATAATTTTCCTACCAACATTAAATCACAAGCCGAACAATTTTCATCTGTATTCACTGAATTACAGCAAATTAAATATATGAAAAAACCTATTTATTCAGCCAATATTATAAAGTATTCACTGATATTACGATATACTTCTATGCAGTCATACCAACTTTTGCGTGAAGTCATACGTGAACTTTTGCCTTTACAATCATTATCACTACTTAAAAAAATAACTAGTGGAAATATTGATGCTCTAAGTTGTGCAAAACGTTTAAAATTATAAGGTAAGATATCTCAAGACATTTGCTTGATTTTTGATGAAATGTACTTGCAAAAATGTGAGGAGTATTTTGCTGGAGAGATGATTGGTAGTGATGAGTCTGGAGAAATGTATAAGGGAATAGTTTGTTTTATGATAGTTGGCCTGAAACAAAATATTCCATATGTGATTAAAACATCTCCTGACAAAACAATCAATGCTGAATAGTTGAAAGAAGAAATTTTTGAATGTCTTTGAATCTTAACTGAATGTGAATTTAATGTTAGAGTTATTTTGTGTGACAACCATTCCTCTAATGTTTCTTGTTTTAAAAAAATTCTTTGTGCATCAAATCAACAAGCCGAAGATTTGTTTTTTATTTACAATCTAAAAAAAAATTACCTTTGTTTTAATGTTTTACATCTTATTAAAAACATCAGAAATAATTTGTTAAATTGCAAAAGATTTTTATTTCCAGATTTTAACTTTAATGGATTTAAAGATCCTGATAATTGTATGTGGAGGAGAAATTAAATGGAGCACCTTCCACAATATTTATGAAAAAGACCTTGCTCTTGATGCTGGCTTGCGTAAAGCACCAAAAATAACAATGAAAGTATCACAAATCCTGGCAATTTTAAACAAAATGTTTCTTAGCACTTGCAATTTTTGATGAAACTACATCTGCAGCGATTCACTAAAATTTTCCTGATCTTAAAATTAGTGCAGATTTTACATTATTTAACAAGTGGTGGGTTTTATAAAATTCTAAATGTCAGTATTCAACATGTAATATTTTAAGTAATGCAGTTGTTTCTGGTGATAAAAAACCTGAATTTCTTAGAGAAATGGCCCATTGGATTAAAGCTTGGCAATCACAAAAGATACCAAACTGTGAGAAGTTTACTTTAAGTGTTCAGACAGCTGCAGCACTAATAAGAACACTTAATAGTCATGCCTTATTGATTGAGGACTTACTTAATGATGAATATTACTTTGTTTTAACTGCGAGATTTCAAAGTGACCCATTAGAAAGGAGATTTGGACAACAGAGACAAATGAGCGGTGGGAGATTTTTGGTGGGTTTAAAAGATGTCACTATTTCTGAAAAAATATTAAAAATCAAAAGTATAGTTAAAGAAAGTATTAACTTTGATGATAGTTTGAAAATGCCTCTTGAGTCAGAAAATAATTTAACAGATTTGAAAAACTTTCTTCTTGATATTAATAAAGCTCAGTGTACTCAAGAAATCATGACACTTGCACCAGAAAGTAGGGAAGTAGGTGCTCATATTGCTGGATATATAGCAAAGAAACTTAAAAAAACGTTTTGGTACATGTTGTAAAGAATTTTTATGTTGTGTCAATATTGATGAAAGCAATCCTGATCATACTTATTTAACAATTATTTCTAGGGGTGGTCTCACTATTCCTTCACCATCACTTTTGGATTATGCTTGCACATCCTTTGCTATGATTGACTACTCTTATAACAAAATAAAAAAATTTAATTTACATGCAAGACAAGCTTTAGAATATTTTTTAAACCGCTTTTATGACTCTATTCAGACTATTTCTTGTCCCATGCATGAGAAAACTGGGATAAAACTTGCTGGAAGAATTGTTATCAACATTTTTTGAAACATTACGATTTTAAAAACTGGCCTTCTATTTTTTTCTTCAAAATGCAAAATATCCGGCCGTATAAATAAGGTAGGCCATGTTAAATAATAATAAGATTATAATTGAATTTTTATTTTTATTGCATTACTATATTTCTGAAAACCATAGCAACTTTATAAGTTTTAAAAATTGAACAACAAAGACACCATATGTGTTGCGTCGCGACACACTCAGTGGCCCGTGGACAAAGCTCATCCTTTTAATAATTTTTCTGCAATTTTTGTAATCCTGTAATAAACTCGGTGACAGGGGCGATCCTATGAATGGGGGTGATGGTAAGATACCCTCCAAAGAAGGGTATCTTCTTAAGATTTTCAAGGTATAGTCGGTTTTTTGAGGAAAGTAAAAGGTTAGTTAGGCATTTCTCATTTTTCAGTCAAGTGATTTTTAGTTTTGAGAACTTTTTTTTTTAGAAAACCGTTGGCACTTTTAAAGGATTTGCCCCCTTATTTTATTCCTATATACATTTATTCTTGCTCGATTGCCCTTAATCCAGACCTTGCCTACCGAAAATTCGTTATTTTATTTAAAATTGTTATAAAAACAAAATTATAAATTACAAAACTAGTTAATGAATTTTAGTAAATTAACTCATCAGCTAATGAAGGACAACTTTTAAACGTTTTTTCTTTTTTTTTCAAAAAAAAGTTCTTTGAATGCAATAAAAGAAAGACAAAACAAATAAAAAAACTAAATACAAAAAAATAATATAAATACCCAGGAAAAAAAGTTCTATAGAATTTCTATAAACTTTTGAAACATATTGCCCATAAAAATTCTATAGAATTTCTAAAGAATTACTACAGAACTTCTGTTAATTTCTATAGAAGTTCCTAAAGAACTTTTTTTTCTACTTTTTTTCCTATAGAAAAAAAGTTTTATAGCAACTTCTATAAAAATCAATAGACATTCTATAAAAATTCTGTAGAAATTCTATAAAATTTCTATAGGCCATTTGTTTCAAAAGTTTATAAAAGTTCTATAGAACTTTTTTCCTGGGTAATGATGAAATTTTATTTGGCACGAGCTAGCAATGTACTTCGGATCTCTTGTTTCTGAGCCAGAATTCTAACCACTGCGACGTTTCTAAATATACTTTTTATGGCAATTATATGGCAAGCAATACATTTAACTTCTCTCCTTAACAATTTTAGTTGATTGATAACTTGTAATTATGAAAACAAAATCAATTTATGAAAAATTTTTGTTAAAATCTTTTATACTGAAATGCTGAGCGTAATGAAACAGCTTTTAAGGAAACTTTATACAATAAAAAGCAACCTTAGTATTCAAAATCTTGGTGGGCACTTGAATTAAGTTCCAATAAAGAAGTTTTTTTTGACTCAAGTTAAAAAACTACATCTAAATAAAAGAAAGCTAAAAATATTTCAAACTATTTCAGACAGAATTAACAAACGGCGTAATAAATACTTTTATCTCCTCTTTTCTTCCACAGCGGTTGTCAGCTGCTTTCCAAAATCTCCTTGGTAACAAAAGCTATTCTGGCTAAACCTGTGAAATCAAATAAATCTCAAAACTTTTTTTTGGCACATTTAAAATGTGTGACTTTAACACAATGGCTTACACATTTTTTATCACTATGTTGAAAAAACTTCAACTAATATTTCGCCAGCATATTATTAATTTTCTCTTTCCAATTGTAAGTTATCATCACTACCATGTGATATGCCTGCGCTCATCATTGGTAACAATCATATAAAAAGAGTCATGCATAGAAATCTTTTAGGTGTTAAAATAGATAAAAAATCTCTAATGGAAATACCACATTTTGAACTTATGAAATAAAATTGCGAAATGTATTGGAATTCTTTTATAAATTGAAAAGCATTTAATTCGACATTTAACTCAACTTACTCTTTGATTCACTGTCACATTAGTTATTTGATGTTACATTAGTTATTTGATGTCACATTAGCTATTTGATGACACATTAGTTATTTGATGTCGCATTAGTTATGGCAAAATTGTCTGGGGAAGTAAAAGTAAGTTAAAACCTCTAGATTGTCAGGGGTAGCATGTAGTCAAATAACTAATTGAAGTATCCAGAAGTTTCCAGAAGTTTCCAGAAGCATGCAAAAGCTTCCAGAAGTTTCCAAAAGAAGCATCTGGAAGCATCCAGTAGCATCCAGAAATATCCAGAAACATTCAGAAGCATCCAGACGTATCCAGAAGCTTCCAGAAGCATCGAAAAGAAGCATCTAGAATCTTCCAGAACAGGTTCACACAGGTTCATTTTACTATATAAGAGACATGTAAATCAACATGTAATTCAGTCAGTATATGGAAGTCAATCAGTCAGTATTATCAAGACAGTTTATCGAAGTGAGTTTTATCAAAGTGTTTTATCGAAGAACATCAATACAAGAAGTGAAATACAACAAGTGTTTCATTACGTCAATACAGTCCACATCCAACCAAGACGTTGTGTTCCACAGAGCATTATTGCATCATCACAAGGTAAATGTAACTCAGTAAGCCTTGAGAAGCGTGATTATTTATTTTTATTATTTTTATAACTTCAAGCGCAAAAATGGCTCCCGACAGTCTTGGATTGGAACTAAGAAAGAAAATTATTGGCGATTACGTAAGTGGAATGTCACAAAAAAGTATTTGTGATAAATATCGCGTGAAAAAATGGATCGTATCAAGACTATGTTCCAAATATCGTTCTACGGGGAAGTTGGCAGCAGATAACATAGGTGGAAGCCCGCGTTCCACCACTTCTAGAGAGGATTCTATGATTGTCAGATCCTTCAAGAAGGATCCCTGGATATCATCAGTCGAGATACAAAAGCAATTAGAGCTGCTTCAATCGGACCGAACAATCAGACGACGTTTTGTTGAAGCCGGATTTTCTCGACGCCCTGCAAAGAATTCGCTGATTTCACTAAAAAACCAGAAGAAAAGACTCCTGTTTGCTACATCTCATATTGACTGGAATGTACAGAAATGGCGAACTGTCCTGCTCAGTGATGAATCGAAGTTCAACATCATTGGAAGCGATGGCATTTGCCGTGTTCGTCGACTGGCCGGAAAACGCCTCGATTTACGTTACTGCCATAAAACCGTGAAGCATGGTGGAGGCAATGTAATGGTCTGGGGATGTTTTTCTGCTAACAGCTAACGGTCTAGGTCCAATACATCGAAACGATGGAATAATGGACCGTTTCATGTATAAAAATATCCTGAAAGATGTTGTGTTACCTCACGCTGAATGGAATATGCCAATAAAATGGGTTTTTCAGAAAGACAACGATCCGAAACACACTGCAAAAATAGTCAAGCAATGGTTTCAAGACAACCACCTATCGGTGATGGATTGGCCGCCTCAATCTCCGGATCTCAACCCTATCGAGAACCTGTGGGAGATCGTCAACCGCAGAATTAATCGTGAAGGTGTTCGTAATAAGGATCAACTGTTTAAACAAATCCAAAAGGCCTGGGCAGCAAGTCCACAAAGTTTCATTGATCACCTGATCAAATCTATGCCTCGAAGATGCGAGGCTGTGATCGACAACAAAGGATTCGCCACGAAATATTGATAGCGAAATACAGCTTGGTCAACATTTTGTCGAGTTGCACTTGTTTTGTCCAGAAGGAAATCAACTTTTTTTAATACTTTTGATTAATTTATTAATTTTCGTGTACAAATAATGAAGTTTGTGATGAATAAAACTTGAAGAACTTTGTCTCTAAACAGTTACATAGTTATTTCTCTAAATTAAAAAAATGCAGCACTTTTATATAAAGAAACTAAATTAGCATTATTTGGTTGCACTCGTTTTGTCCGATACTATATGTAATACTATATATATATATATATATATATATATATATATATATATATATATATATATATATATATATATATATATATATATATATATATATATATATATATATATATATATATATATATATATATATATATATATATATATATATATATATATATATATACGTATATATAATTGCACTTAAAGTTAAATAACTCCGCTTGTTTTTTGAATTTCAAATGAATGCTTTAAAATAAATAAAATGGAACATAAACTGAATCGAACCATATCAAGCAACAAGTATTTTTATGATGAAAATATTGTTAATTTTTAATTTTAAAAAGCGAAGTTTTCGTTCGGAATAAGAAACACATGTTCCTAATTCTGAACGTACATATCAAATCCCCAAAAAATAGCATTCAATTTAAAATTGTAAATAATTTATACTCGTGTAGACCTCTAAATTAAATAAAATTTAAAATTACGTTTATATTTTAATGTAAGGGATCATCCTTAAAGTACGCACACTCTGAGAGGAAGAGGGGGTTTGCAAATGGCGTGTATGAGACGTGGGGGGGGGGGTCAGTAGGTCAATTATAAAAGTATGGAGACAATTAAAAAAGGATCATAAAATGTTGGGTTGGTAGGTTAAAAGCGTAGGCACTTTTAGGGAGGTAGAGGGTACTCAAAAAAGCGTATGGGAAATGCGGTTGGGAGGGGGGAGGGTATTCGAAAAAAAGCGTACGTACTTTATGGTCGATCCCTAAGGGCATAACATTATGCTCGTACAGAGTGTGCTTTATCTATTTATTCAATCTTGTCTTCCATTATTTCTTTTGTAATCAGTTAAAAAAAAATCTTCACTGTCACTGTTTCTGTCAGTGAACCACTTTTAACCAGCAGAAATCTAAATTATTAATATCAGGTTGGTTGCAGCCTTAGCGAATGCTCCCCCATTAATAAAATAGGTTTACCGGTCTTGAATAAATGAACTTGTTTAGATTCCTTTAAATAGTTTTTGACCACAGTTAAAATATTCTTTCTTTTTAAGCTGGAGCCAATGTCACTCATAAACAGTACAAGTTTAACAATAAACCTCTCCGTTATTTGGCTTGTTGCTCTTGGCCTACCAACACCAGCAGTTCCATTTATTCTTTTTAATCTGAAAAAATAGTGTTTTAAGAAATCTTATAACATAAAGCGGCTTCTGAAAATGACATCTTCTTATTATTGATAGCCTCAATACAAAGTTTAATTTTACTTTCATTTTTTTAATTTTTAACCTTTTTTTTTAATTAACAAACATTAAGATAAACAAGACGTTTAGAAATTCATTAAAAAAGTTAAAAGCGTTTATTAGTTTTTAAGCTAATGTTTAAAGTTTATGTTAAGTTAAAATTTTGTTGTTCATTATTTGCATGTAAAAACGCCAACTTTTACAAAAAATTAAATCCATTCCGGAATTTGGGAAATGTTTAAATTATGCAGAAAAGTACTGTTTTTTAAATCTTACAAAGTATTTTTAATTTTTGACTTTTTTATCAGATAAATAATCACCTGAATGTTCTTCTAAAGCATTAAAAAATTTCCAGTTTACACAGGGTCCATCCATAAAAACTTGTATTAATTTAGGCAAAAACATGTCCCCAATCACTGCATTAAAGCTATCTTTCAGTTTATTAACAGTTGCATGCCCTAAAAAAGCAGATGAGAAGTAACGAGTATTTGCTTTATGCTTTTCTATATCCCAAAAGCGCCCATAATTATCTATTTGGCTTTGCTGTATTAATCTATCAAGTGTCGAGTCAAACATGCACAGAAAATTACATTTCAAAACATTTTTCAGAAGAGCATCAAAAAAATAGGGGGCAATACCATGAGTTATGTTATAGACTAGACAGCGGACAACCGCGATTTTCGATTATCGATTAATGACCAACCAAATTAAAAAATTAATCATTAATTCGATTAAAGTTGTGTGACCGTTTTAATCAGTTTCGAGTAAACTACTAATCATTTTAATCAAATTGTCTAACAATTAGTCATTTTATTTATTTTAAATCTAGTTAGATTTTTTAAATTTCTAATACTCCTTGTTCATAAAAAACTCGATAAAATATTTTTTTTTATTTTAAGAGAAAAACACAAAATGAAAAACACAATGAAACACATTTTGTTTTAATATTTATTGTACAAAAATCACGAACACATTAAAAGATGGCAAACAAAAAGTCTCTCAGTTAGTTTAGATATTTTTGTTGGTTTGTTTAAGAGGCAAGGCTTCAGATGATTTAGGAATTTTTCCTCTTTTTTGAAGGCTGTTGTGTTGGCTGCTCTGCCAAAGCATTATCTTCAAGTTCATTTAAATCTGAGGTTCTTCCAGGATTGGTTGAGTCAGAACTTGTGGCAGAAGAAGGTTCAGACTCTGAAATATCATCCAAACTCTCAGCAGGGACATCCTCCTTGTTCAAATACCACTTTCCTTTTACCAAGTCTTTTAAATGATCATAATTTTTGTTGATGTAAATCATTTTCTCAGTTGTCTTTGGATTTAGATTATGCCTATGTTTTGTCAGCAGTTTCCCTGCAGTGGAAAAAGCTCTCTCTGATGAAGATGAAGTTGGTGGAATGGCCAATACCCCTCTTGCAATTTTGGCAAGCATTGGAATTACCTTTTCATTATTCCTCCACCACTCCAGGATGTCTGTGTTTGTTCCAACACGTGGCAACAGTGCATAGTCATTGAACTCTGATCTAAGAGTCTCAATTTCCATTGAACTTAGAGACAGTGACCCTTGGGCAGCTAACGAAGTGTTAAGCAACTCTGCCATGTTCTCTTCACAAGTATCATCATTTGGTTCAAACAGCAAATCTGGTTCAACAAGGACAAGTTTGTTTTCTCTGAATTGAAGTGTGGATTCATGTTCCTCTATCAACAAGTTAATCATGCTTTCTTTTAAATCATCTGGAAGAAGTGAACCTCGTACAACTGGATTAAACAAGTGTCCAAGAGCAAGTGCACTAATCTTTGCACCTTCCAAAGGGAATTTTTCTGTCAAAAGATCAAGTGCTTTGTTTAAAAAAGCTTTGTATGAATGAGAGCCTGCATCTTTTTGAATCTCTTTTCTGAGAGTCAAAAACAAAGATTTGATTCGCACAAGAGCAAAATCATTTCTCACTTCCTTGTCACAAGACATCCATTCACTTGTTTTCTTGATTGTTTGCAAAATGGGGAGAATTTCCTCTAGTGGTGTGATATCCCCATGAGTCAAGAGAACTTTTTCAAAATGATTTGAAATGTCATACACATTTAGATTTAAAATTGCCTCCTTCATCTGCACCATTGTTTGAATCATGATACAGTGTGAATTCCACCTCGTTTTGCATGGCTTGGGTATAACTTTGTAGGTGAGTTGTGTGTCTTGGCACACCTCAGAGAGAAGGGCTCGACATGGTGCAGAATGTGATAATCTAGTGGTGATTTTGTTTAGTTTTTGGATAGCTGCTTTAAGTATTGGGTCTGCTTCAACAGCTATTTGAAGAATATTATTAAGCTTGTGATCAATGCATTGAAGGCCTCCACTGTTTAAGCTCTTGACAAATTTTGCATTACTCAAACCTGACCTCATGTTTGCTGCACCATCCACAACACAAAAAATCTCATCTGAAGTTTTGAGAACAGGGAAGTCCAGGGAAATCAGTTTATCAATTTCTTTGCCAATGTTTACACCAGTATGCTTGCCTTTGAACTTGGCAACTTTAAGTGTGTATGAATACAACCTCCACATCGGACAAATGTAATGTATTGTGAAGCATTGAAATGAGTCTCCAGGCTTAGATGTCCAGTGATCTGTTGTTAGTGTAACTGCCTGGCCATTTAAATCATTCTCAAGTTTTTTCTTCATGGCATCACGAAGGCAATTATTGAAGTAGAGGTACCTTATACTTTGCTAAAGTACTGCTGCGCTTTGTGTTTGCCTCAGGATGGATGTCAAAAAGAAAATCTTTCCATGCATCAGTATCCACAACATGTAGTGGTAGGTTCAAGCGTACAAGAAATCTTGTGATAGACATATCAATTTCTTGTTGGCGAGGACTTTTGTATCCATACTTTACAGATGACTTTTTTGAGTTCAAACAACTTCCTGTTTTTTGTGACAAGTATCGTATTTTATCCTCCACACTTTTCTTCTTTAAGTCTTCCAATTCATCATTTTGTTCTGGGTGTTTGGTTCTAAGATGGAATAGCATCGTAGATGTTGATCCATTTTTGTAAGAGAAATACACAGATAGACCTTTCTCATGGCATGTATCACATCGTGTTCTATCACCTAAAAACACAAAAATTACTATATTTGTCTGTGGCAAAGCATATGCAGGCCTAGTAATTACTTGAGTTGTTGATGTTAGATCCAGAGAACGGGCTGAGGGCTTGGGGGTCAGGGGGTCTACACATGGTATGAGGCTGTTATCATTCATTCTATGCAATTACCTTCTGTTGTCCAACAATCTTTAACTATATATGAATCACTTTATGCACTATATAGGTAATAAATAATTAGTTTTTTAACTTTTTGTCACTAATTTTGTTGTAATGTTTAAAGATATTGTATAGAGATGGGCCGATTCCGAAAAATACCGATTCCACTCAGAATCGCATCTTTTTGTTCAATTAAACGGCTCAGCATGTGGAAGGTGCTATTCCATCTAGTTGGCTCATCTTGAATAATGCTGTGTTTAGGCAGTCCCAGAATCTCCTGAGATTGTCTCAAAAGTTTGTATGACTTAACTGAATGTTTAAAGTGTCCTACTATTCTTCTACAGGTAGCAGTTAGTAAAGATATGCGTTCATTGTTGAGGCAGCCGTCTTTCACAACCAACTGAAATGTATAGGCAAGACAAGTAATATTTGTAAACTTCCCGACTTCCATAGCAGAAAAAATATTTTTGGCATTATCTCTTACTACTACATTGAGTTTTTCAAGTAGTCCCCAACGCTCAAATGATTCATTCATAGAGTTAACAAGATTGGTTGCGGTGTGGGACTCATAAGGAAAAGGTACCACACCGTAACCAATCTTGTTCTGTTGGCTCCACATGTCGGTATTTATACTATCATGATTAGCTTTTTTTGCCAAGAACTGAATTTTACTTGATACCTTCTGATAAATGCTAGGAATTTCAATAGTCGAGAAGTATTTTCTGCTTGGTATCGTATACCTTGGCTCCAAAAACTGTAGTAACCTCTTGAAACCGGAATTTTCTACTATACTAACAGGTTGGTTATCTGTGCATATCATTTCAGCAATAAGCCTTGTAATTTTTATTGCCTTCGGATCTGTAGATGTGAGAGGCTTCATTTTTATAAAACTAATTGTGGAAGAAGAGCTTCTAGTATTGATCTCCACATCCTCAGACTTAGGGTTGAGACTTGTGAATGCAGATGCGAGTGTAGTAGATCAAGGTTCCCTTGGCATAGGAGTTTCAAAAGCAGGGTTAGGACTGGATTTACAAGATGGTCCTGCGGTAGAGCTATCCTCGCATATATTAAAATCGATAACGCTAGCTTTATCATGTTTCTGATTTTTGATTTCAGATTTATGAAAGGTCTTTAAATGCTTTAGCATGTTCGATGTTGTGTATGACTGACAAACTCTGCCACCACCCCTGGATATAACAGTTTTTCAAAAGTTGCATATTGCAGAGTTAGTGTCATTTGAGTTGATCACAAAATAGTCCCATACTTCGCTTTTTTAACGTTTCGGCATGATAATGACACTATATATATATATATATATATATATATATATATATATATATATATATATATATATGTTTATATTCTGAAATTAAAACAGCATTTATAATAATAATAATACTAATAAAAAATAATAATACTAAACAAAATAATAATACTAACAGTAATAATTATTATAATAAAACAAGCAAATAAGATTTTTATGATAATACTTACCGTCGGTAAATTGATTAAAATCGAAAAAAATAAATCAATTGAAATTTAGAGTATAAACTTTTACTTTTATTTTCAACGTTTACTGTTGTTAAGGTTTTTCTTCACAGTTACTTAACTTCAACGATGGTATTAAATGCGAAAGTGAAGATTTAACGTAAATTAAACAAAAAAAAATCTCATTTAAAGTGTATATATTAACTTAAATTATCAAGGGAGTAATAATAAAAGAAGTGAAGTCGTTAAAAAGTCTTTTAAAAAAGAATCGGAATCGTTAAAAAAAGTTGAGAATCGCGATTCTTACGATTTCTTGAGAATCGGTGGAATCGGGAGAATCGGAAGGAGAGTCAATACGCATTATTGTGTTACATTAAAAAGCGCCTTTTAAAGCTTTTTCATTAATAACTTAAGATATAAAATAGTATGGAATTATTTATTTTGTTTAAGAAAAATCTTAATTTGCATTTTGTGGAAAAAGGCTAAAACCATTAAATATTATTTAATTTTCTTTAAAGAAAAGTATTACATTTACATTTTGTGAAATGAGGATAAAAATCATTAAAAAATAATAAATACACTTTATTTTTTTTATTATACTTAAACAAAAATCTTACCTTCACATTTTGTGAAATATTGCCAAATCAAAGACGGCATTTTCTTCTCACTTTTTACAGCACAACCACTTCAATAGCCAAAAGTAAACTGAAAAATAATTTATTCGAGTTATTGCAGCTACCTTAATTAAAAAAATCAAATCGATTAAAAATCAAATTTCATGAATATTAATCATTTTAATCATTTAGACGCTCTCTTGTCACGCGATCGTTTATAGAAAACTCGCTCTAATTAACTTTTTAATCGTTTGGTTTTTTTTTTTTTATCATTAATCGAAATAATCGATATTAACGAATAAAATGATCACATAGGACGGTTGGCCAGTCTCTATTATAGACAGTCTTTGTATTTCCAAGCTTGAACTGCTTAGCTATTTCACTGTCAGAAAATATTTGTTGAAATGTTTTTCCTATATTAGTACAGGACCTATTAGATTCATGAAGGGATACAACTCGTGAAGCCAAGTTAATTTCTGTTTTTATGACTTTATCTCGTTTAGCATAGCTATAAATTGTTGTGTAAATGCTTGCAGGGCTTATATCACTCAATGCACGTGATCTGTTTCGGAAAAATACTGTTCTTGTTTGATTTGTATCTTTTACAATACTGTTTGAAGCTAATTCTTGGATTTTATATTAATAAATAAAGAATAGATTGGCAAATGGTTCTTATACAAACTAACGGCATGCTTTTTACTTCTTTCATGACTTTTCACTGCCTGAATGCCCATGTTACTTAAATCAAATGTTTTTTGACAAATAGAACACATAGTCTGTAGAAGACTATTAAAAACTTCTTTTAACCAAAAACAATCAGTGTAAAGGGTCTTATTTAACCAATCTTTGCTGAAGTAACATTTTGAATATATAATACTAAACAATGAATATATTGAACAATGTTTTGACATTGTTCAATTTATAAATATTTATTTTCTAAGCAAATGATGTAAACACATTTATATAAGTTTTATTTATATACATATCATTTATATACTTTTTTTTATATTTATGAATTAAAAGTATGAATATAAACTCAAAACAAACACTATGTATATTTAAAAAATTTGATTACAGTGATGGATAACAAAACAACTACAGTGATAGATTTGAAAATTAACTAGTAACACAATATGATAAAATGAAAATTTTGTTCATATTCACACATTTAGTCAATTTTTCCTTTTAATCCTTCAAATTTAATCTTTTTTGAAAAAAGTTAAAAAAGCGATTGCTACAAATTGCTTCACTGTTTGGTTTGGAAATAATATTGACAAAATATTTTTGAAAATTAGCCCTTTTGAATTAGATGAACTAAAAAAATTTTTTTGGAAACAGAAATACAATGGCTTTCATAAATTTAGACAGCACTATTTAGACGCACTCATTTTTTTTTACTTATATGTAAGAAAATACTTAAAATAAAAATAAAATAAAAGTGCTACCGCTATGTTTGATATATAGTTTAATAGAGGAAGTGAAACTCTATTATAGAGTACCTTAATTTTTTTTACAGGATATTTATTACTCATTTTATATCAATTAACACAAAAAAGTTAATTGATAAGCTTGATTTGATTTTATTCATAAATTTAGACGCACGATCAAAAAAGTCTTATATCCTAATAATTGATAGTTAATTAGTAGTTTTTTCCCCATATTTCTTATTAATAGGCCAAATTAATTGATTTTTTCAAAAAACCTTATATAAATATTACTTACCTGGAATAAGTTAATCATTATTTAATAAATAAACAAAAGTTAAGTTAGTTTTGCACAAAAAAGACGCGAAAAATGGGCAAAAGACGTATCGCTCAAGGTGAAAGATGGCAAGCTATTGCTCACATCAAAGAAGGAACCAAAAGTAATAGAGAAATCACCAGGTTCATTGGAGTTTCTGAGAAATGCATTCGGACAACGAAGCAAAACTTTCGTCACACTGGTGGTGCCAGCGAGAAAGCGAGGCCAGATAGACCCTTGTCAACCAACAGAAAGGACGATAGTGCCCTTTTTAGAGCTGTCAGAGCTAATCCAAGAATTAGTTACAAAGAATTGACCACAGAATTTAATACAACGCGAAATACATCTATTTCTCAAAGCACAGTCCACCGAATACTTATCAAATACAAGATTGGAGTCTACTCTGCTTCGAGGAAACCGCTCCTGCGTCCATATGAAGAACAAAGGAGACTAAAATGGTGTCGTGAAAGAAGGTACTGGACAATAGAACAATGAAAAAAAAAAATGTTGTGGAGTGATGAGAGTAACTTTGAGCTTATCAATCGCAAATCTAACTTAACAGTCAAAAGATTGGCTCACGAAAAGTATTACACCAGGTACATTAGACCGACTGTACAAAGTGGAGGAGGCTCGATAGGAATCTGATCATGCTTCAATTACAAAGGTGTTGGTATGTGCCAAACATACACCGGAAGAATCAACTCCAGAATATACTTAAAAGTACTGGAAAACAACCTAATTCCATCAATTGACCTGCTTATGCTCAATGATAAACCATGGAAACTTCAACAAGATGGCGCTACTGCACATACTGCATATTATACAAAGGAGTTGTTCAAATATAATAATATCAAGACAACACCGTGGCCTCCATACTCACCTGATTTGAACCCGATTGAAAACATTTGGGCTTGGATTGACCGTAAATTGGCAAAGGTTCAAATTTCTACATTTGACTAGCTGAACGTCCTTAAGGAGACCTGGTATAGGGTCCCAGAAGCGATGTGCAAAAATCTTGTTGAGTCTATGCCTAGAAGAGTTCTTAGTTGTATTAAAGCAAAAGGCGGATACGCAAAATACTGATTGGTTCATAAATTAAGCCTCCTAATGTATCGTGCGTCTAAATTTATGAATTTTTTTTGTTTGTTTTTTTAATACCATGTAGTTATACCTAATTATTACTTAGTATTTGTATTTTTTTTTTGTAAATTTTGTTAAAATTTACAAAAATTAAAACCCCGAAATCTTTTTTCGTTATTGTTTTATCGTTAAAAAACTAAAAATTTCTATTCTCAAATGAGTGCGTCTAAATTTATGAAAACTACTGTATGAAAAAGGATAGTAAACTTTTACAAAATGTATATACATTTTGTAAAAGTTTATTTTTCTTTTTAATATTAAAAGTTATTATTTTTATTTCAGTTTAAAACACTTTCACCATAAAATTATGATTATTTATTTTAACTAAAAGTGTATTTAATGGTTTGTATTGCATCAGAACAAATTATGCTTTCCAGTGTAGCAGCCATTATAAAATAGCAAATTTTTTGTTATTTATTAAAATTCACAATATAAATAATTAAAATAAAATAGACTATAAAATATTAACAGCAGTTGCCACCTATACTAAAATACTTGTATAAGATTTTTAGTTGCTAACACGCAAAAAAAAAAAAAAAAAATATATATATATATATATAATTTGTTACTGAATCCATCAAAATTCCCTGACTTTTGGAAAGTTGTTAAAATATATATAATTTCCCTGATTTTTCCAGGCCACCCTGTTAAAGTACCTTAATTAAATAATCAATATTCGTACAAAATATATACCAGTAAACATTACGATTATTTAACTGGTACATAATATGTTGGATTTAGTGAAGTAAGTGCTGAAATATTAGTAAAATTCAATTTTATTTATCCAGTCCACAAATTTTCGGATACAAATTTTTTATGTTTGTATTTGACGATTTTAATTCATTTTAATACATTATTTTTTATAAAATTAAAAGCAAAATAAGAAAATTCGTGAAAGTATAAAATACCATACTGCTTTTATTTATTCGATTGTATTTACATTTTTTTATAGAAATATTGATATTGCCAACTAAAAAATAACTTTAAAAATGTATAGGCGATATTTTAGGCGAGATTTCATTATTTTTCGATGTATCGTTGTTAACTGAATCTTTTGCATCCCTAAAAACGTCTAAATGATCAGTTTCGCTGCTATCTACTTTTTCAAAAATGTCATCAAATAACATTAAAAAACTGTCCAGCTTTTTCTCTAATCGATGAAAGTCGTTCTATAAAAAATTAGAATAAAAAAAAAAATTTAATGTGCCATTATTGTGAGTTGAAATTTTAATGTGAGCTAAATGCAAAAATTCATTTTTTCATCAAAACTTTTTTTCTTCATTTAATAATTTTTACCTGGAAAATAAATCTTTTGTGGAAAATAAAACATTTGCTGCGAAAAATAATTTTTATACAATGGAATTCAATTAAAATGTAATAGAATCGTTTTATTAAAAACACTTACAGAAAGCTGGAAGTGTTGCTTTTGATTCGTTTTATTTTGTTCATAAATCATTTTCTTTAATTCTTCATTTTTTTCTTGGGTTTCGATAAGATCCTTAAATAATAAAACAACAAAAATAAGATATCAAAATAACTAAAATAAATTAAAAACAGTTTTGAAAGAAAACTTAGAAAGTTAGTATGAAAAATTTTCAAACCCCAAAGAAAAAACGGAGAACATAATACTAAAGAAGCATACAAAACAAAATGTTAAAGTAAAAAATATATCAAAGGCTTTAAAGTTTGGTCCTCAAGGCATGCAAAAGTGTTTACCATCTTCCTTGAGGATCCAGATGGAGCAGAGCCTTCAAACAATTTAAAATACTAACAGCAGTCAGCGCGTCAATTAAGTCACGTTGTTCTTCAAGAGCATCGACTATTTCTTTTCGCATCAACATTTCAGCACGAAGCTGGACTTCACTCTAAAAAATATAATGAATCATCATCATCATTGTCAACATCATCATCATCATCATCATCATCATCATCATCATCATCATCATCATCATCATCATCATCATCATCATCATCATCATCATCATCATCATCATCATCATCATCATCATCATCATCATCATCATCATCATCATCAACAACATCATCATCATTTACCTCTTTTAAATATCTTGTAATTCTAATAACAGCAGAAAGAAGATTTGCAGTGTACCCAGTTAATGTAGAAGGAATCTACAACAAAATTCTACACAAAATAATAATAAAAAAAAACATGTATATATCTAACCCAGGACAAGAAATCCCCCAAAAAAGAGTCAGGGTTATTAAACATTTATTATTTTATCCCTGGACTCTGGACTTTGAAAGCTGATTTTTAATACTTAGACCAAAAATATGTTTTAAAATGGACACATATTCTTGCATAATTTGAATGTTATTATTATTTATACTTAATAAAAACTAATAATATAACGGATAACTTTTAAATAAGTAAACACTATAAGTATACTGGCGTTATATTTTTTAATTGCGTAATAAGTTTTGTACGCTTGGTAGATTACTTTCAAATGATCAAGTATTGATTTAAGAATTTATTTGTGTATTGGTGAATTAATTGCTTTTCAAACCTATTAAGTTTTACACAATTGATCTAATGGTGCATGTAATTGGCTACATAAAAAAAAATCGTACAATTCAAAAATAATGTCAAATTGATCAAATTCCGTGGAAATAATATGAAGTGGGGCTTCCTTTGACATTGATGGCCTCAGCTAGACAATTTGGCATTGGTTTGACCAAATTATGGGTCTCTTCTGATGTTATATTATCCCATGTGTTCAATATAGCTTCTTTCAAGTCAGGGCATTGGGTTGATTAAATTTTGGGTCTCTTCTGTTGTTATATTATCCCATGCGCTCATTATAGCCTCTTTCAAACCTTTGCATTTAAATGCTTGGTCGCCAATTTTTCCGTCTAAAATATACCACATTTTTTATTGGATTCAAGTCTGGACTTTGAGACGACCATTTCAAAACATTGATGTTATTTGTGTCAAAGTATATCTTCGTTTTCTCAATTGTTAAGAAGCATAATCTGATTGGAACCGTTGCTAGTGTGGCTGGTAGAGGACAAAAATGCAAGATCACCAGTGCAATTGATTGAAATACCATCATTAACTTAATTGAATGGAGTCTAGAAAGTATGGCGAAAAAAAAAGGAGAAGCTTATAAATTGAATTATTTGCAAGGAAGGGTTGAGCATGGAGGAGGAAATGTGATGGTTTGTGGTAGTATGATTTGGAAAGGAGTGGGCAAATTTACATTTATTGATGACAAAATAAATGCTTCAATGTATTGTGAAATTCTTAAAGCCAACTTGCAACCAACTACTTAAAAATTGAGAATGGGAAACGATTCCATACTCCAGCATATTCCATATACCAGCAGGATAACGACCCAAAACATACTGATAAGAAAACAAAGGTATACTTTGTTTTCTTGTTTTCAAAAAAGGTATACTTTGTTTTCTTGTTTTCAACTATGTACTTTATGGACGCCCCTTATCAAATTATGACCATAGAGATAAAATTTAACGGCAACCAAGTTAGCTTTGGATTTTTTTGCTAATTTTTTATTTTTTTAAATATCAAAAGTATCCCTCACAAGCAATATCCCTCAAATTTTAATTGTGTCTGCCGTAATTTACGGAATTTGGCTTTTGGTGGCTAACTGTTTTGGTACCGGGAGATCATCATTAATATCATTTTCCATATTTCTTTAAAAAAGATAGCATAGCTTTAGTTACTTGATTTTTTGAATATAATAAAATATGAATCCATATTTAACTAAAGAATTAGTTGCTTGTATAATAGAAACAAAGCATAGGCCTAATGTGTTAAATTACAAAACTAGACTCATTAAAGAGCTTTCGGAGATAAATTTAATGTTTTCAAGAATACAGGATTTTAAACAATTTAAGTTCTGGTTATACAACGTTAAGGCATTTTTTGTTTGTTTTGAGCTTTATAAAAATATTATTTAATTAAATTAATATCACAAAATGGACCTAGATGTTAGATCTATGTTAGATTTTAACTTTATTTATTGCTGTTTAACTATTAACACATTTTATAACAGATTTATATTCCTAATAATGAGTATGAAAATGAATTATTTATTAAACATACATATAACCTATAAAGTGATTTAGTTTTTTAATAAGAAATTATTGTATATACAAAAATGTAATATTGGTAAAAAAAAAAAATTATTGTATCTATGCTTTTTTTTTGTTATTAATATTACAGATTGACTGGACTGTTAAGCATAGTTTTGCATTAGCAGAATATTGTCAAACAAACACATAGTATGTAGATTTCAATAGCAGGTAAAAAGTGAAACATCTGGTTTACAAGTTGACTCCTCATATATGAAAATTCCTTGTATAAAAATTCGTCACTTCGTTTATTTGTTAGAGTCAAAACATCACAGATATTTTGTCTCTAACAAATATATTCATAAAATTTTGTTTTGTCTCTAATGATAATATTTGTAAAAATTATTATACTAATTATTTTAGTATAATAATTTTTACGAATAGCCGTAATATTTGTTTAATTAAATATAATATAATATAAATTTAATAAATCTAGAGTGGTTAAATAAAGAAGGAAACTAATAATTTTGTCTACCTACATAATAAAGTTAAAAAAATGATACATATGGCATCCGTGGGATTGACCTCGTTTTTGTCTTTTTTTTGATCGCTTATGGCACTTTATGCAACCTCAACCCCCTCACCCCCCCCCCCCCCCCCACACACACACACATCACTCACCTTATAAATAGAGATTTAACTCCATGCAATGCATCTAGAACCTTATACACTTAGCATCTTTTTGTGTGCACCAACCTTGGTGTCTTTCACAAAGTTTGTGTTTAACAATTAAGGGTTAAGCAAAAGCTGCAATAAAAAATAGTACCAGCATCTTTATATGTTTCTGATGATATTGTTATATAGTACATTTTTTCATTGTATATTTATTGTAGGCAGGTTATGGTATAGTTAGGCAGCAATGGTAAGATTGTATCTTTTCAAAATAATTGGAAATGATTAAGGAAGACTTTATTTTGTTGTCTTTAGTGGTGTCAAAATCTGTTACCCAGAGTAACCGTGGTAAGGTTATGTATTATACATTTTTAAAACTATAATATTGCACACCCACTTTAAAAAAAACTGTGACATTCAAACATTTGGTTTTGCTCATTGACAAAAAAGGAAGTAAGGATAGTGGATGTAATACCTGGGTAATCATTGAAAAAACTAAAACTAAATAACCAGTAAAATTTAAAATAAAGATTCATTATACTTAATCTGCCCAACATACAAACCTGGCCCCACCCTTATTATATTAAATCCTGGACAGTCAAAATTAAGCCCTTATTGGTTACAAGAATCATTTTTAAAGCCCTTTGTTTTCCTTAAAAATATTGGGTAAAAATATAGAATCTTTGATTGTTCTTTTGAAGACATTTATCTCTCAAATTAAAGAGAATTAAATGATAAAAAAAACTTACAACAAAAAATTTAATGACAATAACTAAATGTAAAAATAAAAAAACAATTTTTTTTTTTTTAGGTATAAAAAAGTAGATAAATTAAACACTTTTATTTGGAAATAAAAAAGTAGATAACTTTACCTTTATTGGATCAGATTTGATGTTTTGACCTGATACTTTTTCATATTCACTTATTTCTAATTCTAACATATCCAATAACTAAATTCCAAAATAAAATGCTAAACATAAAGAAAAATCTAGAATTTTAAAATAATTTATAAACTCAAAATTTACCAAAAAATTGGTTGTTTATTTGAAAATAAATTAATATATAGAGTAAACTGGAATAAGAGTAAATGAAAAAAAAAAGTTAACAGTTTAGCAACTTTGTTTCTTTTGCATTTATTGAAAACGAAAACAAAAAATCTTTAAAAACGGGAGGCACCATTTTGTTGAGAATTTTGAGCTCTATCTAAAGGTGTAAAAATTATTTTAAAAAATTTAATTTTGCCTTAGTAAACCTCAAAATTCTCACCCTCATAAAAATAAAAGTTTTTTTCAAAAAAATCAATTTCAAAACTCCCAAAACTAAAAATAAAAAACAAAAAATTTTTGTAGAAAATTTTATGACGATCAAGATTTTCTTTTAAAAATTGAATTTGCTAGTTCCGGAAAAAAGTGATGAGCAAAAAACCAATATAAATGTTTTTCAGGGGAAGAGTAAACTAATTGCTTGTTTGATTTTAATCGGGGTTTCGGCAGAACATTTGCAGATGTCATCGCAATAGTTGGGAGATATTTAGTACTTACAAATCAAAATTATCTGTTTCCTCCAAATGGTATACCAGGACGAGAATGGTATCAAGGTTTCACGAAACGATGGAGTCATAAAATAAGCGTCAGAGTATAGCAGGCAATATTTCATCTCTCAGAGTTTCCTCTTGTATTGAAGACAAAATTAAAAGTTATTTCAAAAACAATTTCTTGAAGAAAATATCAACAATAACACAGCGTGCAATTTGTGGAATTTGTGGAAAAACTTTTTAGCTCCGGTGATGCATTTACACGAACATAAATAATCACTGGATTTCAAAACGCTAGTTTGTTCCCACTTGATATTAGCAAAATTGATCAATCAAAATTACAAATTTTTCAAACATTTCAAGAACCATCTCACCCTGCTTCATCATCTTCATCTGAGCCTGCTTCATCATCCTCAAATGAGTCTGTTTCATCATCCTCAGCTGAGCCTACTTCACCATCCTCATCCCAGCAAATCATTATCTAACATCAGTCAGCATCAAACTCTAATGATTCGCCAACTTTAAAATTTAACAACAACACCAGTGACTCCCGCTCAAACATATCAAATGTTGCAACACTTCACAGAAAGACTCAAAGGCAAATTAGAAAAATGTTTTACAGCACCACCATATTGACACCCAAAAAAAAACCCAAAAGAGTTAGCATTCTGAGAGTTGAAGGCCAGTGTCTAAGTATGTCTGAGGTGCTCGAGAAACTAAAGCAAGACGATGAGGCCAAAAAGTCAAAGCAATTAAAGAAACACAAAATTCACTTGAGTGAAGCTTCAGATGAAACTTAGCAAGTGAAATGTTCAAAAAAACTGAGACAAGACAAAGACATCAAGAGGTGCAAAAAGTGTCGCAGAGTTTGGGAAGAAGCATTGCCAACTCAAAACAAAATTTGGTACCAATGTGAAGCTTTTATTTGCAAATCTCGGGTTTGTCGATCGCGTTTACCCAAATAATACAAAATTGGTGAAGAGTTTTTTACATGAAAAAATGATGCGAACCTGCTTCTGCCAATGAAACAACTCTTTTTTTTAAATTAATAAATAGTTTTTTTTCATATATTTGATTAAAACAGTTTTTTGTAAACTTAACTTCTAATAAGATTAGTTTTCATTTTATTTTTAATTAATTTTGCTTGATTTTCTTAATATCCTTATTTAGTTTTAATTTTCTTAATATCTTAAAAAATTGTTATTAAAAATTAACTAGTTTACTTTTCCCAATTATAAGGGGAAAAGTAAACATCTTTTTTTCTTTATAAAAATTGATTTTTTTTAAAGATTTTCAAAATATTTTTTCTTAATTTTTATATACTTATATAATGTAAAAAATTCTTTTTAAAACAAAAAACAAAAATAAATAAACATTAAATACTTTTTCTTTAAAAAAATAATTGAATTTGAAGCTAAACCGTTTACTCTTACCCCAGTTTACTCTACATACTAATGTAAAATTAATATAATCATACTAATGTAAAATTAATATATACATACTAATGCAAATATTAATATATACATACTAATGTAAATGGTAATATACACATACTAATGTAAATATTAATATATACATACTAATGTAAATATTAGTATATATATACTAATGTAAATATTAGTATATATATATATATATATATATATATATATATATATATATATATATATATATATATATATATATATACTAACGTAAATATTAAAAACAAATATTAAGACAGAAGTAAATTTTATACAAAAATATATTTTTTATGATAGTTAAAAATTTAATATAATATATATAAATAATATAAATATAATAAACAATTTACAAAATAAAAATATTTAGCAAGTTGTGGAAAATATATAGTTAAAAATAAAACAACTAAAAATAAAACATACCTTTTTCATATCATTGAACGACTGGGAGGAAGGATGCCCTTGTTCATCACACGATTTTGGTAATTGATTATGGTTAGCATTGTTTCTGACAACAACATAAAATTTCACAATTTAAGTTAATTTATTTCCATTTTCAAAGTTGATTAGTTAATATTATTTGATATAATTTTGCTTTATTTTTTTTTTTTCCTATTGTTAATTTGTTTTTTATATCTTTTTTCTGTTGTTTTATTGTACTTTCTTTTTTTTAATATTGTAATGTTTGTAACATTGTAATTAAAATAACTTTTTTCTTAAAATTATCAAAATAATAAAAATTATAAGACAAAAAATTTACTTGATTAATTCACTTTGTTTAACAGAATGATGTTCTTTTTGATTTTCTTGAAAAAAAAAAGAAAAAAAAAATATATGTCACTTGTTAAAAATTCGAAATATCACTTGTTAAAAATTCGAAATATCACTTGTTAAAAATTCGAAATATCATTTGTTAAAAATTACTATACATAAGCATAGATAAAGTATGACAAATGCATAAGAAAACAAATTATTTAACACAAATTCTACAAATTATTGAATGTAAAACAATTTTAAGCACAGTTTTTGAACACTTGTAGAAGTTGGTGTCCTTTTTTAAAGACCATAAGCATCATCAAGCATTTTTTATACACACAATAAATATAGCTCAGTAATTAGTAAAACACACCACACCACATTCACTAGACAGTAATTAGCATAACACAGTCTTTTAAACTAAGTGAAACGAAGTTCTATAGAATTGTTCAATATGCAAAACCATTAAAACTTAAAAATGGTAATATCTCAAAAAATACACAATTAACTTCTGAAATATTTTATATTCTTTACCTGTTAGTATGACTTAAAAAATGTTAAATTTTTCACTATTAGAGTGGATCAAAAAATAACAATTCGAAAAGAAATACTTGTAATAGCTCTAAATGTATTCTATGTAATAAAAAAACACTGGAGCTTAATGCTTGGCAGAGACAAGAGCCAAGGGGCCAAGTATCAAGCTCCAGTGTTATTTTAGAAGAAGGCATAAATTAGCCTTATCATTGAACCCTAATAGTAACGCTTTAAAATATCCATATCATATAAGCAACAGCATTTAAAAGAAGGATAATTTTAAGACGTGAAGAAATAAAAAAAAAAAAAAGATTAAAATATAGTATGCGTGTATATGTATGCATGTATATTTTTTTTTCCGCCATCTTCAGTTCCAACAAGGCTGCAAGCAACTACTATTTTAAGTTGGAAGTTACTGGAAAAAAGATGAAGTTTATAGAGCAAGAAAACGATTGATAGACGACTTAAAAGTTTGCAAATTATATGAATTAGAAAAGAAAAATTAAGAAAGCGAATTACAAAGAACCAATATTCAACAAAAAAAAACGAATAAGAGTTTTTATAGTACTTAGGAACAGTTGCAGTAAAAGGATGAGTAAAATGAGAATGAATTTTAGTAGATAGCACAAGAGACGCTAGCTCTTTAGAGAAGTGCCCTTTATGGTAATTGTAAAAAAGAGAAAGAGAAGCAATATTACGACGATGTGATAATGATTGGAGGTTGGCTGCAAAACAGATTTATGATTTGTAGAGGTGTTGAGTACGATAAACAGATGTAACCTTAACAGATGTTAGTTTTGCAATAGATTTAATATATATGGTTTCCAAGAAAGATTGGAATTACGAATTAAGCCTAGAAGAGGAAGAATAGATGACTCATCGAGTACATTACCATTCATAAATATAAGAAAATCTAAATTACTGCAATATTGATTGGCTGAAAAAAATTGGGTTTATCTGAATTAAAGTTCACCAGTTACTGTGAGCCCTATGCTGTAGCAGAAGTGAAATCCTTTTCAAGCTCAAATGCCCCCTCCAAGCAATCAGAGAGTATTGGCTTCTTATCAAGACAAGAATAAATGGTAGTATCATTAGCAAACAATGCAACCTTGGATGTGAGAATATCCAGAAGATTGTTAATGTAAACTAAAAAAAGTATAGGGCCAATTATAGAACCTTTTGGAACCCCTAAAGTTTCAAGATATGAAAAAGAGTACTGTCCATCGAGGAAAACTTTTTTACTATGATTGGTAAGAAAGGAGACAATAATCTAAAGATGTTACCTGATACAGCGTAAGAAGAAAGCTTCCAGAGAAGATTGCCAAACTTTATCAAAAGCTTTAGAAGTGTCAAGAGCGATAGCCTTAACCACACCACCTCTAATGTATGATAAAACCTGTTGGCTATTACTTTTAGCAAACCAGCTGTAGAACGAAAAGATTGAAATCCATAATGATGATCAGAAAGTAAGTTATTAGAATCAAGATGAGAGATTAAGTTTTTGTAAACTAAAGTTTCAAAAACCTTGCTTATGATAGGAAGAAGACTAATGGAATACTAGTTGGACGAATCAGATTGCTCTCTAGAATTTTTGAAAATAGGGATAACAGATGCCGCTTTCAAGCAGACTGGAAAACAAGACTCTGATTAGCACTTGTTAAATAGTTTTGAAAGTATAGATGATAGCTCCGAAGAACACTTCTGCAAGACTACAACAGGTATGTTGTCCGGACCACAAGTTGCAGAAATGTCTTAACAGGAAACCATTTTAGATAAAGACGCTGGAGTAATAAGAATGTCAAGCAATGGATCAACCTGTTTGTCTGTAATATCAGGTAGATTGCAACTAGTGGAATCAAGAGATGATATTGATGAAAAGTTCTTATCAAACAATTCTGCTTTGCGTTAACGTGAAAATGTAAAGTCTGAACCATATAAAAGTGGTGGATTAACCCTGGTGGATTTGCCCTTATATTAATACTGTTAAAGATTCTCCAGAAGTCACGAGAGCCTAATTTTTGAGATGAAATAGGAGATTTCATGACCTGAGAATAGCGGACGTTGGCATTAGACAAAACCTTTTTACAATGGTTTCTAGCAATAGTAAACAGACTTCTATTTGCTAGAAAATTATTTTGCTGATAGATATGGAAGTAATAGTATAAAAAACGAAAATATAGAAATTGCAGCAGCACAATGTGAGGTAAACCATGGAGAAGAGTGAGGCTTGACCTGGAATCGTCGAGAGGGAATAAAAGATTCCATGCCAGTATTAATCTACGAAGTTATGTAAGAAGGACATTTGTCAGTTGGAAAAGGAAAGATTTCTAGCCAAGTCAGGTTAAAGGCAGTTGTAAGAGGTGCGATGATAGGAGGATTCTGATGATGAAGAATGAGATTGAAAGAATGAGTTTTAGAGAGATCAAACCGTGATCAGAAGCACCTTTTAAAAACACTGAGCACCGACTAGGATCAGAAACAAGACATGGATTGAGTTGAGAACGTTGAGAAATGGTTCGAGTTGTCTGAAAAGCGAGTTGGAAAGTTGACTATTTGAGTTAGAGATTGAGAAAGGTAAAAGTTAAGAGCCTTAATGCCAGCAGAGTCACTGACACTAGAACCAAGCCATTCAGTGCGATGAGCATTAAAGTCACTAACAACAACGATATTGGCTGATGGATAAAGAGAGAGGGTGTGGTCAATTTGATCAGAAATTGACCTCGAAAAAGAGTGCAGTCTTGAGATGAAGGAGAGCAATATAGAACAAAGAGAAAGGTGATAGGGTGAAGTGGTGCTAAACAAAAGCACATATAAGAATAGTCAGTGGATTCAAACCTAGTTTCCAGACAAAAGGGTGAATTCTTATGAATGTAAATGCCCAGGTCAAGCATGTGACTACTCGAGCCTTTTTGAATTAAAGGAAGAAAAACCATCAACGCTAAGATCACAAAATGACACACCCAAACTCAAATTAGTCTCACACAGAGCAAGTAAGTCTGGTGAACTTTCCAAGAGATTAGACTTAACAGAAGAAAAGTTACTTCGAACTATAAATATTAGTGAATGATAGGTTTAGAGAAGTTGGTGATGATGCTGGTTTTTTATGTTTCATAGTTTTTGGTACTTTAGTCATTTTAAATTTTTTAAATAACTTAAACCAAGAGTACAAACAGGAACATTATCCATGCGCAACTGTTAATACTCTGATATTTTTCAGCTGTTGATGGAATCAGCCTCTCTAAGAGCTACCACAGAGCTCGGGAAACCTGACTACAAGCTGGCCTCAGAACCATAAAATTGAGTTTTAGAGCTCTACCCTCATTAGGAGATAATAGAATAAGTTGCCTAGTCATAAAAACAAAGATACTAGCTAAACCCATGCACTGAGTCTAGAAAATCCACCATTCAACATCTTAAACTGGAAACAATGTATCATAAATATATGTGCCAGACTAATAGATGAAAAAGGGGTGCAAAGCTGGTCAACAGATAGAACCTGTTTACCCTTTAAGTCTGATAATATATATATATATATATATATATATATATATATATATATATATATATATATATATATATATATATATATATATATATATATATTGTAGAATTGTGTTAATATTTCCTGTGAGAGTGCTCATTACAGTGTAGTATATAATTCGTTGAGTAAGTAATATAACCACTGGTGACAAAAACTTGGCACAATCTTTGATAAGCTAAAACTTATTGAATTTTTAGTTATCCAGTCTTAATTTTTTAGTTATTTTGTTTATAAAGTGTTACTTATCTTTTACTGAAAGTTTTGTTTACTTTGATTAATTAATAAAAAAGTTATCCAAAAATGAAGTCGACTACATTAATTGAACAAGTGTACAACTATTGTAATTTGCATCCTAACGCTAAAACGAAGAGCACCATAGAGTATTTTGTTGCCTCTAATCACCCCGAAAGAACCATTAAATATTATATGGCAAAGTGGAAGAACAATGAGCCAAAGTCTCATAAGCCTGGATCAGGCAGAAAACCAAAAATTATGACTGCTGGGAACATCAATCGCCTGAAAGGTCTTTTGAACAATCGGTCTGGAACTTCAACAAGAAAAATTGCAAATAAATTCAAGTGTGATCATTCCTACATTGTAAAAACAATAAAAAACAAAACAAACATTTGTTATTTTAATCCCTGATCGCACTGAGAAAAAGTTAAAGCAGTTGTAACTGAAGTGTGGAAGAATTTGTCGCAAATTCCGAAACCGTGACTTTGTCATTGACGATGAGCCTTATTTTACATTTAAACATACAAATAAAAATTTGAATGTTGGATTTTACTCAGATGACGCAAAAAATGCACCAAAAAATGTAAAATATAAGCGCAAAAGCAAATTTGAAAAAAAAATTCTTGTGTGGATTACCATATCCCCTCATGGAATCTCGAAACCATTTATTGTTCCTGCGAGACTGGCAATTAACCAAACAGTGTACAAAAATGATTGCATCATCAAACGATTGATTCCTTTTATCAACAAACATCACAGTGATGGTAATTATGTATTCTGGCCTGACTTGGCCTCTTCACATTATGCTAGAAGTGTGACCAATTACCTCGATGAGAAAAATATCTGTTATGTAACAAAATTTGATAATCCAGCATGTGTCCCAGAATTACGACCAATTGAAGATTTCTGGTCGATTCTTAAAGGCTATGTGTATGAAAACAATTGGGAAGCTGAAAGTGAAGATCAGCTGCAAAAAAAAATCCATTCTTGTTTAAAAAAAATTGATAAAAATCTTGTACAAGGCATGTGTGAACATATACAAAATAGTTGATGCCGTACGTCATAATGGCGAGAAATCATTATTGCAGTCCCGAAAATAAAAAACTAATATATTGTTTAATATTCTGTACAATATTTTTTGATCATTAAACTTTTAGTTGTACTATTACTGTCTGTGTTTATTTTGTGCCAAATTTTTGTCACCAGGGGTTAGTAAAAACTAAATAATTATTAGGATATTTCAATTACATAACTAGAAGTTTCACGCAATAGCGATCATTAGATGTAACAATAAAAAAGTAAAGACAAAAATTATATACAAAAAATGCTATGGAGTGTCTGCTTTGATGACATTAAAGATTTTTATTAATAATTTATTTTTATGGCGCCACTTTGATGCAAGCTGGGTTCATTTATTATGCAAATTTAATGGTGGCATAATAATGTGATATTTTTCTCTCAAGCATAAATTTACCACTAAGTTTGAATGACTTTACTTTTGGCTGACTTTAATTTTCTCAATTCCAAGGGCTGTATGTGTGTGTTTATATATATATATATATATATATATATATATATATATATATATATATATATATATATATATATATATATATGTGTATATATATATATATATATATACAACCCTCGGTATAAGGGTCGACACTCGGCAATGCCGACCTAACGGCAGGCCTTAAATTGTTTGAGGCCACAAAAAAATTGTCGACCTCATTTCTATGTTTTATGGTAAGACCTTTGTATTAAACTTCTATTGCCGACCTGCTGCTGACCTCTAAAAGATTGAGGTCGGCAAATTATTGCCGACCTGATTTTTTCTAATTCCGAGGGTTGTGTGTGTATATATTTATATATATATATATATATATATATATATATATATATATATATATATATATATATATATATATATATATATATATATATATATATATATATATATATATATATATATATATGTATGTATGTAGGTATGTATGTATGTATGTATGTATGTATGTATGTATGTATGTATGTATGTATGTATGTATGTATGTATGTATGTATGTATGTATGTATGTATTTATATATGTATGTATGTACAGTTATGGACAAAATAATAGTAGTGTGATTAAAATTAACGAATTAATATTATTATCTTTAAACAGTTACTGAAAATGAAATTGTAATACTGGATTATTAATTAAATAGGTGTGAGATGATAAACTAATTAGTAGAAAATTTTAAATTTTTGCTTTTATTTATAATAATTATATAAGTATAAAAAAGAGGTTGGACATAGTAATGGAGGTATTTATTTATTTAATGTTATATTGTAAATAATTTATTTTATTAACAAAAAAATAATATAAATTTAATTAAACAATAGTAAAAAATTAATATTTTATCGCATCCTCCCAGTTTTTTATCACAGCTTTGCATCTATTCCGGATTGAGTTAATCAAATTTTGACAACATTCTAAAGGAATGTTGTTCCAAGCATTCTGGACAACTTGCCATAACTCCTGCTGATTTTTTGGTTTTTGACTATAAACTGCCTCTTTTACATCCGTCCAAAGGTTTTCGATCGGATTGAGATCTGGTGACTGTGCAGGCCAATCCATAACTGCAACCCTATTCTTGATGAACCAACTTTTTACCCTGCAACTGGTATGCTTGGATCATTGTCATGCATATAAACCCATCTTAGGGCATATCTTCTACTGCATAGGGCAACATGGTATTTTGTATAATTTGAAGGTATATGTCTTGGTCCATAATACCATTAATCTTATAGATCGGCCCTACGCCATAATAAGAAAAACAACCCCAAATATTTATTTTTGCTCTGCCATGTTTTACAGTTTTTATGATGTATTGCGGTTTGTATGCAGAGTTAGGTGGCCTCCTTACATACATCCTGCGCCCACTTGACCCAAATAAAACAATTTTGCTTTTATCAGACCACAAAATATTACGCCATTTTGAAACAGGCCAATCTGCATGCATTTTTGCAAAATGTAATCTTGCTACCACATGCCTTTTTTTCAAAAGGGTAAATTTTCTTGGGCTTCTGGCGACTAACTTACTTTGTACTAACCACCTACGTACTGTTCTTGAAGAATAGCTTAAATTTAAATCTTCTTTAATATGGCGGGAGGTTACAAAAGGATCGGCAACAGCAGCACGTTTTATCAATCTGTCTTCATGTTCAGTCATTTCTTGTTTTCGGCCCCTTGTTTCGCCTACATTTTTGCATTTTAGAGCATTTCTAATCATCTAATGTTCTAATGTTTTCCCTTCTTGTTTTAATTTAATAATTAGTTATCTCTTTTCTGCACTACAATGCTTTGCATGACCCATAATTTCTATTTATAAAATAAATTTATACGATTATTTTATATATTTCATTAAATTAACACTAAAATTAATCTTACCTTTAATTAGTCTTACTGAAACCAAATAAACAAAAAGCTAATATAAATAAATTAATAGGAAACAACAGATATGTTATTTTAACCTACAAAAATATATATGTCTGTATATAACAGTCGGGACTTCCTTAAAGTAATTTGAACAGTGTTACCAACAGTTTTTACTCCAATTTCATTATTCAGTGTTTGTATTACTGTTATGCTTAAATTTATCAATTTATATTTAAATTTACATAAAATTATTATCACAAATCATTGTTTTACTAGCCACTACTATTATTTTGTCCACGACTGTGTGTATATATATATATATATATATATATATATTGTTTATATATATATATATATTGTTTATATATATATATAAACAATATATATATATTGTTTATATATATATATATATATATATATATATAGAACTCTTATATGTTGTCAGAAAGTTTTTTCCGTATTTTGTTGACAAAATGTAAAAATTAAAATGCAAGACCGGAATTTTTTTTTTAGTAATTGATAGACTGCCTGCCCCAACCAAACCCTCAGTCGATGTAGCAGCACTCCCTTGCGAGTCAGGCTAAAAGATAGTAAAAGTAGCAGCACTCCGTTGCGAGTCAGGCTATTTGTCAGTCGATATAGTAGCACTCCATTGCCAGTCAGGCTATTTGTCAGTCGATGTAGCAGCACTTTGTTGCGAGTCAGGCTATTTGTCAGTCGATATAGCAGCACTCCGTTGCGAGTCAGGCTATTTGTCAGTCGATGTAGCAGCACTTTGTTGCGAGTCAGGCTATAACATAGATGATGTAGCAACACTCTGCACATGATTTACAGTAAAAATAATAAAAATAAAAACATTTTATTAAAAAAAATAAAAATAAAAACATTGTTTATATTGTTAAAAACATTCAGAATGTTTTAAAAACATTCTGAATGTTTTTAACAATATAAACAATGTTTTTAAAATGTAATTAAAAGTGACGTATTTGTTGGCATAATCATTTTTTTCCTTCCGTACTCCCAAATGTCCCAAATGCAACAAACTATAGAACTATATATATATATATATATACAGTATCGGACAAAACGAGTGCAACCAAATAATGCTAATTTAGTTTCTTTATATAAAAGTGCTGCATTTTTTCAATTTTGAGAAATAACTATGTAACTGTTTAGAGACAAAGTTCTTCAAGTTTTATTCATCACAAAGTTCATTATTTGCACACGAAAATTAATAAATTAATCAAAAGTATTAAAAAAAGCTGATTTCCTTCCGGACAAAACAAGTGCAACTCGACAAAATGTTGACCAAGCTGTATTTCGCTATCAATATTTCGTGGCGAATCCTTTGTTGTCGATCACAGCCTCGCATCTTCGAGGCATAGATTTGATCAGGTGATCAATGAAACTTTGTGGACTTGCTGCCCAGGCCTTTTGGATTGGTTTAAACAGTTGA
>NC_088933.1:16145000-16295000 GCF_038396675.1 Hydra vulgaris
TTAATAAATGTTTAAAATACTTTAAATAATTTTCAATAATTATTTACTTATAGCATGGTATTTGCTACAAAAGCGTTTATTTAATTTAAATTTTGAAAATCAAAATCATCAACCCCCCTCAACATTGCCACAAAAAAAAGCGGTATCCCTAAATAGATTCTAGGTTCTTTACTCTGTGTGTGTGTGTGTGTGTGTATATATATATATTTATATATATATATATATATATATATATATATATATATATATATATATATATAATATATATATATATATATATATACACACACAAATCCTCTAACAAAAATACACTTCACTTTGGTTTCAAAGTTTGCTTTACCACCCCCTACCCCTCTTGTTTTGACTAACATCAGATATCTTTTTTTAAATTTATAAAAATTTCTCTCCCTTTAAAAAGTATTTAATAGAAAAATAAAATTTTTACAAATCAATCAACAAATACAAAAGTAAACAAAAGAAATTAATCAACAATAATAATAAATACTTGAACATCATCTCCAAACATATCTTGAACATTAGCCATTGTACGATCAGTCTCTGAAAGCACTTCCCTTAACTCCTATTAAAAAAAGAACAAAAATAAAATTTAGATAAAAAATGATTGGAAGAAAAACAAATTTTATGCAAACAAAATTTATACTTGCACACAAAAACATTTAAAGAAAGTTTTACTTATTTTTTCAATTCAGAGACTTGAACAGAGAGTTGTAACTAGGCTTTGCTAGTATCACACCATATCACTCTACTAGAATATTAGTATAAGATGGGATACCCTATCAGAATATTACTACAAGATGGACCACCTTTTTAGAAGATTAATATTAGATGATATTAGTATAAGATGGACCACTCTATTAGGATATTAGTATAAGATATAACACCCGAATAGGATATTAATATAAGGTATAACACCCTACAAGGATATTAGTATAACATGATATTAGTATAAGATATAATACCCTATTAGGATAATAATATAAGGTATAACACCTTACAAGGATATTACTATAACATGATATTAGTATAAGATATAACATCCTGTTAGGATATTAATATAAGGTATAACACCCTACAAGGATATTAGTATGACATGATATTAGTATAAGATATAACACCTTATTAGGATGTTAATATAAGGTATAACACCCTACAAGGATATTAGTATAACATGATATTAGTATAAGATATAATACTCTATTAGGATAATAATATAAGGTATAACACCTTACAAGGATATTACTATAACATGAGATTAGTATAAGATATAACATCCTGTTAGGATATTAATATAAGGTATAACACCCTACAAGGATATTAGTATAACATGATATTAGTATAAGATATAACACCTTATTAGGATATTAATATAAGGTATAACACCCTACAAGGATATTAGTATAACATGATATTAGTATAAGATATAACACCCTATTAGGATAAAACAACTTTTTTAAACTTATTATACTACAGGTATGTTAAACAGATATAATTTATTCATCTAATATTATTTAAGCATAAAGATAATTAATGATAAATAATAATATATTTATAATTAATTTCAATAAATAATCTAATAACTTTGAAAAAATAAAAAAAAAATTAAAATATCACTGTAATTAATACATACAAATTATGAGGTTGTTAATGTCATTTTCTCAAAAATATGTTGTTGCAAACCTTTGTTTTTTCTAACTTCATTACCTATCTCTCTCCTTGTCAAACTTAATATGAAATTTTATTACACTTTTTATAAAATGAACGTTTTTTAAATACTTTTCATAAAACATTTTTAATTTATAAAATAAATTGTAATTTAAGAGAATGAAAAAACAAAAACGAATTTTGTACTAAGAACAATAAATTTTATAATTTTTGTGACTAAAAAAATATCAGTTTTTTATAATAACTTGAAAAATTTTAGCTATTTGTCAGAAAACTAAAAAAATTAAGAATGAAAAAAATGTTTTAAAAGGGTAGGATTTCATAAAAACTAAAGATTTTGTTCATTAGCATTTTTTTAAAGTAGTATTTATTCATAATAGTAAAATAAGAAATATATAAAAATACTTTAGGGTTGCCCTGAATATAGTAAGCAGTATCAAAGTTATGCAAAGTTTGATAATTGATCCTGAGGCCTTCAAAAACCTTGATTTTAAACCCCACTTTTCAGTTTACAAAAAAAAAAAAATTACTACATATTAAAATGTTGTCTGTTTATGTAAATTTAATTTCTATAGTTTTGACATTGCATACTATATTCAGTAATATATATGCTGCTCAACACCTTGTAGCAACAAAAAATATTGGGAACCAGTTAAACTTGTTAAAACTGTATTACAACAAATTTTTTGAAGATTTGTTCAATAATGCAAATATTTTTTTTAGTACTTGTTTCATCAAAAACAAGTACAATTGATAATTACAGAAATTGTTAATCACAAGGTAATTTTAGTCAACAGGTTTCAGATAATGTCTTGAAAATTTTACTGATTCTTTGCAATCTGTTTTTCATGTCTCTAGTTCTGCTGCAACTAGTTATTTTTTGACTAAATAACATTTTCAGTTTCCAGGTATTTTTAATTTTTTTTTCTGGAATGAATATAGTTCATTCCAGAAAAAAAAAGGTAAAGCAACAACTAAATTCACTCCCATCAAGGGTATAAGCAACAACCAAAATGGGAGTTAACAGAAAACAAAGAAAAAACTGATGAAGTAATAAAAAAACAAAGATGAATAAAGATGATTAATAAAGATGAGTGAGACAAAGATGTTTAAAAAACTAGATAAATAAAATTTTTTGAGCATAAAAGAATAGTTACAGCAAAAAGAATGCAACTTAATTGAATGACAAGTTACACAAGATAGGTTGAGGAAACCATGATAGCTTGCTTTAGCAGTGACCATAATCGTAATTTAAAGGAGAAAGAGATGTAATCTTATAACAATGGGACAGAGGTTCAAACTTAACAGCAAGAGCAGGTGCAATAATATTTTCAAATGTTTCATATTGGTTTTTAAACCTTCTCTAAAAGAAAGAGGGCTCATTAAAAAAAACTAGCTAAATATAGCAACAGTATTCTGAGACTTATAGAAGTAGCTTATGTAATCAGGAGTAAGAAAATTTCAAACGTGATATAAGCTTGAGACAAAAGATTGACAGACTTTTCAATTGACTGTATACTAGGTACTAGGGTGGGGGATTTTAAAATTTTTAGAAGTAGGTTTGCCTGTGTTTCGAATTGTTGTCTTTTAGTAAAAAAAAAATACCTTACTTTTTCTTTTTTTGAGTTCTTGAGGTTCCTCAAGGAATCAGGATTTTTGACGAACCCTTATATAAGTAAATTTTTTTTCCTCAACTATATCAACCTGCTACTAAAATGGCGCATAATAAAATGATTGTTTTGACAATAATATAATATTTTCAAATCTTTTAGTTGAAAAAAATTGCAAAAATGCACCTAAAATTTTTTGCAAATTATGTTGTAAACTGGAGTTTTTAACATAAACAAATATAGTTTTAATTTTAAATGAAAACAAATATTATTTTCAAAATCAGAATATAGTTCTACATCTACTTTTGAGTACCTCGCTGACATTAAAAAAAAAAATTTTATATCTGAGAGGAACCTCAAGAACTCATCTAAATACAAAAATACTTTTTTTATTTTTCTGTTATAACTAATAGAACACCATTCACCTCAAGAACGTTTATTTTGAAATTTTTTAAACTAGAAATAAAAAAGAGTGCTGGCCTTTGAGGATAACTTTAATACTGCAGTTAGAAAGAAATGATTCAATAATTTAAAAACTTTTCCAAACACACCATATGAACCAAGATTATGGATAAGACATTCTGTCAGAGAGCAAGACTAAGATAAGATTTAGAAAGTTGCTCATGATGATCAAAAATAATTTTAAATGTATGACGAGATATGTTTACTAATTATTATTAAAGATTAAAAGACGTTGATAATAAGAATAAGAAGATTAGCCATTAGTAAATTACAATTACAATTACATTAGTAGATTACAATTGCAATTGGCCATTAGTTAAAGAGGTCAAGAACCACAGATACCATTTTTCAGACAGAAAAACAAGATGTTACATAATTTAGTGAGTAAAAAGTTTTTAAAAATACTTTTGTATGACTGTGACAAGAATGTAGCCTGGAGAAGAGGGTAAAACACAAACTGTAGAAGAGTTGGGATATAATTTTAGGAATGAAAGCTGGAGTAATTTGAATGAAATAAAAATGAAACCAAATGATTAACCTGTTCCTTTAGGATATTTATATTATATTATTAATACTTTAAGGTATTTATTCACATTTTAATAGTTAGATAACTTGACTTGATAATTCATGACAAGTAGCATTGCATAAGCAAAAATGATCTTTCTAATTTCAAAGTTGTGACAAATGGCCTCAATGCACACTAAAAGTACTTACAGTAACACATTCCATACACAATAAGTCACTGTTAATACCTTGATATTTTACAGCTGTTGATAGAACCAGCCTCTTTGAAATCTACCGCAATCATTATTACCAGCCAGCCTCAGAACCGTTAAACTGAGTTTTAGAGCTGTACCTTTATTAAAAGGTAAAAGGAAGAATTGAATAATCATTAACAAAGAGACACAAACCAAAAACTGTGAGTAGAGTCAAAAAGATCCACCATTCATTATCCTAGGCAGGAAATAACATAACACAGGTTTACAGCCAATTTAATAAACAAAGGTAACTAATTAGATAAAGAAGCGATACAAGGCTGCTCAATTAAAGGTTTTTGCCTAAGAGGTCTTTTACAAGACAGTAGAATGATGCAATAAATAGCAGCCAGAAATGAGTATTTTTGTTAAAACAAACTCTAGTCTTTCTAGGAAAAGAGTCCCAAGGCAGGGGGTATTTTAAATCAGAGTTAACTTCCCCTGGCCTTTGCTTAGCCAATCCTACAAGGCAGCAGAACACGAGAATATGGTTTTGCTGATACATGCTAGCAGTATCAGTGTAATCATTAATGATCCTGATCCAACCTGATTACTTCGTACAGACAATAACAAAATATATTAACTATGCAGCTTTTTTAAGAATGCTTCTTTTTTAAGAATCACCATCATTGGTTGCATTACTTTCTTAGAAATCTTAACAGTTATATATTTGTCTTGATTTGTTTTTGTTTCTTCATGTTGTTTATTAATTTTGAAACTTAGAGCCTTTTTGATTTGGTCATCACTTTTATTAGATTATCTAACAACATCATATTCTAACAAAGCAGAATTCTACATGTTCTTCTCAGTTCTAACAGGCATTGTATACATTTCTAACATGCTTCTCATGCTTGTCTTACAACTTTCATTTTGGTTATGGTTTTGAAAAATTTATCTTACCTGCATAGATATGATTTTTGAAACTCAAGTTGCTTTTTTCTTGTTGCTAATCCAAATAAAAATTGATATCATCTTTTTTTTCTTTCCGACAAACATCTTGATTTTATTTTATCTATAAAACCAGACACACTAATATTGAAGAGAAACCGATCATTTAATAAAATTTACTAGTTACTAGGGTCAGTTGTTCTTCCTTTATTTATTATTAAATTTTAATGACATCCAATGATATTCTGTTTGTATTTACTTTTTTTGTGTGTCACATTCCAAAACACAACAACATCAGCTTCAATGACCTTCTTTCTTCACTTTTTTTTTAATGATTATTTTTTAAAAATAATATTTATTCAATGACATTTTATTATTTGCCTACAGTTAGACAGTTTGATTTTAATTGATGCTGATGGATGACCAATTAACCAGAAATCAGCTAACTTTCATGTCACAGATCTGTTTTAGGTTGTTTTCTATGATCTTAAGGTACTTAAAACAGCATTAAATGTTTATATTTTCCTAACAAAAAGGATTTTCTTTTTGTTTTTCAGACCCTACATTTTTAGTACTCTTCTGTGGTCACTCCTTCCCAGTTCTGTGGCCACTCATAGCCTCAAATGTTTCAAGCCAACATTTCAAAATCATAACCAATTTTAAAATTTTATTTTTAAATATCACTTTTAATTTATATAACTACTTCTTTTAATTAATTCACCTAACTGTCTGATTGCCAGCAGTACCATTCTTTAAAAACAATTTACTAACCCAGTCAAGATTAGTCAAACTATACTGCAAAATGTGAGCACATTCAGGGGGACACAGGATCACTTATCAAAAACTGTCAAAGTTATTTTTAGACATTGTTAGCATAATGGAAAAAAAATTCACTTCACACAACTTTGAAACTACATACTATATTCTGGACAACTTATACATAAACAATTATTTAACTTATGTGATGTAACATAACTACAAAAAAAATTTACTTTTTCTTGGTTATAAAACCTTTCTTTGATTAAGGCACGCTTTTTTTCTAATATTTTAGGAGCATCTTGGAAGATGTTATGATTTTCTGAAATAAAATTATTTACTAATGACACAAAAAATTACAAAACACAAACAAAATTAAAAAAAAAAAAGAATTACAAAACAAAAAAATTATTTGAAGATGTTTTAAAAAAAAGCATTTTATGTTAAAGCAAAGGTAATACCACAAAGTGTTAGGGGGTAACTATTAAATCTTTCAAAAAGATTTTTAATTTATAGCTTCTATAAACAAAAGCATAACTTAATTTTAAAAGAACTTAAAATAAAAGTTATATCATTTTTGTGTGTTTGTAAAGATGTTCAGAGATATTTTAACTTTTAAAAACATTTTTAAAACATGAAATAGTACAATGTTAACTAACTTTTAAATATCACTTAACTAAAACATTTGAAAAACATTTCAAATTGAAAATATGAAAAAAAAACATTAATATTTTAGAACAATAAATTTAAACTAAGTACAATTGAAAAATTTACAAAATACAAACATAATTAACCTTTTTCATCATGGAGAAAAGAACTTATTGGATGAGTATTGTGAAACAATCGTTCATGATCTTTCTTAGGTAAATGAAGTTGATGATTGCGCTCCTAAAATTAAAAATTTATTTAAATACAATAATTAATTATCTGTAAAATAGTTTAAAAATATATCCATTAGAACAAAATAACATAAAAATACAACAATATAGATATTTCTTTTATTTGAATTCACCTCCCCAAGGCCATGAAGGAAACTACGTCGAGGAGGCTACTTTAATTGTGGTTACAACCCTCTTTCAACTTTATAACTTCAAAACACAAACCTTGACAAATAAGGCTGATGCGCGTAGAAACAAGTTGAGCGCCGTAATACCAGGGACACGGTGGGGATTGAACTAGGAACTTCTCCCTTATGATGTGAGCGCTCTAACACTACACCACTACCGGATAAATTTAAAGAAATCATATAAATATATGGACATAGTTAGACAAATAAAGTAAAACATAGAAGTAAAACAAATTACAAGTGAAAAAAAAATCTCATAAATTGTAACATGCCTATACAATGGGGAGGAGGAAAGTTATCAGGTGTAATCAACAACAAAATTTAACAACAGAAATCACACTGGGCAACAAAAAAAAAACTTTTTTTAGATTCAATAACAGCATTAGGTTTTCCTAGATCAGATTTTTGAGCTGATTAAGAAAATGGAATCCATTTTGATCCTACACGTCCAGATTCTTCTGAAATTTTAAATTTTGTTTTTTTATCTTAATTCAGTTTTAAGCTATAGTTTTCGCACACTTTCAATTTGAAACATTCCTTTTTTAAATTGCGTAAATGTAAGTTTATATTTATATTCAATTTACAGTAAAAAATAAGGCAGAATTTAGATCCTATCTGTGTTTTATTGCAAGATGTCTTTAATCTGCAGACAATCTTGTAGAAATAGTTCAAACAGTTTCTGTTACACTTGTGGTCATTATGTCACTAAAAGACAGAAGAGAAAAATGATTTCAAAATTTCTTACTGCTTACGGCTTCTAGTTTGGATTCAAGGTGGGAAATCATGGCAAAAAATGGGTGCCTCAGTATAGTTGCACCAACTGCTACATGTGTTTGATTAAATGGCTGGATGGAAAAAGACCAACTAACATGCCATTTGCCATTTTTATGATATGGAAGAGGCCACGAGATCATACCACCAACTACTATTTTTGTTTAACAAATATTGAGGGACATTCTTTAAAGATAAAGGACAAAATAATGTATCCAATTTGTGATTCAGAAAATTTGCCAGTACCTTACAATGACAGTCTGCCTATTACAACTCCACCAAGTGAACTCAACCTCTTGCCCTCTCCAGATAAATCAGACAAATCAAAGAAAGAAAATGATGACTTTATGCCAGAAACGGGATCAGCTCCACATTTTATTAACCAACAGGAGCTGAGCGATCTAACTAGAGAATTACATCTATCAAAATTGAAAGCTGAGATTCTGGGTTCTCGATTACAAGAGTGGCACTTGTTAACACCTGACACCAGTGTGACACCATTTGCTGAAACAGACATGAAAGATACTCAAAATATTTTATCAAACAAAATAGTATCACCTTTTGTACAAATGTTGAAAGTTTGTTAACTCTTTATCGACTCCTCAAAATACTTTCTAAAGGCAGTATCAATTCATATTGGAAACAAATATTTTTCCATTCCATTAGCTCATGCAGTGGGACTGCAGGAAACTTACGAGACAATTAAAAGCTATGGCAACCACAAGTGGATAATTTGAAGTGACCTTAAAATAGTTGCCCTGTTTCTTGGACTGCAATTGGGTTTCACTAAGTATATGTGTTTCCTCCACCTCTGGGATAGCCCAGACACTTAAAATCATTATGTGAAGAAGATAAGACCTAAACTTACAGAATTTAGCCCAGAATACCACAATGTCAAACACATTTCACTTGTTGAACCGCTGAAAATTGTGCTTCCTCCTTTGCATATCAAATTGGGTTTGGTGAAATGTTTCGTAAAAGCAATGAATAAAAACGTTGCTGGCTTTAAGTACGTCCAAACAAAGTTCTCTCTAATCATTTCTAAGACAAAGATTAAAGAAGGTGTGTTTGATGGGCCTCAAACAAGAGAGCTCCTAAAAGATAGGAAATTTGAGGAAACAATATTACACCAGCTGAACTTAGCAGTCATTTAAAGTTGTGGTTCATAACTTCTTGGGAAACAACAGGGCAGATGATTTCAAGAATCTGGTAGAAAATCTTGTGAAGCATTATCGAGAACTGGGTTGTTGAATATTGTTAAAGCTACATTTCTTGGATTCTCATTTTGACTTTTTCCAGAAAAGTTAGGCGCAGTTTCAGACGAACACGGTGAAAGGTTTCATTAGGAGATTCAGACAATGGAGAAGAGGTATCAAGGCAAATGGAATGAAGCTATGATGGCCGATTATTGTTGGTTTTAAAAAGAGACACTCAAGAGACTCATAAATGACAGTCCAAGCTCACTCATCATTTCTAAACACTTGTAACCATATCTTACTTATGTCATGTTTTATATTTCTTTATACGAAAAACAACATTTACACTAAAAGTGTTTTTCGAGTATTCCAAGAAATTGGGACATATAGGATAAAAACTAATGCAATTTTTGGATTCAGCATGCTCGAATTAACTAGATAGACATAATTATATCAGCTGAAAAAAACTTTGTTGACCAGTGTCATTTAATGTTTAAAATTAAATGCCAAAATAAAAATATTTAAAAACTTCAAAGTTAAGTGCGAAATTCTATCCTTCATTGCAAAACATTTCAAGCAAAATTCTTTGTGAAAGAAGAAAAGTAACTCCGCCCTTTTTCACATAGATAATTTAATACAAGATTTTAAAAAAGGAAAGTGCAAGAGGAAAAAAAACAAAATTAAAATACCTAACAAGAATAGAAAATGAGTCAGTAATGTGAATCTCATGTAATTAATTTTTATAAAAAATTATTTTTATAAAAATCCCTGAAAATCTCTAAAAAATTGTGTTAAAAAAAATAGGCAAAAGTATGTAATAAATAAAATTAAGGCAAATTTTAGACAGTAAAAGGTTAAATAAAAAAACTAAAAACTACAGAATAGTTATGAATCTTCTTTATAAAATATAGACAATTATTGTCACAGCTTGTAACTAGACAATAAACGTCACATTTTTGACTTACAGGCCCCCAATCAAGGACCACTTTTCTCATGAACAGTACCATTTCTCTAAAATTTTCTCTGGAACATGAACATAAAAAAAAGTCCTATAAACTAACATGTGGCAATAAATTAAGTTGAACAAAGGCATCATCCAGTAAATTTTCAACTAACTTGCTGGAAAAAGAAGTAAATTTTTTGACAACATTGTGTACACGATGAAAAATAATACCATCAATATCATGTATGTGAGGAACCGCTTTTCTTAATCTTGTTTCAAACCCACTGATATTTTCCCTCAAATAATTGATTGAATCTGATAAATTGGGAACTAGATAACTTAATGGAATTGCGTCTTTGTTAAATAAATGAATAACAACATTAAAAAGACTTTTGCATAGCTCACCATAACATTGCATTTAAGGAACACATATAAAAACACCATTAGGCAAAGATGTCAGCTACCTTGGCCCTAAAAATCAAAGTAAATGCTCAAAGTTTGATAAATATCAATCCATTTGGAGGAATATCAAAAGTATATCAATTTTTTCAATATCTCTCTGAAAACCTTTTCTTGACACCATCATTCCCAAAATCAAAGTATGATTCTGAAAAAGAAATTACATTGCTCCTTATGTTTAATGCTTAGTTCCCTCAATAATTTGCTACAATGTGATAACTGTGATTCAGGATTTAGCCAAACTGTACAAAGATAATCTTCCTAACTCAAAATCTGTCAATCAAGAGAATCAATTGTTAAACCTGTAGACAGACAGACCCAATACTCTGACTAAAACCATAAAAATCTGCAATGAAAGTCCTTAACTCTAAACCTTAACCTCTTTGAGCTCTTAAAGATCAGATGTACACTGCCAGTATCATCCTCGATGTAAACACAGCTTTTCTGCAATCCATAGATTAACACGGTTATAAGCCAGTATGACTGCAGATAGACTTGGTTTATTAGCAATTATGAATATCCACAACAACAACAACAATGAATATCAACTATACAAGGTATAAATATGACATAAAAAATGGAAACAAATTTTCAATTGATTTTAAATAAAATTAGAATTATAATGCCCTTGATCAATCTATAATTGACGCAAGTTTAACTGTGTTTTAATGCATATTTTATAATGCTATATAGCATGATATTTATTTGGTATTCTATAAGTGCCTTTCTTTTTAAAAACAACCCGCCCTAAAAAAATGGTATGTGCCTGTAAAAGCATAAAATAGTCACTAATATTAAGTCTAGGCCACCCTTACATATAATATTCCTAAATAGACTGACACAATGCTTTGGATACAATTCATTACTTGTTGACACAGTTCATTATTTTATTGCAAGATTTATTTGCAAGTCATTTTTTCCTTGCATATGGCAACATAACATTCCTCATAATGATTATATAAACTCCTCGATTCATAATACCTTCTATGTGATGAATGAGACTAACATTGCCATAACTAAAATATTCTTAAACCATAACATTTCCTCTGCTTTGTTTAACAGCAGGTAACTGATTTCTTGGATTAATTCTGGCTCCTACTGGCATATATAATTCTATTACTACCGAATAGCATAAACTTTGATACCTCAAAGGACTTTTACCAGTCAATAATTATCCAACTTATATGATCTTTTGCAAATTTGATTCTGGCTTACAATTTTTTTGCAGATATTATAAAAATGATTTTATGCTATGGAAACTGATACATAATTGTATTATGTTGAGTAGCAGTCTTGCAAGGGTTGTTCTTGGACTTAAATGCACATAAGTATGCTTGTTAAAGGGATCCGCCAAGTGCAAAGTTGTGTTTATTTCATAAAGATGTATAAAAAAATTTTGAATTAATAAAAATTTCCAAAATGAATTATTTATCAAGATATTAAAAAAACAAAAACATTCATAGCTGTTTTGTTTCTTTGCCATCTCCTACTGAACCTTACCAATAATCTATTGGCCTTTTTAGTTGTAACTTTAAATCTTCTAGTGCATAGCTTATTACAACTTAATTCAATTTATTATTATAAGTATTTCAAATTAATTCAATTGCAGGGTATCAATGTGATTGTATTAGGGTTGTATCAGCTGTTTCTAAACTTTTGAAGTCTTTTAAAAAATTAAACTTTAATTAATTGTTATAATTTATAATTTGTTTGTATTATGAATTAAATTAACATAAAGAATTTATAATTTGTGTATTTATATTATGAATTAAATTAGCATAAAGAACATTTGGTAAAAATTTCAACTGACTTGAATTTTTTTTAAAAGTCGAAAATAAACTAGGTATGGAGAAGTGAACACAGTAAAAAAACTATATATTTACTGTGTTCACTTCTCCATACCTAAGGAGCCTCACGAAAGTCATGAAAGTTATTCATTTTTTTACTTGGCTCAAATGAAGTCTAATTTGATTGACAATTATAAAAAAAATCTTATTATAGTATATTATATAAATGAAACTAAAAACTATTAGGAAGCTAAAATTTATACGACCAAAAAAAATCATTGTTATGAAAGTATTTTTATAATCAATAAAAAACTTTAAAAAATTAAATAACATAAAATCTATGATCATACTCATCTCATTGGGATCCATACAAATTTTTTTCACCAGATTTCATGTAGCACAACTTTGTTTTTTCACATGCATTGTCTAAGATTTTTTTCACGTACATTGTCTAAGTTGTTTTGTTTTCACATATATTGTCCAAGTTATTTTATTTTTATCATAATTTTTATTATTATTATAATAATTGTACATGTAACAGTTTTAGAAAATTTATTATTTCATTCTAGTGATTTATAGTTTATATATAGATTAGTTTCATTATAGTGATTTATAAACATATCATTTATATTGCTTTTACTGACATTTAGACATTTATTTATTATAGACATTATAATTTTTTTTTTGTTATATACCTCCCCAAGGCCAGGATGGCCACTACAGTTAAGAAGGCTACTTTTTTGTGGTTACAGCCCTCTCTCAACTCCTTAACTCCCAAACACGAATCTTGACAAACATGGCCACTGTGTGAAAAAAAAAGTTGAACACAGTACTACCAGGGATGTGGAGGAAATCAAACTCGGAACTTATCGCTTATGAAGCGAGCACTACACCACTACCACTACCACTACACCACTACCACTACCACTACACCACTACCACATTAAATTAACTATACTTTAATTTAATTTATTTACTGATATTATTAATGGGTCAAATCATTATATTTCAACCAATTTAAACAAAACTTTGTAAGGCACAATCTCTGATTTTCCTGATTTTTACATATTGTTATGTGCATCATGTAGATAGGTTAAATTTGAAATTTCAGACTTCCAAGTACAAGGGTTCGGAAATTATAGCCTTACAAACATGACAATGTGGCTCCCCTCGATTTACAAATGCTCAAAACAGACTACTTTAGAGCTGTATAACTTTTTTCTCACTTTCAACAAGTGACTCATTTTTTCTAGAACTATTTTCTGGATAGTTCTCTCTTTAAAAAAGTAGTTTTTATTAATTTGTGTTAAATTATAAAAAAATTATGACCTCCTCAACTTTGAAAAAAATCATAAAGTTGCTAAAATATGCCAAAATGAAAGTAACTGTAGCATTATTCTGTTCATCCACAAGTCTTTACAGATAGCTTTTCTGATTAGCTACTACTGTCTGCAATAAACGGGCAAAAAATAGGCAGCTTGTTGCAGTTTAGAACTTAAATATATCTAAAAGCAAAATGTCCACTCGCCTAAAAAGTCCAGTTTTCAGCCATTTTGAGATGCTTGTAAATTTTTCTAACACTTTGTTTTAATCTAAGATTAACAGCATATAAGACCATTAGAACTAACTATCTGAAAATGCAAACATTATAAACTTATCAAATCCACACCAAAAATGCCAGCATTTTTAAATTACCCTATTTTTCAATCATCAACGGTTGTATGTGTTACTAGAAACCGGTGCCCCTCTAATCTGTCAACTGGCCTATGTAAAGGGTGCAACTAATTATAAGTCATTTCTTAATAAAAGAAAAGGTATGGTTGGTTGTCCTTTCCTTGATCTGGTCTTTATAGTAGATAGGGGCACAAATAAAGGGGGCAGTAACTTTTTAGAGACCTTCATTATGGTTCAAATAAAGGTCTCTAAATTAATTTAGATATTTAGGTACTTAATGACCCCTCCCCCGTTACTCACTAAGGGGAGGGGAGGGGTGGCACCAATCAAAGGGGGAAGAAGAGCAACCAACTTACAAAGATATAAGCATTCATTTTCTAGTATGAAACATACATAATTCATTTTCTAATGAATATACAGTTAAGGCCATTAGATCTTTATTGCATTTTTTCATGCTTTTACCATAGGATTTAAATTTTCATAGTAACTATCAAAAATGTGTGCGAGATTTTCCAGCATATATACAATGTAATGGTCTGAAAAGGGAATTAACAAAAGTTAATTAAATCACTAAAAGTAAGTTGAATTTGATTGGTGCCTCCCCTCCCCCTCCCCTTAGTGAGTAGGGGGGGGGAGGGGTCCAGACCACATAAACACCACTGATTACCTATAATAAAATAAAATTTAAAGAAATAATGGTTTCATTTCGAAATTTATTTAGATATTTAGGTATTAAGTACCTAAATATCTAAATTAATTTAGATATTTAGGTACTTAATACCTAAATATCTAAACCAATTTAAAGTTTTGTTTAAATTGGTTAAAATATAATGATTTGACCCTAATATATATTTACAAAAATATTATTAACATTTTTGTAAATATATACATACATTTATATACTTTAAGTTTTAAAGTTTTAATTTTTAAGTGTTGACATTCAATTTCTAGTGCCTTTCAGATTTTAGTACTTTTTTATATTTAAAAAAATATATTCAGACCTTGGTTGTAAGATCTGTTGTCAGAATATAATGATAGTAAAAAGTTTAAATTAAAAACTTACTAAATCCTCTCTACTTGGCTTGAATTTAGTTAAATCTTGAACAGAGTCCTAAAAATAAACATTGCTATAACTTTAAATATAATACACTCAGTAAACATTGTTATACCTTTAAATATATAGACTCCATACATTTATATACTTTAAGTTTTAAAGTTTTAATTTTTAAGTGTTGACATTCAATTTCTAGTGCCTTTCAGATTTTAGTACTTTTTTATTAGATAGCACTTTTAAAATTCTTACTTGAAACAGTTTATTATTATTATTTTAAACTTATAAAAGTACTATACAAATCTAATGTGAAGAAAATAAATTCAAAAATCTAAACATTTGTTAAAAAACAAGTTACACTAATAAAATCTAAAAACTAAAAATAAAACTTTTTAGATTTGGTGTGAACAAAAATATATTTGAATTGCTGATTGTTGGTTAAAACAAAATACTATGAATGTATTTTGTAAAGTAGTTTTTTAAGGTAAGTCTAATAAAAGTTTAATTACATTTCATTTGTCAAAAGTTTTCAGTGATGTCATAGAATGAAAAGCTTCATAAACTGAAATGTAACACAAATATTTTATAACCATCACCATTATGATAGGGGTTGTGTGTAAATTAAATTGTTTAAAGAAACCTCTATATATGGTAAACACACACATTTATTAATCAAACCAGATATTTTTACAATAAAATCTAGAGAAGAATCATAAGCCTAGAATTAAGTTCAGAAATGAAAAGGAGATGAAGAGAAGGAGATAGTTAAGAAACAAAACAGCTATGAATGTTTTTGTTTTTTTAATATCTTGATAAATAATTAATTTTGTAAATTTTAATTAATTCAAAATTTATTTTATGTTTCTTTATGAAATAAACACAACTTTCCACTTGGCAGATCCCTTTAACAAGCATACTTTATGTGCATTTAAAAAAATTAAAATTTGGATAAATTAAACAAAGTATGCTTATTAGGAATGGAGGTGTATCTGCTGTGTCTACAGCCTTATTAGTTTATGTAAGTATTTGCATATATATGATATATGTTATTGAATTTATATTATATATACACCAACTTTTGTAGTAGCAATAGTAGTAGTAGTAGTAGTAGTAGTAGTAGTAGTAGTAGTAGTAGTAGTAGTAGTAGTAGTAGTATAGTAGTAGCCGTAGTAGTAGTAGTAGTAGTAGTAGTAGTAGTAGTAGTAGTAGTAGTAGTAGTAGTAGTAGTAGTAGTAACATATAAAAAAAAATTTAAAAATTTACATACATCCCATGGTTTTACTCCCTTTTTTATCTTGGATGTTTTCTTGTGTTTTCTCAAGGTTTCGGATTTGCTTCTGACTGGATAACGTGTTGCAAAAGACATTTTCATATAGTCATTATTCTCCTTTTTTTTACTTAAATTTTTATTGATAATAATAAAAATTTCATTATTTTGCGCAACCACACTAATGACAAGTATTAAAATAAGAAATGGACTTTTTTTTTTACAATAGAAATTTCAGGTAAGGAGTTGTTTAGTATTTTTTTTTAAAAAAAAAAAAAAGGTAAAAAGTAAAAAATTTGAATATTTTTATTCTAGTAAAGTATACAAAAATCAAACTTAAAACTGAGCATAAAAATTGAAAATGTGAAAAATTTTTGAACATCAATGAGAAAATATTCTGTACAATTACAAATAAAAAAACAAGATATGAGGAAATAAATAATTATATTTATAAACAATATAAGTTATAATCTTATAAATTTTATAAATAGAAAAACTTGAACTAATTCTATATAAATAAGCAGAACTACAATGTGCAAAATAACAAAAACAAAAAAAAATCAAAATTATACAAAAAAAAAAAGTAAATGTAACTTAAATCTATCCCAAATTATAATTTTAATGCACAAACAAATAAAACAAAAACTTGAAAAGTAAATGTAATTTAAACCTATCCCACTGAGTCCACGAATAAAACAAAAACTTAAAAAGTATACATTAAAAAGTTGTAAAAAATATATATATACAATCAAAGTTATGAACTTTAAATCAACAAAAAAAAATGTAAATGTAAGTAAATTTCTATTAAAAATGATTAAACTAATTAAAAATGAAAATTCTTTTGTCTAAAGATCATATGCCTAAAGATCATACATCAAATGATACTTAAAAAACTTAAGAGAAAAATCTTCAATAAATAGAGCATTTTTACAAATTACAGTATCACAATTTAAAAAATTCATTTACAAAAAATTTGAATTGAATATAAAATAAATAGAATTCTATTTGAAATGTGAAAAAAAGGAAAAAATATTGATTAAAAACAAAGAAACAACTCCAATTAGCGCATTAAAGATATTTGCAAAAAAACTTCACCTCAAACATAATATAGCTTTGTAACAAACTGCTAGGATATTTCAAAAGAATTTTACCCCAAAAATATTCAAAATACATTAACTCTTTTTTTCGCTACTCACTGCAATACCTCCATACTTAAGTGTAAAGGTGGTATTATTCCAATGTATTTCCCTATCAAATAAAGCATTATAAAAAATTCTATATGTATAAAGTTCTCGAAGCAACCAAGCATAAGAGCGTTGAAAAAACGGTGGTAGTCTTGAGTATTTCTATAATTATAAAACGCAAATAGTGTAAATTAAAAAGTTAAAAGTATATGAAAAAAATAAATAACTCATATATTGCATATATTATGCAATAAAGCTTAATCAAGTTTTTCATGAGAAAATGCTAGTTATTTTCATATTAAAATTTAAATATTAGAAAAATAATATCTGAAATTTAATTTTTTTTCATTTTTATTTATGATTGAATTGTAAAATCATAAATATAATCATAAATAACAGATGCCAGAAGAAAAATTAAAAAATTAACATTCACAAAAATAATTGAAAGTTAGATGATTCATTTTATGTATAACATATAAGTTTAATCAGGTTGTTTAATTATATCTTTTTTTAACATCTAATAACTAAATATTTTAATTATTTACTTAAATAAATTTAACTATACAAAATAATATTTTATTTGCTAAAATTTTTCAAATACTAAAATGCAATATTTCAAATTTTAATTTGAGAACAAAAATTAGTATCAAGAGAGCAATAGTTAGCTCATTTAAAACCAGCAGATTCTAGGCTGAGCAAAAGTTAGCTTATTTAAAACCAGCAGATTTTAGGCTGACCAATAGTTAGCTCATTTAAAACCAGCAGATTTTAGGCTGAGCAAAAGTTAGCTCATTTAAAACCAGCAGATTCTAGGCTGAGCAAAAGTTAGCTTATTTAAAACCAGCAGATTTTAGGCTGAGCAAAAGTTAGCTCATTTAAAACCAGCAGATTTTAGGCTGAGCAAAAGTTAGCTCATTTAAAACCAGCAGATTTTAGGCTGAGCAAAAGTTAGCTCATTTAAAACCAGCAGATTCTAGGCTGAGCAATAGTTAGCTCAAATATCAAACCAATCTTTTAAATCAAGTTTTCTAATTAAAATGTAAGCAGAAAACTTGTCAAAAGAATATTATCAAAAAAAGTATAAGGTCTTACATTACATTATAACAAGATCACCCATCTTATCAATCACGGATTGACAATAAAAATGAAAATGGTACAAAAAAGGTTTGGATTAGGCAGTAGATGTATAAAAAAAGAGTGATTCAAGACAATAAGTAAAATTTTCAAGTTGTAAGCCGCAAAGAAAGCACATTAAAAGATTACAAGATTTACATTAAAAGATTTGCAACTGAGAAGAATTGCAAACACTATTTGCAAAGCAAGACAAGTTAGTAGAGGCTTAATATGAATATGTGTTTGTTTTTCCTAAAATGATCTTGGTATGTGTGAATTGTATAATAGCTCAATCAATATACTTACAAAAACACATTAAAATCAAAATTAATTCCATTAAAATGGCTATTGTAAGGCAGAACTCAATAATACATCTTCCACCTAGACCTTAAGCCATATCAAAAATATTTGGTCATGGATCAATGCTCAACCAGTAAACTATTAAATTCAATCAACTGAGCATTTGAAACAAATTTTGAAAGGGTATTGGTTAAAAGTTCCCATGAGATGTGCATGAAACTGGTCAAATAAATGCAGAGAGTAATTTTTTTACAGAACTTTTTTAATTAAAAAAACAACGAAAAAGATTGATTAAAATTAATGCCTTGATTAAACTTTTATGCATAACTGTATATTATATAAAATATATAAATACATATAATAAGTATTATATATAAAAACCAAATAATAAGAGTTTTAAAAAATAATACCAAGCTAATATTTATTGAAACTTTATAAAATAAAAAATGTAAAACTATTATGTAATATTTACAACAATAATTTTAAAACAAAAACAAAAAAATAATAACAGCTTTGTTGTAACCTTTTTTTATATTTTCAAAGAAGTGGGGTTGAGCAAGGTTGAGTGAGACTTGAAAGCATCACATATACTTTTTTAACATTATAAACATTCTTATCATTTTTTAATTGGAATTCTAATAATTTTTGAACACAAAGTTAAAAAGTATTGAATCATTTATAACAATTGTAATAAGAAAAAACTTTAAATAAAATTGATAATGAAATAAGAATAAGTTTTTCAACAAAATTTTAAATAATTTATCTACTCTAAATATCTTTTATTAAATACTTGATCAATATTCACTGGATTTCTTTTTTTTTTGGTCTATGGGTTATATCAAAGCTTCATGAAAATTATAGTATGGGTTATATCAAAGCTTCGTGAAAATTATAGTAAAATTTACTTTTTCAATTATCAGCAGCAAAAGCTGGTCCAATAAAAACCAAGCTGTTACATGTGAAACAAATGCAACAAAAAATGATGCAACATCAAGAAACCATAGTGACATAGAAGCTAAAAATCCCAATAAAAAGCATTCTATGAAAGGTTCAAAAAAACTTGAAGCCAGCATGGTTAAACGAAGTTTTTGCCACCTAAAAGTAATATTCAACATAGTAAACTCATATATATTTACTAAAATAATATTACAATGTATTTATTAATTGAATAGAGTTATGCAACAACGAAAAACAATTATCGAAAATAAATATGCAATAACGAATTAGTACTAATACATAGTTACATTGTGGGCTAATACATTGTTGCATAGTACCATCCAATTATAAATGAAGATGTAAGTAAAAGTGTTAAATAAAGTGCTACCTTGTCATTCTGTTAATAAATTTTTCTACAGTAACACCAGTGGTACTTTGGATAGCAGGTTCTGTACTCAAAAGAATCTTTATTTGTCTGTAAAAAATGCATATACTTAGATACATGCAAACATAAATAAAGATAATGACATTTATTTTACTCAATTTACAAAAAAAAAAAAGTTAATGGTTAATAAATAATGGAACTTGAGAACCAACTACTTAATGGACATATATACACAGATAATTTTAAATGTATTCTACAAAATACAGTGCTCGGATAATTTTAAATAATTTTACAAAATACAGTGCTTTCTACTTGTTTATTATTGATCTGTTCTTAAAAGAACAGATCAATAATAAATAAGTAGAAAATCACTTAAAATTTTTTATTTTACACTGTTAAATAAAAACAACTTTTAATGGAACTCTGAGTTTCATGCCTGTTGGCAATTCATCTATCATTATGTATAATTCATAACAACAAAATGTTTAAAAAAATTAAAATTACAGTAAAACAAGTTCTAACTAACAAAACAAAACAAAAAGACGTTAAAGTTTTTAGTCCTCGTTGTTGAATAAAAAAAGCAAAAATTTAATTTGCACTTGAAAATTTTTACATTTCTTTTTTAAGCAAACCACTGTATGGTAATATTTGAAACTTTTTGCGGGGACAAAGATGACAAACTTTTGATACTTGATTGTAATGTCTTGATCGCGCTATTACTTTCTATATAATCAGAGGTTTTATATTTTTTGATTTTAATCTCCATATTCCTTTAGACAGTGCAGTGCCATTTTTATATTTAGGTACATTGAAAGATTTAAGATGGTTAGAATATCTGTGATTTCATCTATAACTGTAGCTAACCTTAGTTTCAATTAAAAACTTTATGTATCTTGTGTCTTACTGGAAAGTGTCAATTAAACAATTTCCAAAAGTTTCAACATTTTTAAAATGATCATTTTAAAAATATTTAAGATTAATTTATTTATAGTTACACAACCCACCTATCTAATTCGAATTGCACATCCTACTTATAGTAGGGACTGCACATTCCACCTCTAATGAGAATTATCATGCTCCTCACATCATTAAAGTCAATAAAAGTGCTTGTATTGATGCTTGTATCTTAAAAATAGAAATTTTAATGCTCTAACTAAATATTTTAAATATTTAAAATATTTAGTTAGATCTAATCATAGTCATAATATACATAGTCTGGCCAGTTGAAGAGCGTTTTTGTTTATCTTATTGTTAGCGTTTTTGTTTATCTTATTGTTAGCGTTTTTTTAGAACCCAGTCTACTAACTAGTGCACACTGTTTGTAAACAAAGACTCGTTAAGAATAATATTTACAAAAAGATTGTTGATTTATCCTTGGTATTTGCAAATGCCTGGTGCTAATTGTTCCATTTTGTTCCTAATTGTTCCAAATATATTGTTTATTTGCGAAAAACATTACGAGGCTAACATGTTAATTGTCAATCCAATTAAAATTACTCTCAAGCCTGGTTCACTACCTACATTAAATCTTCCAGTTAAAAGCTTTTCATCACATTGCTCTTCTTCATGTTTGGTTATTCCCAAAGCACGAGGATCAGCTTTTTCTATATCCCTAAAGAGATCAGCTTTTCCTTCTATATCAGATGAAGCATTTAATAGTAAGTCATATAAGTCTTTTAAGGAATTGGTTAAACGTATTAGTTTTCAAAAACTTGACTGGGATATAAATGCTGGTGAAACTTTTTTAAAATTGAGTAAGATGGATGACATTCACACTGTTCCGAAGTACGAAATTTACATTGATGATAGTCTCTCATTTACTATTCGTATATTTTTATGGCTTCTACCAGATAATCATGAAATATAGTTGCATTTAAAAAGATCAATGTTTAATACAACTATTTCTAACCTTTATTCAATTTTGTTATCATATATGGTATGCCCTGGTATTACAAATAAATCAGTTAGTTCTTATGGATATCTTATTTATGTTATACCTAAAAAGTTTGAATTATTTAATAGTTAGTCTTTACCTTTAAATCAAGCAGAACATATCCGATCTCTTTCATGCAAAGTTATTATTACTAAGGATGAAATTTGTAAGGCATGCCAATGTCTTCAGTCTCAAGAAAAAATATCTTTTCAAAAAAATATTGATAAATTACTTATTCCAGCTAAACCTAGAGCTCCAATTTCTAAAACTGCACCAGAACGTGTTAAATTAACCCTACAAAATTATCGTTTAGAAAATAAATTGCTAAAAGAGAACATAAAAGAAATGCAAAAGGAATTAAGTAAATCCTCTCATCTTGTAAGTGATGACCTACACAAAGACTTGGTTTTAATCATATCAAAAACTTATAGGACAGTCACTCCATTTATGAAGCTATTTTGGGATGAGCAGCAAAAATACTTAAATGCTTCAAAACATGGAATTCGTTATCACCCAATGATTATTCGCTATTGCTTAGGTCTTGTTGCAAAGTCTCCTGCAGCTTATGAGGAAATTCATTTTAATGAAAAAACAGATTCTTGGACAAGATTTACCAAAGAGAAATTACCACGCCGAAATTGGAACAAAAAATAAATTCATCAAAAGAAGGAAATTAAAAACGGCTATTTTCATAGCCACAAACCTTATAAAAGCATTATTTGTATAAAATATTTGTGTGTGTGTGGGTGTGTTTATATATATATATATATATATATATATATATATATATATATACATATATATATATATATATATATATATATATATATATATATATATATATATATACAAGAAAGGTCTTGAATACTATTTTTTAGTATTCAAGACATTGCATAATAAGTGGTAATTGGGGCACCAAAAGGTACATTGTTAACCTTTAAAATTCTCTAAGAGGCTGAAAAGTGACTATTAAGTTGAAGTTGTGTTACAAAGAAAGAAGAGGCTAAAATAAAATTCTTAACATTATTTATTTCAAAATTATTTTAATAAAATAGTAAAAATAAATAACTATTAAACTAGTTTTAATTGTATAACATTTGATACTTAAAATAAAAACTTACTTAATTTCATTTGGTTTTCACTTTATTAATCATTGCATTTCTCCATCATGCTGCAATATAGTTCTAATGCAAGAATATGTTTTTAATGACATTTGTGGCTATGAAAATAACCTTTTTTAATGTCTAATTTTTATCTAAACTATTCAGTGGAGTTCAAAGTTCCTCTCTTAATTTCTTTTAATGATTTTGATCTTTTAATCTTAGACTTGATTTTATGCAAGTTTACAAGGTCCTTTGAATAGGAAAATGAGCGAACACGAATATAAAGAGTTAAAAGATGGTCTAGAAGATTGAGAGACATTTCTTTAGATACTTTAGTAGAAGAAACATTGCAAATTTTTGAGAAGTGAGATAAAACCCCAACATCTTGAAGTAACTCTGCAGTCATTTTGCTGCAGTCAATAGTTTTAGTTAAAATTTTTGTTGATTTTCTGAATGCTATTTCTGCTATTTTAAATAGCGACAAAGCATCAGAAGATATAGACCAAAGACCGCCTCGATTTTTTAAGCTAGTAAATTTTTTATGAGTATCATGATTATACTCATCAAAATAATTAGAATCATTTTCTACAATTTTTCCAGCCAACAGAATTGAGAGTGTTTCTTGACAAATTCTGGTTTGCCAACTTTTTGAATAACGTATCCTTTGATAAAAAGTACTAAATACATACCCACCCAAATGTTCAATTAAACTTTTTTCTTTATCTGTAAAATTAATTTCATCATCAATAACTAAAACTGAGGTGGCATTATAAGACTTAGTCAAGCCAAAAGCCAAAATGTGATTTGCAAGGTCATATCCTACAAGAGTTGAAGTTTTATCTGTAAGATTTTTCATAAAACCTTTCTGACCAGCAACTTTGTAAAATTGTGGATAAAAACTTCCGCATCACCATTAAAATTTTCAATAACTTCCTTTATTAGATCAAATGAATGCTTTGCATCATCTTTAGAGAAACTGTACCTTGAAAGCTCATCTCTGATATATGGAGGGTAGCAAAGATCGTTTTGCACAAATTTAATGCTTTTTTTAATGAAAGTTAAGAACTCGTCTGCAGTACACGCACGCCTAATATCTGTTGTTGCATTTGTTTGCAGTGTTGAAGAGTCAATCTTAGAGTGATGTGTTGTTATGTGGCGTTTGAGTCCTTAGTCTGATTTGCATTTTTTCACACACTGCTGGCCATTAAAGTTGTTTGAAACGCTTCCATTCTCAATTTCTGTAAGAAAAGCATCGACGTCATTAAGAAACATACTTTTTTTCAAAAAAACGTCTGATTCTAGATCTAATATAAGAGAATCAATGGACTGTTCCTCTCCAAAGTTTGCCATTTTTTAGATTTTTGTGCACTTATTAGTAGTCTGGGCACGATAAATAAACTATTTTCAACATCAATTCAAATTTTAATTTTTTATTCTTAAAAAACAAAAGAATCTTGCGAAAACGGCCCAACTGGCCAGACTATATGTTATTATGACTATGATCTAATTAAAAAAAATTTTTAAAAGATCTTATTTTTTAATTTTTTTAAAAGATTTAATGGTTAAGAAGTAAAAAAAACTGAAGGTGAAAAGAAATAGATGGTTATAATGCAGAAAGATGAAATTTAGAAATACTTGATTTCTTGCAAAGTTAAACTTGGTTAATCATGAAATGATATTGGTAAAATTAAAGACGCAATCAATTTCAATCTAAATTATAGGATTGGTCAAAGATATTTCTAAAATTAAAAAAAAAGTGGTGTCTCAAAGGGCTCTGTTAAATGGAAATAATAATGATCAATATAAATTCAGCATAAATGGTAGACCATTAGTTACAATATAATTAAAGAGACTTTGATATTTTAATTTTGGATAATACTGAATTGACTAATAAAAATACTAAGCTATTTATATAATTACATAATTAACAAAGCATGACATAACAAATCAAATAAGAAACTAGGACAAATAAAATATATTTCAAATATATAGATAAATTTAGATAAAAAAGTAGATAAAAATATTAAACACTTATTCATTAGACCTCACTTAAACTGGTTAGACCTTACTTAAACTGGTTTGACCTCATATAGAGTATGCCGCAACAGTCTGAAGTCCATAAAAATGAGGCTACTAGCTACAAGATGTTACAATATATTTGTGTTCTTAATAATTTAATAATTTTCTAAATATTTGACTATATTAATTTTGGTTTGGTTTTTTTCCCAAGTATATAAAGAGTGAAGGTAGAAAGAAAGGAAAGTTTATTGAAAATCTTTTTTTGTGATTATAGTATTGATTTCTTTAAACCATCTTCATTCTGAGTATGTCTAATTTAATGTTTACATATATTTTAAGGACTGCATTTCCTATTTATGAAGTAAGGATTAACTTATTTATGAAGCAAAGATTAATTTATTTATGAAGCAAGGATTAATTTATTTATGAAGCAAGGATTAATTTATTTAGGAAGCAAGGATTAATTCATTTATGAAGCAAGGATTAATTCATTTATGAAGCAAGGATTAATTTATTTATGCAACTTCATTCCATAATTTCTGCAATTTGTGTTAAAAATACTTTTTATTCAAACAAAAATTTTTTCAAACGCCGTTGATGTGAGTGATAAAATGTGGAAAGTTTGAAAAAGAATATTTTTGTTTTCAAACTTTCCACATTTTATCACTCACATCAACGGCGTTTGTAAAGTTTACCATAAAGTTGTACTTTCTAATCTATGTTCTATCTATTATGTACTATCTAATATGTTTTAAAACAGTTTCCCCTCCCTATAAAATGTAACAATTATTATACCTTTATTTAAACCTTATAGCTAGACAATACAACATGTTTTTATTAGTTTTTGATGACAATAAAAGAAATTTTAAATATGATAAATTATTAATTAGTTTTTGAAAAAAATAAATAGCAAGTCTTAATAAAATTTTAAACATTAACACAAATTAATACCTGCTGCTAAATGACATTCCAATAAAAAAGTCTTCAGCTATGTACTTTGAAAATGGTCTCAACCCACCTAAAAATTAAAATACATATTAGTCAACCTTAAAATTATTATGACATGTCAACATATCTAATTAGAAAAGGAAAAAATTTATAAGCATAACATTCTATATTATATGTGAAACAACTTCATACCAACATCATCCAGAAATTTTTTCTTAATAATGTTAGACATGCCATTTACACATGGAATACCTAAAGCGTAAAATGCCAAATACCAACGAGCATGCTGTGTCCCAAAATGAATCTAAAAGCAATATTAAAACATTACAAATGTATAGCAATCATGTTGATAATTTTAGGTTATACAAATAAAAAATCTTGTCACTGCCAACATCATTGTAACTTTTTATAATTTCATTCATAAGACAATAAATTTGTTGTATAGTTGTTTATATGTATATTATAATTAATATATAGAAAAATTAGAAAAATATTTCAAGACATGTTTTTAAGTTATGTTCAAGTTATGGTAAAAATTTTTGAAATATGTTACCTTATAAATAAGATTATGTTTATTTATTAAAACACATAGTTTTAATAAATAAACATGAGAATCAGAAAACAGTTCTGATCCAGTCTTTTTAAGTTTTTGCATTAAAAAAAAAAATTCTATGTAACTGCACTACCCTTTTTTCTTACTTTGTTTATTGTATCCACAGCCCACAAAATAATGGGCAGTCAACAATCAACAACTGCCAAAAAATTGTTGTTTTGATCTCTCAAAATGAATTATTGGTCAAGGTTGATCAGTTATAAAATTAAAGCTTTAAAAAAAATGTTGTTTGTACTAACAACTGCAATGTGTTTTGAAATTACCTAATATTCATAACATTTTAAATATAAATAATATAACATTTAAATATTCATAACATTACTAAATATTCATAACATTTAAAACATTACTAAGTATTCATAACATTTAAAATATTTTAAAGCAAAATGTTTTGAAGTAGTGTCTAAAATATGTTTATGGTTTATGATGTTTTAGTTTTTTTAGGTCGAACAATGCAAAATGATTTTTTTTCACTTCATAGACACGTATTATTTATAAGGTAAGCTATATTTTCATTTTTTACAAATCTTATGTTTCACTTCACAATAAAATGTTATAAAAACCTCCTTTTTTGAATAAAAAACCCATTTTTAATCAGCGCATGTGATCTATTTTAAATTTAGATTATATCAAACTGTTAATTGAAGCATTAGTTATTTACCATACTTTTTTGCTGGTTTTCTTAAAAAAAAAAAAAGCGATGATTTGATTTAAAAATGTCAAGTAATATTTTTAAAGCATAAATTATTTTTTTTATTTAAAACTGTTATGAATCAAAAATTAAAACATTGAAAAGTTATTTTTGATTGACTATTAAAATAAAAACAGTTGACCGTCAACTCAATGTGTTAGCCGGTCAAATTGACAGCCTATCTTCAATTTTTTATTTTGTGTGCTGCTCCATCATACAGAAAAAACATCTGTCTCTTCTATATGACATAAACTTACACATAAAGAAAATCAAAATTTCTTATGTAATTTTCTCTATCTACACAAATCACTTCATATCAAAATTAAAAAAAAGTTCATATACTACAAATTTAGTATTATTAAAATTCAATAAAGGAACTTAATTTAATATCTGGTGATAAGCTTTGTATAAAACGCCGTAAATTATTGCATTTAGAAAACAACAAAGAAGTTTACAAAAGTGATGCGTGTGAACATAAAGATAATGATTTTAATGAAACTCACATTTCAAAAAAAAACTTCAAGCATTTAACTACGAATAAAGAAAAATGAGTGAGAACTGCAATCTGCAACAAATATTGGAATCTGCAACAAAAATTACGACCTGCAACAAATATTCTAATCTGCAACAAATATTGTGGCCTGCAACCAAAGATAAAATAACAACTGTTTTTAAGAGTTTCTACAAGATTTAATAAATGAAAAAAAAACAGTTGCAAAAATAAACCAAACTTAAACTCGCTAATGAAATTTATCAAAAAAACCAAATTAAACTTTGATACACACAACTATTTAGTTCTCTAAAAAAAAAAAACTGTTAAAACAAAAGTGCAAGCTATTTGAAACAAATGCATAGCATAATGCCAGGACTGTCAAAAAAAGAAGGAAAAACTATTGTTTATTTATATTTATTGTATATTTATTAAAGTAAAAAATCAAGTTTATGACTTTATCTACCAATTAGATAAATACTCTAGTATGTATCCAGGGAATGGTATGTTGTAATTTAAGTTGATGGTAAAAAACAACATTTTCAAAAAAACTCTTATTAGCCAATAAGAGTTTTTTATGAAAATATTTTTTTTTGCCATTAATTCATGATGAATCATCAACTTAATTTAAGACATCAAAAAAAGTTTTAAAAGTTGATGTTAAAATTTTCTAAGATTTGTGAAGTCAGACTAAAGTGGTGTATTCTTGTTAAAGGTGCTATAAATATTTGTGTGCGTATATGTATGTATGTATATATATATATATATATATATATATATATATATATATATATATATATATATATATATATATATATATATATATAGACACACACACACATATATATAAATATATATATATATATATATATATATATATATATATATATATATATATACATATAAATACATATATTGCTTTTAACGGATTTATGTGTTAATTTAACAGATAAGTATTAATTATTTTTAATGGATTTGTGCTACTTTCAATGTTCTGATTTCGCAACTTCTTTAAGAGTACCAAAACTTTTTTTTTTTGAAATCAGTCTAATAAAGTCTGATAAATTAGTCGAAAAAAGTTTATTATTAAAAACAGAGTTGATCCTAGATTTATTATTAAAAACAGTGTTGATCCTAGGTTTATTATTAAAAACAGTCTTGATCCTAGGTTTATTATTAAAAACAGTCTTGATCCTAGGTTTATTATTAAAAACAGTGTTGATCCTAGGTTTTGGTTAGTTAAAAGTGAAGACAAAACTTTTTGAGTTTCCACTGAAAACATTTAGGAAATCATAATTTCTTACTAAATAGAATTTATTATCAGTAAATTTCTAAAAACTCATCATAAATAGAAACTAAAAAAATACATCTTGTCACTTCTTAAATTGCGAATTTTGATTAAATGAAATCATTCATTATCTAAAATTCAAATTTATAAATTAGGAAATGATTTTTTAGGTCTTAAGGTTGGCAATTATTTTATCTTTTACATTTTTAATATGTCATTAAAAAATTTAATATCAATATTTTACAAAAGTCTAGAGTTGCATATATGAAAGTAAAGGATTGTATACATAAAAGTAAGTCCAGATGATTTCTTTAATAAATTAAAGGTATCAAATTATTTTGCTTATCAATAGCAAAAAAATAAATATAAAATGAACCTTTTCAAAACAACTTCCAAAACTTTGATCATTATGGCCTACATATGGAAGCTAAAATAAATCCCAATATAAATGAATTAAAAAAACAAGGAACAAAAAAATTTAAGACAAATATTTTAAACCTAAAAATACATCATACCTGATGTACCAATCCAACATCTGGTTTTAAATGATAGCCTATTTCTAATAATGACTCCTTATGAACTTAAAAAAGAAACATTAAAATAAAGTTATTATATAATATAAAAAAAAACACAAAAACATAAGATTAAAAAATTAACTTATTATTCATTACCAAATGACATAAACTATTAAAATTAGAGTCATAGAGCCATCAAGAAAAAACATTTTAAAAGATCTCATATTCAAAAATTAATATTTAGTTACTAGTACATAGTGGGTCAAAGTCAAAATAAAAATTGTATTCAATGGTTTGATGGTAATAGTTCCATACTTATTAAAGTTTAATAAAATATTTGTTAGTCACTAGCTTTTATATTAAAGTTTATCAACCGGATGAAGTTGAAATTTTTTTTCAGATTTGTGGGTCTTATAATAGAAATTAATTAAAAACATGAGTTGATACACATAAATGTAAATCGTTTTTGAATTAAAATTATACGCACTATTATTTTTTCAGATATTGATAGATTTTTTATAAAACAACAAAATGCTGTAAATTTTTTGCTCGTAAGAAATTTTATTTAACTTTGAAGTTGCTGTATTTTTGTGTGTTTTTTGGGTGAGAATTGAAGGCCTGACAGACGTATTAACTCTCTACATCAAGGACATTCATCTAATGAATTACTATTTGTAGCAAAAGTTGTCCCTAAAAAAGAGAATAAACTTAATGAGGTCCATGCCGTAAAGAATATTTTTGGTAATATTAACAAAGTATCCCAACAACTATCTGGCAATATGACCAAATATAGATTTCAACTACATAGAAATATAGCTATGGAAAAAAACTATAAACTTTATCCTTCATACCACATTATAAAGGTAGAATAATTATCTTGTTATCCAAATGAAATAGAGATAAATTATTATTATGCTAAAATCTCAATCTAGAGTTTAATTGACCACACTGCACAAAGACTGTGCAGTGTGGTCAATTAAACTCTATATCAGTGTGTCAAGTACAGAATGAAGTCATTGAAACAGTTGCTGGTGATATATCCATTTTTTCTACTTTAAGACACAAGGCAGGATTTGGCTCTGCTGGACAAAGAGTCTATTAGCAAATAGTGTCTGAAATTATTATTTTAACTTAACAAAAGAAAAGCCATCATTTTTAACATGTGCAGTACCACTTGACTTGAGCATATTTGCTGGTGGAAAAAAGATAACCTTATTGTCAACTTTTCCGCTTTTAGTTTAAAAAAGAGTCTAAAGATATACTAATCACTGAAAAAACCCAACTAAAAGAAGAATTTAGCAACTTGAATAGCACAAAAATTGTATTAAATAATGGAAAAGAAGTGCAAGTAAAGCATATAATAACAATGATTGATAGAAAAGAACACACAGCTTTGTCTGAGGTCACTAACTCAAGTGTTGTTCTGTCTGTGGATGCTCACCAAATAATATGAACAACATTGATGCCAGCCTGGAAAGAAATTACCTGGCAAAAGGTTTGCAGTATGGCTTATCTACACTGCATTGCTGGATTAAACGCTTTGAGTGTCTTCTACACATAGGATATAAGTTGCCCATCAAAAGGTGGCAAGCAAGAACTACAGAATACAAAGCACAAGTTGCTGGAACAAAGTCTCAAATCCAAGAAGCTTTTCTTCAGCAGATAGGCCTTGTCTAATTGCAAGATTGCACATTATTTTGTCAAGCATGTCAAGTGGTCATGAAATCAATACTGAAAGGTTTACCATGATGTAAACCAATACTGAAATCAATTCTGAAAGGTTTTACCATGATGTAAACAGAAACAACAAAGTATTTTGTGAGGCTTTACCTATGGTACTACATGCCACAGAGCCTCTGCAAACTGCTGCTCCATAACCCACCCATCATTAATAGAATTTCACTACCAATTGGTATGATGAGTGAAGCACAGGAGGCAAGCAATAAATTTTTCAAGCGGTTTCGTGAACATCAAGCTTGAAATACTTCAAGATGTATGGCAAATGAGGATAGTTTAAAAAGACTTCTATGCTCATCTGATTCTATCATAGCATCATTAAGGCAAACTAGCAAATCTAAAAAAAAAGACTTTTCTGTTGAGGTTCTGGAGTTGAGGTTCTATAAATGCCAGAAGATAATATTGTAAGTTTATAAATCACATCATTTAAATAGATGCAGACATTGAAGGCTACCATGAGGTTGTAAATTGTGTATGAATTTTTTTTTTTTTTTTTTTTTAAATAATTCACCTCCCCAAAGCCGAGAAGGCCACTACAGATGAGGAGGCTACTTGTGGTTATCACCCTCTCTCAACTCTATAACTTCGAAACACGAACCTTGACGAACAAGGCCGCTGCGCGGAGAGACAAGTTGAGCGCGGTACTACCAGGGACGTGGTGGGAATCGAACTTGGAACCTCTCGCTTACGAAGCGAGCGCTCTACCACTACACCACTACCGCATTGAGTTGATGAGATATGAAACCGAATTGAGTTGATGAGATATGAAAGTATATTTTTTTTCATTAAATTGTGCCATCAAAAACAATATGGTGGTATTCTTAAATATGCATTATGTGAATTGTGTTTAAATTAAGTTGATAAGATATGGAAAAAATGCTTCCTTTAATTTTTTATTGAACTTTTTATTATTAATCAGAAATATTAAAATACAATTAAAAACTTTTTTTTAATCAGAAATATATTTAGAAGCTCCAAGTATGTTATTTAAATCTAATTTAATAATATTTATTAAAAATAATTTTGGCACAAAAATAGGCAATCTGACCCACTATGTAGTAGAATGAAAATATATATAAAAATATATACAGAATGAGTAAAATTAAAACTCAATACTTACCCATACTCAAATTCAATTCAAAGTGAAAAAAATAATAATATATATATAATGCAATAAATATATTAGAAATATTGTGATTATTATGATGATGATGACGATAATGATGATGCTGACGAAAATAATGATAATAATAATTCTGCTGATGATGATGATGCTGGTGATGATGATGAGAATGATGATGATAATGCTGATAATGATGATGAGGATGATGATTATGATGATGATAAAGATGATGATGATGATAGTGATGATGATGCAGTAAATATATTATAAATAATGATGACAATGAATAATTAATATATATTTTATAATTAAGAAAAATATCTTATATACTTGCATAATTACAAAATTACATACGTAAAATGTTGCTATCACAGATCCAAAAATATTCATATTTTATTGAGTCATAGCACTGAATCATGTTATTTATTTTAGGATTTACACCAATAGACTGAGCACCTAAATATATGTATGTATGTATATATATATACATACATATGTATGTATATATTAACAAAAAAAAAAAACTTTTAAGTTGTATCAAGTAAAAAGCATTGAATAAAAACTTTTGAAGATTACTTTCAACAAAAAAGACTTACCAACAAAAATGCGAGAGTCAACATTTGGGTGGTCATGCATCATTTCTTCAATTTTTGGTATTAGTTCATTTTTTTCTTCCTGAACGCATATAAGTACCTCAAACTAATAACAAAAAGAAACAATTATAGCATAAAAAATGTGAGAAGATTAAAAAAATCATTTCTTAAATGGGTGACGAATTTTATAATATAACGATTAGAATTCCACTTATGTATAAAACAAGATTCTTTTTTTTTTACTTTTCACACATAAAGCATGATTTGAGTATAAAAATATTGTTTTTAAAGAAAGGTTTTTTAGCATTAATCTTTAACTTTTATTATATTTTTGAAACCACGGCTGTAAACTACCAGCTATATTAATCAGAAGAATATTAAACAGAATCAGAAGAATATTAAACAGAATCAGAAGAATATTAAACAGAATCAGAAGAATATTAAACAGAATCAGAAGAATATTAAACAGAATCAGAATAATATTAAACAGAATCAGAAGAATATTAAACAGAATCAGAAGAATATTAAACAGAATCAGAAGAATATTAAACAGAATCAGAAGAATATTAAACAGAATCAGAAGAATATTAAACAGAATCAGAAGAATATTAAACAGAATCAGAAGAATATTAAGCAGAACCAGAAGAATATTAAACAGAATCAGAAGAATATTAAACAGAATCAGAAGAATATTAAACAGAATCAGAAGAATATTAAACAGAATCAGAAGAATATTAAACAGAATCAGAAGAATATTAAACAGAATCAGAAGAATATTAAGCAGAATCAGAAGAATATTAAACAGAATCAGAAGAGTATTAAACAGAATCAGAAGAATATTAAACAGAACTAGAAGAATATTAAACAGAATCAGAAGAATATTAAACAGAATCAGAAGAATATTAAGCAGAATCAGAAGAATATTAAACAGAATCAGAAAAATATTAAACAGAATCAGATGAATATTTGAAGAAACTTTCAAACATTTGAAATGAATAGAGGGCTAGAGGGCACAAAAAACAAGCTAAAATAATTTTAAATGTTGAAAAAAAATGTCTGTTTGAAAAGCTATATATCCAAAACAGCAAGATATACAGCCAACCAAATAGATATAGCCAAACAGGCTTCGTTATCTAGGCTTTTGTGGCATAACACATATAAAATGTAACTTTATTAATTACAACTAAATGTTTTTTTAAATAAACACTACATAAACTATATTAAAAGACAATTTAAATAGATACTAAATTATAAATATTCCAATAGATGAAAGTTTTAGCTTAACTTAAATGGCTTAAATGGGTAAAATGGCCATTTTGTATAAAAAAAAGCCTAAAGTTTAATGCTTCTTATAGCCTGATGTAATAAGAAATTATTAAGTGTTAAAAAAAATTGTATAATGCACTCAATAAAAAATTATTAAGTACATTATACAAGATCAACAATTAAAATATATTATTTTGAAAAAAAGATTGACAAAGAATTTTAAAAAATGTCTCCAGAAGAAGGACTTGCTTTTCTATTAAAGTATGGTTTTTGTTAAAATCAGTACACATAGATGAGATTGGAAAATAAATAATATTTATCTAGATTACAATGGTGGTATGGAATTGCAAAAAAAAAGTAGACCAAATAGTATGCACATCTCTGACAAGGAAGCAAATGTACCATTATAAAATTTTCTGATTACTGTTAACAAATAATAGTAAAATCTGAAGATTTTGTAATGGCATACTTGCCTCCTTTAAAAGAGGTTCTAATCGTATCTAAAATTGGCAATAAAAGAGAAGTCTCAATCAAGTTGATTTTAAAATAAGGATTTGATGGAGCTAGCAGTTTTTCCTAATTAAATCAAAATTTTATAAGCTATCATACAAATATTCTGATAATTTTTTTTTTGTAACAATTGTATCCTTACAACTTTAAATATGACTGGAATGCGTTTTGGGCAAATCCAACTACTAATTCTGTTACAATTGTACCCTTAATGTCTACCTTACCAAGTCACCCTTAAGACTTCAAACATGACTGGGATGTATTCTTAATTTCAAAAGCTCATCATTTTTAACAGCTATCAAGAAAAAGTTTTGGCAAAAATCATTAAAACACTGTCTTATTAATTGTGTCCGCTTTGTAAGACAACACCTATTGATATAAGTTACAATAAAAAATACATAAATAAATTATTTAACACTGAGAAAGTGTTTTTTTGAGCAATATGTTTCGTAAAGCAGATCCACATTATGCTGGATCTGCTTTACGAAATATCTCATTCATTTTTTTTATCAAGTATTCACAATTGTTGGAAGAAGGATTGAGTGAAGAAATGACCTAGCTAAGCTTTTTTTTTTTTAAATTTGTCGAACTTGAAAAAACAAATAATTACAATAAATAAATTATGAACTCATATTAAACCAATATTATATACTTTTTACATATAAATATTCAGGTAGGCAGTTGTATGTCATAGTAAAGCAAAGATAGATGGATTTTTGCCTCAGCATTACCAAATGTGTGTGTGTATATATATATATATATATATATATATATATATATATATATATATATATATATATATATATATATATATATATACAGTGGGCGACCCCTCCTTCCTTTAAAAGAACCATAGGCCCCCCTCAGGATCAAGATCAGAATCAGGGAAGCAAATTGAAGAAAGCGTATTCAAAAAGAACTGATGCTCGAGGAAAAAAACTAGATGAATAAAAGTTTTTCGAGCTCTTAGGAATAGTCACAGAACAAGGGTGAGACTTAAATGAATAACAAATAACACAAGAATTTTAGAAGATGGCATAAGAGACGCTAACTCTTTAGAGCAATACCTGTTATAGTATTTGTAGAAAAGAGAAAGAGAAACAACATTACAATGATGTGATAATGGTTGGATGTTGGCTGCAAGAGCAGGTTCAACTATGTTTACAATGCATTTTTGCACCTTGTCTAAAAAAGAAAGGGCATCATTAGAAGATCCGCCCTAAATATGGCAACAGTATTCCATACAAGGACGGATTTGAGATATAAAAAAATAGAATCCGGATTAAAATAGTGTAAAGCACGATAAAGAGATGCAACCTTAGCAAATGCTAATTTTGCAACAGATTTGATATATGGTTTCCAAGAAAGATCGGATGTAAGAGTTAATCCTAGAAAATTAAAGGTAGATGACTCAAATGCCCACTTCAAGCGATCAGAGAGTGTTGGCTTCTTATCAAGACAAGAATAAATGGTAGTATCATCAGCAAACAATGCCACCTTAGATGTGAGAATATCTGGAATATTGTTAATGTAAATTAAAAAGAGTATAGGGCCAATGATAGAACCTTGAGGAGCCCCTGAAGCAACAGGATATAAAGAAGAGTGCTGTCCATCAAGGACAACTTTTATACTGCGATTGAAAAGAAAGGATTCAATAATCTTAAAGTTGTTACCTGATATACCGTAAGAAGAAAGATTATGGAGAAGACCAGCATGCCAAACTTTATCAAAAGCTTTAGAAATGCCAAGAGTGATGGCTTTAACCACTTCACTTCTATCTAATGTACCATAAAACCTATTGGTTATTACAGTTAGCAAATCAGATGTGGAAAGAGAAGATCAAAATCCCTGTTGATGATCAGAAAGTAAGTTATTAGATTCAAGATGAGAGATTAAGTATTTGTTAATTAAACACTTAAAACCCTTGCTTATGGTAGGAAAAAGATGGCTCTCCAGAACTTTTGAAAATAGAGATAACGGATGCCGCTTTCAAGCATGGCAGAAAACAAGACTCCGTTAAGCATTTGTTAAATAGTTTTGAAAGTATAGACAAAAGCTCTGTAGAACACTTCTGTAAGAAAAAAACAGGTATGTTTTCTGGACTACAAGCTGTAGAAAAGTATATGCAGGAAATCACTTTAGATACAGAAGCTGGGGTGATAAGAATGTCAAGCAAGGGATCAACCAGTTTGTTGGCTATTTTGTAACCTGAGAATAACAGGCTTTGGCATCGGACATTTTTACAATGGCTTCTAGCAATAGTAAACAGACATAATCTTAATTATAAGAATTGCTTTGCTGATAGATATGGAAGTGATGGTTTTGATTGGAAATCGCAGCAGCACAATGTGAGGTAAACCAAAGAGAAGAGTGAGGCTTGACTTGGAATTGTCAAGAGGGAATAAAAGATCTCATGACCACCTAGAGAGTCACTGACACTAAGCTATTTAGTGTAATGAGCATTAAAGTTACCAACAACAACGATATTGGGTGATGGATAAAGAGAAAGGGCTTGGTCAATGATCAGAAGTAACATCAAAGAGAGTGCAGTCTTGAGATGAAGGAGAGCGATAGAGAACAAAGAGAAAGGTGATAGGTGAAGTGGTGCTAAACAAAAGCATATAAAAGAATAGTCGGAATAATAGTATGAATGTAAATGCTCAGGCTAAGCATGTGACTATTGGAGTCTTTACGAATTAAAGAAAGATAACTATTCACATTAAGATCACAAGATGAGGCAGCCGAACTCTAATTAGTCTCAAAAAGTGCAAGAGATAAGACTCAACAGAAGTAAAGTTACTTCGAAGACCACGAATATTAGTGAATGGTAGGTTTAGAGAACTTGGAATATGATGCTGGTTTTTTGTGTTTTATAGTTTTTGGTACTTTAGTCATTTTAAAATTTGTTAAAGATCTTGACTCAAAGCTTAAATAGCACTCAGTACACTATTTAACAGCCCAAGCAATTGCCTCATTACTATTAATAAACCCTAAGCCGTAATAAAGGGCTCCAAATGTGGTCTCGACAATGCACACTAAAAATATGAACAAGGACACCATCCATGCGCAACAAGGTACTGTTGGTAATATGATATTTTACAGCTGTTGATGGAATCAGCCTCTCTGAGAGCTACCACAGAGTTCAGGAAACTTGACTACCAGCCAGCCTCAGAACCATAAAACTGAGTTTTAGAGCTGTACCCTCATTAGGAGATAATAGAATGAGTTGCCTTGTCATAAAAACAGAGACACAAGCAAAACCCATGCATTGAGTCAAGAAGATCCAGCATTCAACATCCTAAACTGGAAACAATGTATTAAAAATACATCTGCGCCAGCCTAATAGATAAAGAAGAGGTGCAAGGCTGGTTAACAGATAGAACCTGTTTACTCTTTAAGTCTTTGCCTAGGAGGTCTTCCACAAGACAGTAGCCAGATGCGTTTAACATCTGTCCAAGATGAGTATTTCTATTGAGACACTATCTCTAGCCTTTACTTAACTAAGAGCACCAAGGCAGGGGGTGTTTTAAGTCGGAGTTGGCTTCTCCTAATTTTTGCCTAAAACAGCATATCCTAAAAGGCACCAGGACATGAAGCAGGTTGTACTAGGTTACATGTTACCTGGACCACATGAACAACAAGGTTGTTACCTGGGTTACACGTTACCTGGATAACATGTTACCAGGGTTACATGTACTGGGTTACAGGTTACATGTTATATGTTTGACGCAAATGTTACATTTTTTATTTGTTTCATTGATGTGGAGTTTGATGATCATTAAATATACATCATAAATAAAAATCAAAACTTTTCGTTACCCCCTCCCTTGGCCTCTCAAATATTAAAATTGTGGATACAGCTCTGTATATATATATATATATATATATATATATATATATATATATATATATATATATATATATATATATATATTTATATATATATATATATTTATATATATATATATATATATTTATATATATATATTTATGTATATATTTATATATATATATATTTATATATATATTTATATATATATATATGTATTTATATATATATATATATATATTTATATATATATATATATATATTATATATATATATATATATATATATATATATATATATATTTATATATATATATATATATATTTATATATATATATATATATATATATATATATATATTTATATATATATATATATATATTTATATATATATATATTTATATATATACATATATATATATATATATATATATATATTTATATATATATATATTTATATATATATATATTTATATATATATATATATATTTATGTATATATATATTTATATATGTATATTTATATTTATATTAATATATATATATATATATATATATATATATATATATATATATATATATATATATATATATATATTATATATATATATATATATATATATATATATATATATATATGTATATATATATATATATATATGAGTGGACTTGCAAAACCTGATAATTCACTTTTTTGTCATTTCGAGATAATTGGCAAAAACTGTTTACAGTTTATAATAAACACTATTGTATGCATATTTTAACCACTGAATTTGTGATAGAATTATTGGATTCTGCATGTCCTGAATTATTTTCCTGATACAAAATTACAAGAGCTATCCAGTGGTGTGCGCAAGTCACATTTTTTGAAAAAGTGAATTATCAGGTTTTGCAAGTCCATTCCTCATATGCTATTGAGGAAATCATACTGAATGGATAAGATTAGGCAAGGGTAAATGTACATATTATAACAAACAGTTTAGAAGAAAAAAAAGCTATATTTTAGATAAACTTTTAGTCATTGCATTTTTCATTTTCTAAACTGTTAAAGTATATTATAGTTACATATAAAACTTACTTTAGGATATTCTAATAAAAAAACAGTCTCCAAATTTGACAAAATATTGCTATTGTTTCCGGCTACAGTCTAAATAAATTTTAAATTTGTTTGGAACTAAATATTTTCAAAACATAAACATTTATTAAAACAATTTTGATAACTTTAATGCTCATTAACAATTATTATTAATAATACTATTATTACTTTTAATGATTAAAAGATAACTATTTAATTAAAAAATTATGAGAAAAATATAGACTAAATAAAACAAGATATATGTTAAATTATATATATATATATATATACATAATAAATATATAAGAAATAAAGTATTATATAATCAAACTCATAAATTAATGATATAATCAAACTCATACATAATGATATAGTCAAAAAAGGTTTAAACTTAAAAAATAAATAAGCAATAAAATACAATTGTGTAAAAAAGAAAATAGCCCATTTGTATCTGGGTTTTTTGTTGTTGTTGTTGATGTTTCAAAATGAACACATAAGGGCTGCAAGCAACTAGTGCAAAAAAGCAGTTGACACTTTAAAAAATCGTATGAGTCAGGAAACCATGAAGATAGGCGAGAACTCAAAGAATTGATGTTTAAGTAATAATTAATAAATAAAACTTTTTTAAGCAAAAGGGGACAGTTACAGATTCAACTCGACTTGGATGAGTCACACAAGATTGAGTTTTAGTTAAACAAAAAAATTCACTTGAGCAACAACCATGGCAGTATTTGTAGAAAATAGAAAGTGAAAGTGAGAGTGAACTTTATCACAATAACACAGTGACTCATATTTGGCAGTTAGAGCTTCAACTATATTTTTAAACCATGTCTAAAAAAAAGGACACAAAACCAGTCCAAACATGACAACAGTATTCCATAATAAAGAGTGGCAACATATTAGATGGTAACTTAGCAATCAGCCCTCGGAATAAAGAAAAATGAGGTTAGCAATATCAGTGTGTCCACTCAAAATTTTAAAAAACTTTAACACCTATTCCAGGATTTTGGTCCTAAAACCCATATCTTTTTCTAGCATTAGTATTAAAAAAGCACTTAAATTCCAGCACTAATGATATTTCCAAAGTGATACAAAAATTGTTTTAAAGACAACCACTGTACTTTAAAATATAAAAGTATGTAATCTAAAACTAAATACTACATAAATTTGTGTTCTACAACTTAATCCAAAAAAACTGTAATAAATTGAGAAAGCATTAACACTATAAATACTATACTCAACACCATTAAGAATTATATATACATTCAAAAAAAAAGGAAGGCACAATCCATTTAAATCATTTTTTATCTTAGTTAAATTTAATAAATTGCAAAATTTCTCAACAAATCACAAAATAAGAAACCTTTAAAGGAGAAACAACATAAGATAATAATAACAATGAGATATACTGAAATAAACAAATATTTTAATAATATCCTTGAAATGAGTCAATAAGTCTTGGTGTGTTGTATGACCTAAGAAACTTGATCCAAAATAACAGACACGACTTCTATTAACATCCCAGAATCTAATATAAGTATCCATTTCAAAAGTTTGAGTAACCTTGTTTAAACTCTCATCAAAAGAATAGACATAGATGTCAGAGAGTTTTAAAGTTTCTCACAAAACTGATTTAAAATAAGGAGCTAAAATATGAATTAACTCGTATGAAGTTTTGCTTCAACTCATCTGAAATTGTGATGCTATGGCTCTGTTCGGGAACATAGCTGTAAAAACATGACTCAAGTCATCATCTGAATGTAGAGAAAATCCACTATCCACATTTTATGCTGCCAAATAATTTCAGCCTTAGTAACATCTAGCTTTTTGACACATAAGTCCAATGTCTTTTGTTTTTCTATAACTTACTAAAATCAGAAAAGACAGATGTTAAAGAACTTTTCTCTTTTGATTTTGCAAAGAATCCTTTCACTTATCTAAATTCTATATTGTGTTTTGTTCCTTTTGCGTGATCTGTCAAGGCAGAGCGCTTTAGTATCATCTTTAAGATCATTCTTTAGCCAATCTTTAAAGCTATCATCGCTCAACCAGTCATCTTTAAACCGTCTTTGATGCTTAACTTTTCTTAACTAATTCCATATTCATACTAACTAAAACAACAACACTAATCTAAACTAAAAATATAAAACTTTAAAAGGACTAAATATTGTTAGTAAGATTTAAAATAACCTTAGAAAAACAATAACTAAACACAAATTAAGCTATATAAATTAAACTCCAAATATATTTAGAAAAAGATATACTTAAAACAAACAGAAACATCCAGAACTCTAAATATATTTAGAAAAAGATATGCTTAAAACAAACAGAAACATCCAGAACTCTGAATATATTTGAAAAAAGAAAACCACTAAATAAATAATCAGAAAATATTTTTATCCTATAAAACATAAAAGCTAACGCTGACTAAAAAACAAAATAATAATAATAAACTTAATAACTTTTAAAATACTCAACAGACAAAAACAAACCTTAATAATTGATACAGCTGGCAAATCCTTTACGTTACCTTTATCTTTGAGTTTTCTCCAACTGTATAAATAAAGTTTTCTAAAAACAAACTTAAAAAATGTAATATCATACAAGAAAAAATAATATGAAATAACTAAATTTAATTTTAAAAATTAATTACAAATTTTTTATAACACATAATCAAGTAATAAACACTACTGAAAATAAATATTCAAATGGTTGTACTTTTTAATATAAATAATATTCAAATGGTTGTACTTTTTAATATAAGATATCAAAGTTTTGCTTATTATTTTGAGAAAAACTGAAAATAAAATCTACCTGAAATATTAACTTATTAACATTTTAGGTATTTATACAATCATTGATGGTCCATTTTTCATACAGTTTTGGCCTCTTTAGCATTTTTAATATATTTATAATTTTTATCAAAACATTTTAATCAAAAATTTTTTATGTTAATTAAATTATCTAATAGTGTAAAAATCTAAATTTTATGTTAATTAAATTATCTAATAGTGTAAAAATTAACATTAAAAAATAATTAAAATAAAGCATTTTTTTTTTTAATTTTATGTCATTCGAATAACTATGGACAGCAGTGTAAATAACAGTTTTAAAAAAAATAATTGTGAAATCTATGAAATTAACCATAAAATCAAATTAGATTTGAAACAAAAAAAAAAGATATGAAAATCTGATTGCAAATTAATCTTGTAGAACTTTCTTTTTGTTGGGTTATTCCGTACACACATGATTCTTCTATGTTATCCCACCAACTACTTGCAAACTGGATTATCTATTAAGTTTTTACATTCAATTTCATAATAATCTTATAACAAATTTTATAATATATTTCTAAACATCTCATAATAAATTTTTATATTTTTTAATTAGAAAAATTTCACAAATTTCAAGAATTAGTATATATACAAAAAAATTTAAGAAACATGTTTTTATTTAAGAACTTTAATTGTATAATAACTGTTTATTTATACTTTTTTGAAATTTTTGTTGTTGTCACAACTTCTCTCAACCCTTTACTTTCAAAACGTGAGCTTTTAGGAACAAGGCTGCGTGAGGTTTACCTTCAAGACATGAGCTTTTAGGAAAAAAGACTGCGTGCAGTTTAACTTCAAATCATGAGCTTTTAGGAACAAGACTGTGCACAGTTTACCCTCAAAACACGAGCTTTTAGGAACAAGACAGTGCGCACTTTATCTTTAAAAGTAAATTTAAATTATTAATTTTTAAATCATATTTAATTATATGTCTTTTAATTAAAAAGTATAAATATATATAAAACAATCAGTTTCTTTAACAAAAAAATTCACTGTTGCGGTACTCATTTTCTGAATAAACTTCAAATAAGCAATATTAAAAGATAATTTAAATATTCTAAAATAAAAAAGTTTTTGCTTAACGTGAAACTGCTAAACGCGTATGCAAATCACCACTTTGTACGCAAAATGCAAGCTGCATAATACTTCTTAACAAGGCTTGTTTTACTTTTTTTTTAATCTGAATGTCTAAATTTAATTTACTAACGCCAATGTTGTTCAATGTCTCTCTAAATTCAGTTATTTTAGAGTTAAGGGATTAATCACCCCTTAACTTTAAAATAACTAAAAGTATTACATTAAAATTAATTAAAACAAAAATAAATAGATAAATACCAAACTAAATGAACAGAAAATGAACCTTAATAGCTCTAACAAATATCTTGGAATCAAAATAAAATCTAATTTCTCAATTGTATAGCATCTTCAAGAATTGAAAAGCATTAAAATTAGGCAGATCAAACAGAATGTTGGCAAACTCATAAATATGTCAATAATTAAACTTTGTTTAATGAATATCAGGCCATTCTTCACTCTTATCTAAAATATTTTTCTTAAGTTTGAGAACATTCTAAGCAGCATGTTTTTTTGATGTTGTAAAAAATAATTTTTTTAAATTTAAATATCCTTAATTATTATTATGTAACCTTATCTAATAATATTACTTATTTATCATATTTTTTTTATTTGTTTAGAACCAAAATTACAATACCTACCTTTTATATTCACAAACTATATAGTAATAGTAGGCAAATCACAATTGTAACCTAAAATCTGCTAGCAATTTCAAGTTATCTGCACCAGCACATTGTATTTTCCATTAAAAATTATGTATCTATACTATGTTAAAGCATAAAAATACAGAGCAATCTCCATTACCAATTAAAATCTCATTAACCATTTTCAAAACTTGAAACTCTTACTATTAGAACTTTCAGAAAAATTTAAATGGTTGTAAATCTTATATTTATTTTTAAATGTTTGTAAATCTTATATTTATTTTTAAATGTTTGTAAATCTTATATTTATTTTTAAACTTATTATACTATACTTATACTTCTATTTTAAAAAATAATTTTCTGTTTTATATTATTTATTATTAACTTTGATATGATACCTATAAGTAACTTACTTTTATAAATATCAATGGCACAAAAAATTTTCATAATATATATTACATGATTAGATTTTGCTAAAGACAATTGTCACATATTCAATGTCTTTATAAATGACTTGTTTAAAAAATTCCAGTTTATGTGACATGGTATCAGTTGCTGAATATTAAAACATGTCATCCATGGAAACAAAGAAGTAAATGAAAACTTTCTCTAAAATCTTTTTTTTTTTTTTTTTTTGCACAACGTATGAAGTGTAAAAAATTAAACAAAATGATGTATTTACGTGGTATAGAAGAACAAAATATTGTAAAGTTTTGTGAACTTTTTAAAAATGTTTACTTATAATTTTTTTAAAGAAATAATATTAAAGTTTGCAAAAAAGGGTTTACAACATTGTTTTTTTTTAACTTTTCTGTGTTAGCAGTATGTTTATTATTAGAATTGCAGGTTTTTAATAATTTTTTAAATTATTATTTGCAAAGTTAATTTTTTTTTCAAACATCTCCTAGCTGATATTACATATATATTTTTAAAGTCATAAGATTATTGTATAATTTATTTTAAATGGCAGTTTGTTATATATAAAAATTATTTGTGTGTGCTATTTAGAGTAGAAAAAAATTATATAGGAAAGATCACAGTCTTCGAGATTCGTTTAAGATTTTTTGTTACTACTTTTAATTAAAAGTGAAGTTTAAATGGATAATATTAGGCTAGAAGCTGATATTAGTTCAGAAAATGGAATACTAATAGGCAAGTTAATTGTCGCAGTAATGAAAGAGCAAGATGAAATTAATAATCGACAAAATGCTACTCGGCAAGCAACAAATAATTCGAACCCAAATGAGGAGAGCTTGGTTAGGCGAGTTAAAAATAATCGTCCCAGAAATGAAAGAGATTAGGTGAGATGAAATTACCAGTCAACAAAACGCTAGATATTCTGCTAGATACGAAAGAATGCATTGTATAGCAAGAAGTAATATTATTCCAGATTATAATTATTTAGGAGAAATGAATTATATTTGTTAGCATTGTGGTGCTAAAAAATTTCATGATGAAACACATATTTTATGTTGCCATAATGAAAAGATAGTTTTGTCTCAACCTTCACCATTTCCACAAGATTTATTTAAAGGAAATAATGCAGATCGAAATGACAATCTGAACTTTTTTTAATATATTAGAAATTATAATGCTTGTCTTTCTTTTGCTTCATTTAAAGCTAATGTAGTTCAACCCATGAATCATGGGCCGCCAAATCAAGATTTTCCGCCAACATATTGTCAACTATACATCTATGATCCATTTTAAGCAGTAAACAACGTGGTAATGATCTTTGCTTAAATGATTTAATGTTTCGATTGCAAACTATTATTAGTGAAAAGCTGGCTGAAGTGGAAAATAAAGAAATTCATCGAGCTACTATAGAAGGTTGCTCAGTGTCAGTTGTAAAAATGTCTTTACTTGAAGGGCAAGATAGACGTTACTATAATCTCTTAGTTAATGTGATTAACTTTTTTCAAAGTGATGAATTTTCAAGAATGATGCCAGGACTAAAATAAAAAATATCTCATTTATGCTATTAGGTGGAATAAAAGTAATAAAGATTTCATGGCATTGATCATTTTTTTTCTTGAAAATGTAGAATGTATGTTGCATCGATGTAACCAATGCCCTGGTATTGAAGCATTAAAATGTTTTTTAGTGCAGGAGTTTATGGACCATGAGCTTGAAGAAGATGTAGCATTCAATCAATGGCAGAGTACCAATCGTACAACACTACTATTATGCAGAGCTGTCCCGAATGGGGGATGTAGGGATGTTCAACCCCCCCTCCCAAAGTTGTTATATAAGCATGTAAGTTGGCACATTGAACAAGTTTTGAACTATAGTTGGCAAATTGCAAATATTGAGGATGGTCCTGCAAGGATGTATCATCATTTTATTCCAATTGCTTTAAACACTATAAGTATTTATACCAGGTAAAAACTTCTTTTTGACCAATGAGTGTTGAAATGACGAGTGTTGGGTGCTCAGTTCTGAAGTTATATGCCTAATTTCTACAACCCACAACAATATCAGGTCAACATATCTTCTTTAGATTTGAGGTACAATTTTATTTACCTATTTTGCATTTAGAATTTGTCTTTCTATTTTTCTTTTTTTTTAATCTTTGGATGGAAGGCTGGGAAGGAGAGGGTTTAAATAAATCCCACTGTCCACCTTATTATGTCAATGTCTATATTAGTCTTACTACTAAGCTATACTAAGTAATACCATAAGATATTGGTTGTTAAAATTTTTTAAAAAACATTTCAATATCTTTGGTTTTAAATTTATGATTTTTAAAATCATGAAAAGATCTCAGTTTTGAGTGCTTACTTTGAAATAAGAGGTAAATATTTATCAATTTGAAACAATGAAAATAAATTGTTTCTCAAACTTAAACTAAAAGAAATTGAATTTTAATAATTTTTATTATTAATTCATTTTATGTATAAAAAAATAAATAAATAAATAAAATATAGAGAGAATGGGGGAGGGTTGGTTAGAGGCCCCTGACCCTCCCTTGGCCCAAGACTATAAATGTCCTAAACTAGTCAATAAATATCACTAATTGATGTTTTATTTGAATAAACGCTTTAAAAAATATTTCGATAGCTTTTGTTACAAAATTTAAATTTTTCTAAAAAGACTTAATTTGCATATAAAAACTTTAATTTGCATTTAAAGTTTTTAAATGCAAATTTTGATCAAATAATTAGAGAGACAATTGATGAATCTAATTTTTTTCAATAGACCTAAGATAAAATGATATACAATTAAACTTTTTACTCGAGATTTTGGGTCACAGTTTTCATTTTACCTCCAAAAGTCATGAATTTACAAGTCAATAATTTTGGATGAAGTTGGATAAATGAGGCGTTTCCTGAGACAATTGAGTCTTGAGGGTGCTATTTTTGGATTCCTCAAGTAAAAATCAATTGGTGTACCAGACTTTAGGAAATTTTCCCAAGCCATTATGAAGATACTATATGTCAAAGTTGCTTTGTAGTTGCTTCAGATAATCACTAAAATGCTGAGTCAGCATTATTTCAACTGACAATATCTCTGGAACCCATGTGTATTTATTACTAAAATTTTCTCAGTTATTACTTTTTTAATATGGACTGCCAGTGAGGTAAAAATGAACAAATTCTGAGACGTAAGGGTATCAAAAATGTTTTTTTTTGGATGATTTCATATATATTTTTTTTGTTTACTCTTGTTTGTTAATTCACCTTCCCAAGGCCCAGAAGGTCACTACAGATGAGGAGGCTACTTAATTGTGGTTCTCTCAACTCTATAACTCCGAAACACGAACCTTGACGAACAAGTTGCTGCGTGGAGAAACAAGTTAAGAGTGGTACTACCAGGGACGTGGTGGGGATCAAACTCAGAACCTCTCGCTTATGAAGCGAGCACTCTACCACTACACCACTACTGCATGGAATTATATATAAAGAATTATATATATGGAATAATAATCATATGGAATTGCCCTTTATATAAACAACTATTTGAGTCTGAACTTCATACACAAAACCAATGACATGCTCATTATCTTCTGACTTGAAGGAATACGATTTTTCTTTAAGCTGTTCATTTTTGTTTAATAAATAGAGGGCAAGGCGGTGTAACATGCATTGTCTTTGGCACTAAAGGTAACTTTGGATTTCATCTTGAAATGCAAATGTGTAGTTTACTGCAAAAATTTGAAGACAATACAGTAATCTTTTGCCAAATTTTCCTTTTGTTGCCTTAGGTATTTTGCTTGACATTTTGCAATATAGGAATGAGCTGTTAGCTTGTTTATTGTCTCTGTTTTCTTTTTAATTCAAAAAGTTTTAAATTATACAATGTAAAGTTCTGTTAAAATCATTATTTCAGATAGACAAGTGTTTTTAATCCGTATACTTGCAAATCAAAAATCTTTAAGGGGTAAACAGATTCTATCTGTTGACCAGCCTCGCACCCCTTCTTCATCTATTAGGCTGGCGCAGATGTATTTTTAATACATTGTTTCCAGTTTAGGATGTTGAATGCTGGATCTTCTTGACTCAATGCATGTGTTTGCTTGTGTCACTGTTTTTATGACAAGGCAACTCATTCTATTATCTCCTTATGAGGGTACAGCTCTAAAACTCAGTTTTATGGTTCTGAGGCCGGCTGGTAGTCAGGTTTCCCGAACTCTGTGGTAGCTCTCAGAGAGGCTGATTCCATCAACAGCTGAAAAATATCAAAGTATTAACAGTGCCATGTTGCGCATGGATGGTGTCCCTGTTTGTACTTTTGGTGTGCATTGCGGAGGCCACATTTGGAGCCCTTTGTTACGGCTTAGGGTTTATTAGTAGTAATGAGGCAATTGCTTGGGCTGTTAAACGGTGTTCTGAGTACTATCTATGCTTTGAGTCAAGTTCTTCAATCTAATTTAAAAATGAATAAAGTACCAAAAACTATTAAACACAAAAAACCATCATCATCACCAAGTTATCTAAACCTATCATTCACTAATATTCGTGGTCCTCGAAGTAACTTTTCTTCTGTTGAGTCTTATCTCTTGCAAAGTTCACCAGACCTACTTGCTCTTTGTGAGACTAATTTGAGTTCGGCTGTCTCATCTTGTGATCTTAGTGTTGATGGTTATCTTCCTCTGATTCGTAAAGACTCCAATAGTCACATGCTTGGCCTGGGCATTTACATTTGTAAGAATTCACCCATTTGTCGTGAAACTAGATTTGAATCCACTGACTATTCTTTCATGTGCTTTCGTTTAGCACCACTTCACTCTATTGCCTTTCTCTTTGTTCTATATCGCTCTCCTTCATCTCAAGACTGCACTCTTTTTGATGTTATTTCTGATCATATTGACCAAGCCCTCTCTCTTTATCCATCAGCTAATATAGCTGTTGTCGGTGACTTTAATGCTCACCACTCTGAATGGCTTGGCTCTAGTGTTAGTGATTCGGCAGGCATTAAAGCCCACAACTTTAGCCTTTCTCAATCCCTAACTCAAATAGTCAACTTTCCAACTCGCTTTCCTGACAACCCGAATCATTTACCTTCTCTACTCGACTTATGTCTTGTTTCTGATCCTAGTCAGTGCTCAGTTTCTCCACATTCACCCTTAGGTGCTTCTGATCACAGTTTGATCTCTTTAAAACTAATATCTCATTCTTCTTCATCACCTGAATACCCCTATTATCAAACCTCTTACAACTACAGTAAAGCTGACTGGGATTCTTTCCGTGATTTTCTTCGTGATGGCCCTTGGGTAGAAATCTTTCAACTTCCTGTCGACAAATGTGCTTCTTACATAACTTCGTGGATTCAGGCTGGCATGGAATCTTTTATTCCCTCTCGACAATTCCAGGTCAAGCCTCACTCTCCTCCATGGTTTTCCTCACACTGTGCTGCTTCAATTGCCAATCGAAACCATTACTTCCATTTTTATCAGCAAAACAATACTCCAGAAAACAAAAGTCTGTTTATTACTGCTAGAAACAACTGTTAAAAGGTTTTGTCTAACGCCAAAACCCGCTATTCTCAGGTCATGAAATCTCGTATCTCATCTTAAAAATTAGGCTCTCGTGACTTCTGGAGAATCTTTAATAATATCAATAACAAGGGGAAATCTATAATTCCACCTCTCCTGTATGGTTCAGACTTTGTCACCTCACCTAAAGACAAAGCCGAACTGTTTGCTAAAAACTTTTCATCAATATCATCTCTTGATTCCACTAATTGCGTTCTACCTGATATTGCCAACAAACAGGTTGATCCATTGCTTGACATTCATATCACTTCAGCATCTGTATCTAAAGTGATTTCCTGCCTAGACTCTTCTACAGCTTGTGGCCCGGACAACATACCTGTTATTGTCTTGCAGAAGTGTTCTCCGGAGCTGTCGTCTATACTCTCAAAACTATTCAACAAGTGCTTATCAGAGTCTTGTTTTCCAGCCTGCTGGAAAGCCGCATCTGTTATCCCTATCTACAACACTCTTCTTCTTATTTTGTAACTTCAGGGGTTCCTCAAGGTTCTATCCTTGGCCCTATACTCTTTTTAATTTACATTAACGATCTTCCAGATATTCTCACATCTAAGGTGGCATTGTTTGCTGATGATACTACCATTTATTCTTGTCGTGATAAGAAACCAACACCCTCTGATTGCTTGGAGGGGGCATTTGAGCTTGAAAAGGAGCTCACTTCTGCTACAGCATGGGGCTCACAGTGGCTGATGAACTTTAATTCAGATAAAACTCAATTTTTTTCAGCCAATCGTTATCGCAATAATTTAGACCTTCCTATATTTATGAACGGTGATGTGCTCGATGAGTCACTTACTCTTCATCTTCTAGGATTAACTCTTACTTCCAATCTTTCTTGGAAACCATATATCAAATCAGTTGCAAAATTAGCATCTGCTAAGGTTGCATCTCTTTATCGAGCTCGCCACTTTCTTACTCTGGATTCTATTCTCTATCTCTAAAAATCTCAAATCCGGCCTTGTATGGAATACTGTTGCCATATCTGGGGCGGATCTTCTAATGATGCCCTTTTTCTTTTAGACAAGGTGCAAAAACGCATTGTAAATATAGTTGGACCTGCTCTTGCAGCCAACCTTCAACCATTATCACATCGTCGTAATGTTGCTTCTCTTTCTCTTTTCTACAAATACTATAATGGGCACTGCTCTAAAGAGCTAGCGTCTCTTGTGCCATCTACTAAAATTCATTCCCGTGTTACTCGTCATTCAATTAAGTGTCATCCTTTTTCTGTGACTGTTCCTAAGTGCTCCAAAAGCGCTTATTCGTCTAGTTTTTTTCCTCGAACATCAGTGCTTTGGAATTCTCTTCCTTCATCTTGCTTTCCTGATTCATATAATTTGCAATCTTTTAAATCGTCCGTCAATCGTTATCTTGCTCTACAATCTTCATCTTTTCTCTTACAGTAACTTCCAACTTTAATTAGTGGCTGCTTGCAGCCTTGTTGGAATCGAAGATGTTTAAAAAAAAAAAAAAAAATCTTATAAACATATGTACTTTCTTAAAACATTTTAAGTAAGATCATTGAATTCAGAATGATCGATAACCGAATGATCATATTTCAGGATCTTCTTGGAGCCAGAGGCTAAAATTTTCAAGGAATTCTTATTTTACAAAGTACTCTCAACTGTATAAAAATCAGCAAAACCTGAGATATAGGGTGACATTTTTAAAAATTTCTAAGATATTTTAATTAAAAAGCAAAATAACAAATGCTTCTAGGAGCCAAACTATTAGAGACAAAACATTAGAGACAAAAAATCAAATTGAGATATAAATAAATTGCATTTATATAGCTAAATTTATTGTCTTGGCTTATAGAAAATTTTAAAAGCAGTGAGTTCAATATATTAAACTACCAATTAATTATTTTTAACTATAGAATGTAGCATTGTTATATTACGATAATTGGGTAATGAATCAATTTAACTATATTTAAGTTTACTTGGTGAAAAAACCATTAAAATTTTATTTAAAAAAGACCAAAACAAATCAAATATACAACATAATATATTATTAAAAAAAAAAAACAAATTAAAGAAAAAGAAATTTAAAAATTAAAAAAAAACAAAAAAAAAGAAAAGCGGAAACAAAAAAGTTATAAATATCTTCACTGATAGAAGACATTTACAACCTTTTGGTTGCTGTTTTTTCTTCGGTGTTTCCTAACACCCCGGTATGGATGAGCCCTCCATTTGAAGGAGGGCTCATCCATACCGCCATTACTATACCACTTATTGTAGGTTAAGTAAAAACATTAATACATTGAATTTGGTAAATTGGTTCTGGGTATATATCATACGTTTCATTAGATTGATATGATAAATGAAATTGACAATATTGAGCAAGATGGTATGGCAACATTTATGCACCCTCATGGTCCTTTTAACAAACTCTTTTAACCGTCTAGAGCAAATAAATATTGGGTTCCAATCATCAACATAATTTGTACCATAAATGCACCTATAACAATAATTGGACATACCATTAATGTATCTAAGCAAATCTTAACACAATCTCGACACTTAATATTTTTGTATTTTATTTTGTAAATAATTAAATATAACAGAACAAGTACAAACCAAAAAAAATTTTAAAAACAATGTTTTTAAAGTTATCTTTACTTTATTAATTTATTAAAATGCAAATAAAAAAAAAATTATTTTAAGAAAATAAGTGAGGCATAGCCCCAGTGCCCCGGGCCATGGACCCTCTGATCTTCTGCACTGGAAACACAATTGTAACACATGCTCATCAGGACTACAAAAATGCCTAAATTTTTAGAGCTCCAGTTTGTATGGAAGGTATGGAAAAAATCTATCACAAGACTCTACTACAAAAAAATGGGGCACTTGCCCCAGTCTTCCTCCCCCTCCCAATGTTTTGTGGCCCTGAAAACAATTTTAACATGCCCATTCAATGACACTACAAAAATGCCAAAATTTTCAGAGCTCTAGCTAGTCTGGAAGGTAGGGAAAAATCAATTACAATATTCCGCTACAAAAAAGTGGGAAACGCTCCTCATTATCCATATATAGAAATCCATTAACTTGCAAATCAAAATCTTTACATTTTTGAAAGATCAATGAATACAGAATGATGTGTAATATATATTTTTTTGATATCATTGAGGCCACATGGGTTTCTTAGGCATTAAAAATAGGTATATAAAAAATTGACTAAATTTATTTAAATTGATAATTACAGATACTTAATAATGATTTTTTACACTTTCAATCATTTCACTTGATTCGTCACCCCCAAAATTAGTCAGCTACAAATTTTTAAGTAAAAAAATCAAATATTTTGAAAGTTACACAACTTGAAACCTCTTAATGGCACCACCTAGCATTCAAAAAGATATTATTAAAGGTACTTTAGTTAACATGGAATGCATTAGATTTGTTGATTCAGTAAAAAGTTAAGATGTAATACTTGACAACGAATCATCTTTAAAAACACAAAGAATTGTTAAAAACTGCTACAACTATAATGAGCAAAATATCCAAAATAAAACAATTCTTATCACACAAAGTTTTGTGCACCATAGTATGTTAACTAATATTTGCACAGCTAGATTATTGCAACTTTACTCTGGAATTGAAAAGACACTAAAAAAAACTGCAGTCTGTTCAAAAATGTGAAGCAAGACTAGTATTTAAAACTAGAATAGAAACCATGTAAGCGACCAGAAATTTAACAATTTTGAATTGGCTGAAAAATAGAGTAAGAATCTATTTCAAGGTCCTATTAATAATGCACAAATCTATTATTCTGGAAGAACCAACATTATGCAATTTAATTCACTACTCAATGTCAGAAAGAAAACTAAAATTAAAGGAAACAAAATACAGTAATTGTTATAATAATCGAAAAAAAAACTATTTATAAGAAAAAAATAAAATCTTATTTAATGGTGAATGGTAAACCATTCTACCTGAAAACTCTTGAGTATTAAAAATTTTACTTATATAATTTGTTGCATAGCTTAGTATGTGTTTTGCCACCTTTGTATTTATTAGGCTGGTTGCAACCGGGTGGGCTGCAATGGCATTTGCCCTTGCAATAATTTTTCAAATAAATAATTTTGAAGAAATTGACTGAAAAAATGACTAAAAGAAAAAAAAAAGGTGCTTAAACTATTTCGGGGTAGTACTGCCCCCAAATATAATTTTTGTTCCTACGGCCCTGTTTATTTAAATAAAGGTGGCAATTTTGAGGAGACAAGAGGGGCTTGGCCAGTATCTGCTAAAAGTAAAACGGTCATATTTCAGGATCTTCTTGGAGCCAGAGGCTAAAAATTTCAAAGAATTCTTATTTTACTAAGCACTCTCAACTGTATAAAAATCAGCAAAATCTGAGATATATGGTGACATGACCAGGGTCATTTAACATGGAATTACCCCATTTCTTCTTTAAAATAATTTAACAATAGACTTTAGCAAAAACTTTCGATAAATGACAATCAATTATACTTCTAAAAAGCTTTTGATTAAGAGTAATCACATTTGTTGCATTCAATTTATTTGTTTATTTATCTTTTATTCAATTTAAAAAAAAAGTTAAAACAAATAAAAAAAAAATTAAAACAAATCTTTGATTTAACTTTTTTTTAATTTAAATTCTTTTATATTCGTATTTATATATACTTTTGGATATATTATACTGTTATATAGTGTAATATATGTCTTGTAATTTAACAAATTTACGTTGTTTTTGTATTTTTATTATTGAAATTTTTATTTTAAAGGGCTTTGCGATAAGACCAAATTTGTAACATTTTTCTTTTATTGGTAAAATATATAAATTATATAAATTAACTAAAATGTAAAATATTCACTAAATATAAAGAATAAAATCTTTTTTTGATTAAAAAGTTTTATTGTGTATTATTTTAGTAGTGTTTTAAGGAAATAAAGATTTTAGAAAGCCCTCTTTGTGTTCCATCCCTCTCCAATGAAGGTGATTTTTAAGATATAGTGGGTTTTTGACAAAGTTAGTTGGCTAGTCGGGTATTTCAATAAGATTCAGACGGGTGAATTTTAGTTTAGAAGACCTTTTTTTTTAAAGAATCAGTAGGTACTTTCTAAGGAATCACCCCCCCCCCCTTTCCTCCATTTTATTCTAGAATTGCCTCTGATTGCATATAAAATTTCAAAAAAATAGGAAGATTTTTATGTATAAACTTGCATTTTAAATTATCTTTATAAAAAATACATCAGGCCTTGTTTTAAAGCGTTATGCAAAGAGCTTTAAAACAACTTGAGTGATTTTACGTACGCAGTAAGAGATTTTGGTTAAGCTACTTTTTATCATTTTTTAACTTTTAAATTATGCTATAAGCTTTCAAATTATTCTATAAGATAAAAAAAGTAATTAATCTTTAAAAAAATTACATTAACTTTTGAATGACGTTTATGTAAAAACATTTGTTACAAAAATTTGAATGACAATTATGCTAGATATAAGCGCTATTAACTAATGAAAAAAACTCAAATAAAATTAAAATTTTATTTTTATTTTGTTTTTATTTTATTGTAATGATTGATTTTTGGCTTGAAAAACATTAATAATTTAAGCAATGATCATAATAATATAATTTAATTCTGATAAAAAATATATGATTTAATTTAAAACTAATTTAATAAAAATATATAATTTTATTCTGATTAAAAAAATATATAATTTAATTTAGATTTTAAAAATATATAATTTAACTTTGATTTAAAATATATATTTAAGTATATTAAAATTAAAGTTAATGCTTAGGTTTAACTTAACTGTCAAATTTATTTAAAAATACTATTAAATGTTGCTCAATATTTAAATTTTATTTGTTCTTAAAAAAAAATTAGATCATTTTGACCTGAACATTTCCTTCCTAAACATTTTTTTTTTTTTTTGTACTCAAAATTAAATTTTAAATAAACAGCTGCATCAAAAATTTGCACAAAAAGTGATTTAAACGTTTTTTTAAATCGCAGCAATTATTTTTTAATAAACAATATATACAGTGATATAATTTTAATAGATAGTGTTTGGAAAAATAATCTTTGATTTACAACAAAATCGTTAATAAAATTATAAACTTTTAATAAATAAAGCAAATAAATTAACATAATTTTTTTATTTGTTACTTGCTAGTTTTTTTAAATAAAAAATGATTAATGGTTGCAAAGCCGCAATTAGTAATTTAAAAAATAGTAATTTAAAAATTCAAAATTTTAACATATTTTAATTCATTTATGCAAATATGGAGAAAAGAAAGAAATTTGTTAATATTAAACATTTTTAAAATGTAATATTAAATTTAATTATTTAATATTAAAAAAATAAAAATAACATTCCCTTATAATAATCATAAAAAAAATGTTAAATAACATTTAACTTGTTTTGCGGTAATTAATATTATTGCAGTAATTTAAAAAAGTTAATGTCTTTAAGAAATAAAAAAATAAAAAGAAGTTTATGATGTCAAAATCACATTAGGTTATTGCATTAAGCATGTTTTATTTAAAACAAGGCCTGTGCATGTTACAAATGCACTAGCTGTGTTAGATTATAACATTTTATCTAAAAACGACATTAGAAAACACATTTGATCTGAATGTTCAGTAAAATAAAAAAATTAATTTGGTTTGTATGATAACACAGAAAAACACACATACAGAAAAACTCGCTTGGGAACTTTTAACTTTATAAATTAATTTATCAATTTATAAAGTTAAAAACGCCCAAGCAAGGTTATGGGGTGTGAGACTCAAGTCTTAAAAGCACTTTTACAAAGTGCTTTTAAGACTTGAAAAACATAGTGGCAGAATTTATAATCTCGAAATCATTAGTTCTTCATTTTTATTGCTAACTATAATTTAAATAGTTCAAATTTAGCAAAAAATTTTCTTTACTTTTTGCCTTTCATTAACCAATAACGCCTTTAAATCAAGAAAAAATTGTAAAATACTGTAAATATTCAATCAAGCCTTTTTGTATATAATTTTACAGTTTTTAGCAACTTGTAGGCCAATTTAATAGATATTTAAAAATGTCCCATCCCCTTTAAGGATGATGGGGTGCAAATTATGTTAAGCCTTTAACAAAGCTTGCTACAGCAATGAACATATATGCTTGAACATAAATGCAATGGATATAACAGCAATGGATATAACAGCAATGGATATAATAGATATAACAGGATATAATATGCAATGGATATAACAGCAATGAACATATATTCTTAGGAAATATCAGGATAAAATAGTCTTATAAAATTTTGAAACAAATTATCATAGTTGCTTCTTACAGTTATAACAAAAAAATACAGAGAAAAGTGTTTTTCAAAAGATGCCTTCTAAAATTTTTAGTATCTGCTTTACAATATTTACAGCAAAATTGTCCATAACAACTGCCTAAATCAGACATTTACCTAATTATTATTACCTAGAAAAAACCAGACATTTACCTAATTAATATTACCTAGAAAATTTTACCTATTAGTTATAGTATAACTTATCTCTTTTTGAAAATTTTCAAAATTTCCAGAAAATTTTTAACCCTAGTACTTTGACAATACTGCATTTCCTGACACACAAAGCATAATTTTGCATAAACGGCATTCTCAATTTAGTCTTTGTTGTACTTTGCACAAATTTTCTTTTTTTATTTGTTTCAGCACTATCTAGATGATGAAATTAAAATGACTTTGTGTATTTGTTATAAAACCCACACACTTATATATTAGCTCCAGTAATTATTTTTTCACTTCCTAGATAATGCAATAAAAACCATAAAATTTTTCAATATAGACACACAAAAGAATTTTTTTTTTAATGACGTCCTTTAACATACTTGAAAACCTGTAAAATCTTTTACCAGGGCTGGCTTTAAGGTTTTTGGGCCAGGCAAGGTTTTAGTCATAACTTATTTTATCTAATGGTTCATTGGCCGTGGCAAAAAAAAAAATCAGGTAAACATTGACTTCTAACTGCAAGGGGGAAAACAAAAAACTTTATTCCAATTTTTTAAACTAAATGAAACAGCACAAGAAATCTCATAAGTTATTCCTTAATTAGTAAATAAACATCTACTTATATAGACTTTTATGAAATTTTAAAGATCAACTAATGCCTTATAAATTCAAAGCTATTGCTATTTTAATAATCAACTCTTTATTTATATAAGCAAAACAATAAAAAAGTAAAATCTAAATAACTTACCCATATGTCAATGCAAGTGCATGAACTAAAAAAACAATAATCCATAATCCTATACATAACCAAGCAAGTGCTCCAACAAATGTTATATTTATATCCAGAACTTTAATATACATATCAAACTGTTGTATCTTGAATTTAACCTATCAAAATAAATAATGTATTACTAATAAGTTAAAACTAAATAAAATAAACTGTAAAACGAAAAAAATAATAGATTAGATATTTAAAAATTAACAGCTAATTTAAATGTGTGTGATATGAGTAACCATTTTACCTCTTGCAAAAATTGAAAAGCTAAAATAATTAAAAAAGTCTTTAAAAATGTATTTTAATGGTTACAATTTAAAAAAATAAAAAAACTGAAAAAAAATTGATTTCTCACAAAACTTTAAACTTTAATATAACATTCTACCCAACTTCAAAATACAAAATGTGTATATAAAATATTAAATAAATATTCTAATTTTTAAGTTATATATGAATTAAAACTTGAGTTTTTAAGATTATATTTAGATAAATTCAAACAAAAATAAATAAACGAACTTGAGTTTCTAAGTAAAAGTATTTTTGCAGAAATCTCAATGTGATTTCTGCATAAAGAAAATCTTAGAAATTTAAACTTTTAACAATTTCTTGTAAAATACTTCTAAAGCATATTAAACTAAGTTTCAGTTATCAAAAACATGTTTTTATCAAAATAAAACCATGACTCATCAGGTAAATATAAAAAAATGCAAACTCCTCGACTACCTGGTGTTTTGGGATTAAAAACAACAAACACTTATAAAACATTCCGTTTCGGTCCGGAAAAAAACCCAGGAAGAAGGGGCGGGAATGTTTGCAAAAACCAGGCAGGGCCGCCGAAAGGAGGGGAGGGGGGCAAAAGAGACAGTTTGTCCCGGGCGGCAGATATCCAAGGGGCACCAAATGAAAAGAAGGTACCCAAAAAAAGAAATCCTTCATCTATAATATAAGGAAATTTTGATAAATATGGGCTCCAATCAGGGCTGCTGTTCCAGGCGGCGTGATAGTTCTCGGTGGCCCTGTGGATAGGATTTATTTTTGCACAAATTAGTTTATGCGAATAACTTTTTTAAGGTTTGATTATAATAATATTCTTGTATATATTAAATTTTGTTGATGGTGAAATATTTTATTGATATCTAAGGGTCCAGTTTTTTTCACTCTTCTGACACAACATCGAGCATTCTAGCAAGTTGCAGAAAAAGTTGACCTAGCAAGTTTCAGTCGAAAAAGTCGATTCTAGCAAGTTGCAGAAAAGTCTATTAACACAAAGTATAAATTATTGCGGACATGACTGTCTAGCGTAAGGCTAAGGTCTTGAAAACAATATCCACTAACGTTTTTAGTAATTCGCGTTACATGATTAACTAACCATGTTGTCTTTCTTTAATTAATTATATGAATTTCAGATATTAAAAGGAATAGATAAAACAAGTAGTGTAAAATTGCATTTATATTCTAACTTTAGAATATAAATGCAATTTTTAAAAACATAAAACTAAGGCCCTAGTTTTATGTTTTTAGAAAATAAGCGGGGCCCGATCTTTTACTCACAGCACTGTAAAAAATTTAAAAATTAAATCCGCGTACATTTAGTACGTAGAGTCACCTCATTTAAAAAAATCGAAGTGTTAAAAAAAAGACTCAAAAACGTGCTTCAAAAATAACACGCTTTTGAAACGTGCTTCAAAAATATAAATTTTTGTGCTAGACCTCGAAGTAGTCGAGCACAAAAATTCTATAAAGATTTCTCCTGACCAACGTCTACTGTGCTCAATGGTATTATTTCTTTAACAATAGAGTTGTTTGTTATTATTATGTTATGTTTCAACTATTGAATATTTTACAAATAAACTTTTTTTTATTTTTTAGTTCGATTTGTGTCTTGTTCCAAATGTAACAAAACAAGTACCTTTTTTTGTAATTTTATTTAGGTGCTCCAAAAAGACCTAACGATCTTATCACCAAGCGGAAAATGCATTTAACTAGAAAGTTCGAGCCTCCTATACAGGTGGCGCTAAATATGTCCAGAGTTCGCTATTAACCCAAGATCTCTTGTTTCTAATGGAAGCGCACTACGGCGGCTCGTTTTCAACTTCACAATAATACAACAGCACAAAGAGTTAGAATTTTATATTTCCAAAGTTAGAAACTTTGGAAATATAAAAAAAAAGACCATTATTTGATTTTTCTCCTTTTAAATTAAAAAAAAAAATTCAAAGCTCTTGTTAGTATTAAATCTTTTTTAGCTAATTTTATATCTGAACCTTTTGGAAAGTACAACCAGCTACTTCCGCATAGTTTCAGTGTGTGATAGAACCTTATTAGGCATTGAGATAAAACCTGAAGTTTATCTGCAATTTTTAGATTTTAGCGTAAAAATGTTAACTGTAGAAACAAAACTACTTTTTAAATTGAGAAAAAGGTTTTAAGTTATTAAACATTTTAATTTAATTTTGAATGTTTCAAATCAAAAAAACTATTTCACACTAAAGCACGGTGGTGCAAAACCTCAAAAAATTGGCCATAATTCAAAATTTTACAAAACAATATAAAATTAATTTTTTATTTTTTTTAAATGAATTATACTGCTTATATTATCTAAAAATATGTTTTGACTGGTCCTTACCATGATAGACGGCAAAGCTGCTAATGCTGTATGTGGTCAAAAATATTCAGCGTCCTGGAATGTTTGTTTGACAACATCGAAGTAAATGAACTCCGTTCTTTGCGAAAAAGAAAAAACTGTTAATAAAAAACTGCTAATAAAAACTGTTAAGTTTGCATGCCTGGATTCGTTGTTTGGAATGCATACTTCATATTGCTTATCGACTTGATTTCAAGACTTGACAAATCTGAGATCAAGATCATAAAAAGTCAAAAAATCTTTCGGTATGTCAACAAGAAGACTCAGAAAACGTCTGAGTCTTCTTGTTGACATACCAAAAGAAGGTGATGACGGCACAACTAATGGCGGTAATACGTCGCGAAAAGCATTTCAAAATCAAAAGATTTTTAACGTGACTACCGGGTTGGTGTTGAATTGATTCGTAGCTTCTACACTATATTGAGCGTTATAAATTCAAATGTAAAGATCAATTTTTCCACATTTAAAGCCTACTGCAAAGCAACTTTTGAAAGGTATGTTGCTTTCTATAATTGATTTTTTATGCCAGGTTCAGTACATAAACTACTGGTCGACAGCGTTCAAATCATGTCAATTATTCATCTGCCAGGATTGTTTGGACTTTGTGGAGTTTTATCAGAAGATCCGGCTGAGAAAAGAATTAAAGAGTATAGGAAATATAGAGATAAATATTCCAGAAAAATGAGCCGAGTATTGACAAACCGAGATATGCTTAATAAATGTTTGGAAACAAGTGATTCTATTATTTTAACATTAATTGAAAGTAGTAACGAAGCAATGGCTAAGAAGCCCAAATTCACTCGTGAAATGCTTTCACAAGTAGATTTACAAGAAAAAAAGTAAATTTGGAATACAAAATGATCTAACAAGTGTTTGCAAATATGAAGTCGAGGAAATAACGAACCAAATAAATAAGCAAGTTGAAGAAGAAGGGAGTGATATAGAAGAAGAGACCGATAATGAAGAAGAGGCAGATGAAGAAGAAGAGATCGATAAGTTTCTACCCCTCGGGCGGTATAAATAAAATACGTGAAAAAATGCCTTTTTTCAAAAAGTTCACGATCAAAATATGAACGTATGTAATCATTTAAAACAAAAAAGCAAACTTTTTTAACCTAACAACATGGCATAGTTATTGGTATTATGGTATGGTATAAGGTAAAAATTTTAATTTTTAGTATTAATTTTTGGTATTAATTTTTGGTATATGGTATGTTATTATTGGTATAAGGTAAAAATTTTAAATTTTTTGCATTTATATATATATATTATACGAATTATAAACATTGAGAATATTAGAGCAAAAAAAAAAATGGTTGCGTGTTAGTAGCTAAAAATTGATCATAATGCATGAATATATGCAGCTGAACTTTTTTATGAGATATTACCATAACAAGAACTTAATAAAGATTGAGTTACATTAACTTGAGAAGGATGTCTTTTAAACAAACAGCGAATTCCAAATTACTAAAATCTGCATTTTTTTTTGCATTTTTTTATAGTAACTTTTGGAAGTTTTTTTTCACGTTAAGTAAGTGAAATCTTTTTGACGTAGAAGTTAAGATATCTTAAATATACTGACAAAAAAATTGTTATTTTATGAATAATTTGAAAGGAAAAAATTAAAATTATAACTTCTGCACTTTTTTAATGAAAATTTATTACAAAAACGACGTCTTTTAAATGCGTGTAGCGGCCCTGTTAAAAAACATAAATAACAAACCTATATATTTTTAGATAATATAAGCAGTATAATTCATTTAAAAAATATAAAAAATTAATTTTATATTGTTTTGTAAAATTTTGAATTATGGCCAATATTTTGAGGTTTTGCACCACTGTGCATTGTGCAACTTGACGAATTGTATAATTAATTCTTGAAGTTTTCGTTTAAATAAGTTGTAGTTAGATTGTTCAATAAAAACTTGAGAAAAAGTTTTCAAAATTCTTTTGTTCCATAAATATGGTCCTCGATAAGCAATGCAAAACTTACTATAACTTGTTTGAAAATGTGGCTGCTTAATAAAATTATCATTGCTTAGAATGTATTTATATATATCTTTGGTCAAATACAAATTATGGAAACCAAACCGGGGAAGAATTGATTTTACATAAAAATATAAAACAAAGAACTTTATAAACATTAAGTTGATATATACTTAGTGCATTCATTTTTCTTAATAGAGGCTTTGCATAAGTAAAACGGTCCATAGAATTTATTTAAAGTTATATTATGCTTCTGATAACGATGAAGAGGTTTAAGCTTGCTTTTGTTGGTACTAGCCCATGCGATATTTGCATAGTTAATGTGGCTGTGAATAAAAGAGAAATATAATCGAGTTAGGGTTTTCTTATTCAAAAAGCTCCTTACTTTATATAAAATTCCTATACTTTTTGAAGTTTTTTTGCATAAATTTTAATGTGACTTTTCCAAGTAAGGTTATTATCGATATAAACTTCTAAAAATTTTGTAACATTTACTCTGCTTATTTCGACATTATCAATGAAAAGAGACTGCATTATATTTGGAATTAATTTTTTTAGAAGATGGATGAAAGAAAATCCAATTAGTTTTTTTAATTTAAACTAGTAAGAAATCTTGTTTAATTCAAGGTTCTTAAGTTGAAACAGCGTAGAGATGTTTTTATAAAATAAAATAGTTTTTTATCATCGGCAAACAATATTGTCTTTAATTTGGATACTTTATGACAGGGGTGGCGCCAGCATTTTTTGGTCTTCGAGATATCTAACTTTCAGACAGCAAACTCAAAACATTTATATGTCTATACTTATGTCAAATAAAGATGCTTTGCAAAAAATTAGGATGATTGGAGCCTAGGAACAAAAAAGCCCCAAAATTTTAAATTTCATATTAAAATATTTTAGCTATCAAAAATTATGACGATATAAAATTTGCAACCCCCTCAAAATGAGGGGGGTTTAAACTTAATATGGTCATACTTTTTGAACGCTAAAATGTTTTACTATGAAATTTAAAATTTATCAATGAATATAAGTCTAATTGAAAATATATTAAAAAAATATTTTATCAACTTGTTGCTCTCACGTTTGGGGCAAGGGAGGGGGCTAACAATTTGAGGTTTTTTTGTTCCCTGGCTCCAATCATCGCAATTTTTTGCAAAGTATCCTTATTTGATATACGTATAAACATATAAATGTATGGAGCTTGCTCCATTTCTGGAAGTTAGATACCTCAAAGAACAAAAAATGCTGGTGCCACCCCTGCGTTATGAAGATCGTTAATATATATAAGATAAAGTAGAGGTCCGAGAATTAATCCTTGCGGAACACGACATCTTTAGCAAACTCATTGGTGAAAGAGCGCTAATTGTTTGCGATTATTTAAATAACTTTTGAACTATTTAAGAACATTTCCAGTTATTCCGTAATGTTTGAGTTTTTTTTAAATTCATGGTCTGTAGTATCAAAGGCTTTACATAAGTCAATGAAGATACCTAAGGTATACTCAGATTTTACAAACAATTCATTGATACTACGTGTTAACTGGAGAACCGCGTGTTTAGTAGAGTTGATTTTTTTAATCCATACTGATGGTTAAATAACAAATAATTGTCCGTAAAATGTGTGTAAATTCTGTTATCCATAATTCTTTCTAGAATTTTTGAAAAAACTGGAATATCTGTGTAGCTTTTGTTATTTTAAAGACACAAATACAAAATACAATAATATTTTAACATCAATGATAAAATATTTAAAAAAAATATTTTATCATTTTGTTAATTAAAATTAAAATATCAGTTATTTAAAAGTTTCTCTTCCTGGTCTTCAAAGCTGCAAACCTGTCAATCACATCGTCAAAATCAATATCTTTCACCATATCACTTTAAATTGGTAATATAGCCAGATCAGAAAGTCTTAACTGTCCGATGGTTGATCGCAAATAGTTCTTTATAAGTTTCAGTTTTGAAAAGCTCCTCTCACATGAAGCCATATACACGCAGATCGTAAAAAATAACTGTAGGCTTTGTGAGAGTATTGGGAGAGATTCAAGGAAATCCCAGTCAACTATGAATTTTAAAATATCAAATATTGACCAGTCTTTAACTTTGTGGATATCAAAATCTGCTGCTGTCATGTGTCTTTCTCAGTCTTTCTAAAGTTCTTTTAAAAGCTCTATTTTGGATAGTTTATCATAGAAAGTGGCCAATTTTGGAACTGACACCTCAACTCTTCTTCAGTTGCTGAGAGAAGACTCTTGCCTCAAACATGTTTACTACTTCCTTGATCATTGTTGATCTGGTCTGCAGTTCAGAATTAAAACAATCAATACACTCCAGCATCGTTCTATTGTTTTCTTCTTACATAGTGAATACAGCATTCCCCTATCATCTTTCTACTGTTATTCCAAATTGGTCTGCTTTTAAAAGTGCCTCTTCAATTGCATGCTCCACTAAGTGACTGCGCTTCTCCTGCAGAAAAATTCTTAATGGCTCTAACTTGATCACTACTTTGTGAAGAGTTAAACCTTTAGTCTGCAGATACTGCTGTGTCAAATTAACTTTCTCAAGTACAGCAGCCCAAAAGTAAAGGTAGCACAGAAACGTAAAATCACAGACAGCAGGTAAAAGACCTTGTGCTGCACTTTTTGTTTCCACATTTTCACGAATATCACATTGAGCTTCAATTGCCGCCACACATTCATCAAACTTATCTTTCACCGATTTAACAGCAACGTGATGTGCACTCAAGCGTGTTGTTGATAGCCTTTTAACCATCATTGCAGTGTGTTTAATTAAAACATCCTATCGATGGGTGGAAGCAGCAAAGAAGGAATACATTCTATCAAGATTTCAAAAAAATGTTACACATAAAGCATTTTCAGATAAAGAGTGTTGACCACACAAGTTAAGCGAATGGTCCACGCATCCGTTAAAAATAGTTCTTTCTTTTCAGAATGGTTTAAACACCTCCATGAATTCCAGACATTGCGGCAGCATTATCATAGCCTTGCGCTCTGCACATCATTTTGTCAAGCCCATCACTTTCTAAGTTTTTTAAAATGTCTAAACAGAGGTCATCAGCTTTTTTACCCTTTAAAAGAAAAAATCCTAAAAATACTTCGCTCACCTTAACTTTCCCGTTGTGGATTTTCACATATCTGATCACCTCAGATATCTGGGCAGTGTGTGATGTGTCAGATGTGGTGTCAAACATGATTCCAAAATACCTTGCAACCTTTATATCATTTAAAAGAATTTCCTTCACATAGTTTGCCAGAGCAGTTATAAGGTCATTCTGAGTTTCTGGTGAAAGATTAGATACAGCTACAGATGCTTTTACTGTTGCAGATGTACTCTTCTTTAATATAATTAAGTGTTCTTTTAACACAGGGTCATATTTAGAAATGCTAGATTTTGCTTTGCAAAAAATAATGAGATATCAAGCAACCTGTGCAAGATATCTCTCCATTTTTTTTTTATCCCTATTTATTACAGCAACACAGTTGGCATCAATTATTTTGCAAAGCTTAAGACCTGCTGCTAATGTTTTCCATTTTTCAAAGCAATCTAGATGGTCATCTGATATCTCATGATTATGTAATTTTGGGCTCGCTTTTACCACTACTGAAACCTTGTGACAAATTTTGATGTTTGTTCTGTTACATTACCAGTTAAGAGTCTGCAGCAAAAACAGTATAATTTGTCACTAATGAGCAAGCAAACCATCCATGACCGCAGTATTTTCTCACCATTTGGCATCTTATTGTAGAACCTTCTTTAGACAGATGACGCACATCTCCTTTAGTCTTTACACCTTGCCTTGCAACACTGTACTGAAAGTACTGAAAGGCCCATCCTTGTTCTGAAAAGAACCACTTCTGTACTGCAGTACTGCAGTACTGAAAGGCCCATCCTTGTTCTGAAAAGAACCACTTCCTCTTTTGACAATTTCAACTTTAAAATTATCTGGAATAGGTGCATTCCAGAAAGAAGCATCAGATAAAATATTCCATTTTTTCTCATCTACTTGACTCAACACATTTACAGTATCATGACAAAAATTATTTTCAGCATGCATTTCTGTTTCAAAGTCATTCACTGCTACTTCATTGTGTATTTCTGCATCAATCTTGTGATTGTGATTCTCTTCCATTATGGGCTTTATTCATTCTTTTGAAGATTGCGTGCTGTCAGGATTTGAAGAATCGATACCAATTGTAGATTGTGGAAGAAGATCATTTGATGAACCTTGGCCATCAACTGGTCTCCTGACATATTAAAGCATGAATCAAGTTAGTGATTTTAGTGATTCACATCTTTTCTTCTTAGCTTTTCACTGCTCGCATCCACTAAGCCTCTTTGATTTGTGCACTCCATGCGGCATGATGGAATATTCTAAACTAATATATATATATATTATATATATATATATATATATATATATATATATATATATATATATATATATATATATATATATATAATATATATATATATATATATATATATATATATATGTATATATATATATATATATATATATATATATATATATATATATATATATATATATATATATATATATAATAAATCAGGGACTTAAAAAAATACAACTAAATAAAAAGATATAGTATAAATATATATATATATATATATATATATATATATATATATATATATATATATATATATATATATATTTATACTATATCTTTTTATTTAGTTGTATTTTTTTAAGTCCCTGATTTATTATATATATATATATATATATATATATATATATATATATATATATATATATATATATATATATATATGTATAATATGTTGGTAATGATGTCTATTTGGCAAACAGCCAATTCTCAGTTTAATATGATTAGTCAATGCTATGATCAATTTTAAGAAGATTTTTTGCAATGTTGCTTGTATATTATTATTAATAAAGTATATTGCTTATTAATAAAGTATATAAACTATTATTTATAAATATATTTATTAATAAAATATATTGCTTATTAATAAAGTATATAAACTATTATTTATAAATATATAAGATCAATATACCTTAAATTAAAAGTGCTGCTGAGCTGTAATTTTACAAATTCAAGGTAACCACGTGTTTTATTTAAATCAATTAATATTTAAATTAATTTAAAATAAATGTTTATTTTGTTAGATTTTTAGAACTCGTTATTTTTAGAATTATTTTAGAATTCGTTATTTTTAGAATTCGATTTTAGAATTTGTTAGATTTTTGGTGTATTTCAGTAGATTTCGGTAAAATAAATTAAGTTTTTTATTATTTTTTGGTATCACCCCTTGATGGTGTCACCCGGTGCGATTTTCAGATTTTCTAACCATGAAAATTGAAAAATTTCATGAAAATTGAAAGATAGAATCTTATAGTTCTCATGTATGGATATGCTATTTTTTCTCATACCAAATCTATATTGTTTGATAAATAAATAATATGAGTTCTTAGAAATCAGTTTAACAAATTTGATATTTTGATCTTTTAATTTAACAAATATAACTTTAAATTTTAAAATTTAAAGGAAAATATAACTTAAATTTTAAAATTTAAAGGAATATAACAAATTGCTTACATTTTTTCTAATATCAAATGGAAAAGTGACGCTAATCTATGCATTGTCTACTTTTGCTATATATAAAATATAGCAAAAGTAGACAATGTAAAGTAGAAATAAAAATAGTTTTTATGTAGCCATACTTGAAGCACTGTCACGTTGCATTTAGGCTGCGTTTCTTGCTATTTTCTACAAATACAGTCTCATCTCTTTTTTTATATATCAAAATTTAATGTTACTCGTTTATTCAAATCTATAATTGTTACTACACGCTTTACAACCCTCTAAATTTTGATTTACTTATTTTAAACAAATATAGATCAAAATTTTAAACAGATTTTTAATTAGCGAAAACAATAAGTTTTTAAATAAATTTCAGCTTAATTTTTGTTATTTCAAAGCTTTGTAAAAAAATATTTTGATAGCAACGCGCATAGCAACAGAGCGAATATACTTTTGTGTGCTTTTTCTGAATTATTACTTCAAATACAGATTTGTATTTATTTCTTACTTGCTACATAAAATTTTGTTCCTTATTATATTCATTTACATTGCTAATAAAATACGATTTTACCAAGTTATCGTAACTAATTTCTACAACAACACAAACAAGAATATAACAAACAAATAATATAACAAACAAAGAATATAACAAACAATATAAACAACAATTATTATGTATGTTTTTGAAAAAGAAAAACTAAAACATAAAGTCTGTTATTTTAACTTATGAAAAACTAAATATGAAACCAGGATATTTTAGTGTACCAGGTTCCAGACTTAAAATTAAAAAAAAGAATAAAGCAATCATTTTTTAAGTCGTGTGAAATTTTGAGATTAAAACGTAGGTCATTACGAGTTCGTCATTTATCAAAGGACGATAAGTCAAAAGAAAACTTTTTATTTTTTACATTATATTTTTAAAAAGAATACCATTTTATGAATTTCTTTTTTGTTTCGCATTTTCCTAAACTTTTTAAAATAGCCGTTGAAAAAATCTCAAAAATTTACACATTTAGAGTAGTTCTATAGAAATTCATTATTGTTATTTTTTTTTTTTCAACATCTTCATTTACAACAAGGCTGTAAGCAACCACTATTAGAGTTGGAAGTTACTGGAAGAGAAAAGATGAAGTTTATAGAGCAAAATAACGATTGAAAGACGACTTAAAATATAGTAAATTATATGAATCGGGAAAACAAGATGAAGGAAGCGAATTCCAAAGAAATGATGTTCGAGGAAAAAAAATAAACAAAGAAGAACTTTTGAAGCACTTAGGAACAGTCATAGTAAAAGAATGACACTTAATTAAAGGATGAGTAACTAGAGGATGAATTTTAGTAGATGGCAAAAGAGAAGCTAGCTCTTTAGAGCAGTGCTCATTATAATATTTATAGAAATGAGAAAAAGAAGCATGATTACAACGATGAGATAATGGTTAGAGGTTCGCTGAAATAGCAAGTAACTAAGTTTACTAGGCATTTTTGCACCTTGCCTAAAAGATAAAGGGGATTATTGGAAGATCCACCCCAGATATGATAATAGTATTCTATACAAAGACGGATTTGAGATTTATAGAAATAAAGAATAGAATCCGGAGTAAGAAAGTGGCGAGCAAAACAAAAAGATGCATTCTCAGCTGATGCTAATTTTGCAATGGACTTGATATATGGTTTTCAAGAAAGATAGGAAGTAAGAGTTAATCCTAGAAGATGAAGGATCGATGACTCATTGAGTACATTACCACTCATAAATATAGAAAGATCTAAATTATTGCGATAACGATTAGATGAAAAAAGTTCAGTTTTATCTGAATTAAAGTTCACCAGCCATTGTGAGTTCATTGCTAAATTAGAAGTGAGATCTTTTTGAAAGCTCAAATGCCCACTCCAAGCAATCAGGGAGTGTTGGCTTCTTATCAAGACAAGAATAAACGTTAGTATTATCAGCAAACACCTTAAATGGCTTCTTATCATGACAAGAATAAATGGTAGTTTCATCAGCAAACAATGCCACCTTAAATGTGAGAATTTCTGGAAGGTGATTAATGTAAATTAAATAGAGTATAAGACCAAGGATAGAACCTTGAAGAACCCCTGAAGTTACAGGGTATGTAGAAGAGTACTGTCCACCGAGGACAACTTTTAAACTACAATTGGTAAGAAAGGATTCAATAATCTTAAAGATGTTACCTGATATACCGTAAGAAGAAAGCTTATGGAGAAGACCAGCATGCCAAACTTTATCAAAAGCTTTAAAAATATCGAGAGCAATAGCCTTAACATTTTTACAATTATCTAATGCACGATAAAATTTATCGGTTATTACTGTCAAAAAATCAACTGTAGAACGAGAAAATCGAAATCCATGTTGATGATCAGAAAGTAAGTTCTTAGATTCAAAATGAGAGATTAAGTGTTTGTTAATTAAACACTCAAAACCCTTGCTTATGGTAGGAAAAAGACTAATGGGACGGTATTTATATTAGGCAGTTTGATTGCTCTCCAGAATTTTTGAAAAAATGGATAACAGATGCTGCTTTCCAGCATGCAGGAAAATAAAACTCCGATAAAGCACTTGTTAATAGTTTTGAAAGTATAGCCAACATCAACGGAGAAAACTTCTGCAAGACTTTAACAGTTATGTTATCCGGACCACAGGCTGTAGAAGAGTTTAAGCAGAAAATCATTTTAAATACAGTAGCTGGAGTGATACGAATGTTAAACAATGGATTAACCTTGCTACTTGTCTAATAGAAAGCAGTATGTTTCTTATGATGGTGGTAAAACTGACAATAGGACAATCACTTATGGAGTTCCTCAAGGATCCATTTTAGGACCGCTTTTGTTTTTAATTTACATTAACGACTTAAGCAGAGCTTCGAATATTTTAGACTCTGTTTTGTTTGCTGACGATACCAATTTATTTTATTCCCATAGTAACATAAAAACTCTATTTAAAACAGTCAACGAAGAACTGTTAAAAGTAACTGAATGGTTTAATACAAATAAATTGTCATTAAACTTAACCAAAACTAAGTATATTTTTTTTCATTGCTTTTATCAAAGAGACGAAATTCCTCTTAAGTTCCCAAATATTAGCATCGGGAATCAATTTATAAAAAGAGAACACTCAATGAAGTTTCTAGGTGTTCTTCTTGACGAAAATATCACCTGGACAAACCACTTAAAATTAATCGAAAATAAAATTTCTAAAAATATTGGCATACTTTATAAGGTAAAACCTTATCTAAATCAAACTTGCTTAAAATATATCCACTTCTCTTTTATTCATTGTTATCTCTATACTAACATTGCTTGGTGCAGCACCAATAAAAAAAAAACTAAACAAACTATTTAACAAACAAAAACATGCCGTAAGAATAATATCCAACGCAGACCGTCTCTCTCATTCACAACCACTATTTATTAATCTAAAAATCTTAAATGTTTACCAAATAAATATATATCATCATTTAATTTTTATGTATAAAATCAATAACGATACGATGCCAAATATTTTTAAAACGCTATTTAAAAAAATACAGCACAAATACCTTACTAGACATGCAAACAATAATTATGTTCAAGCTAAAAATCACTCTGAAGCCACTAAGTTTTCCATCACAACTAGAGGCCCCCAACTAAGGAGTAAAGTAATTAGAAATGTCATCAAAACGCTTGCAAACATAAATATTTTTAAATCAAAACTAAAAGAAATAATTTTAATTAACCAAAACATGAAGGACTTCTTCTAGAGCTATATTTATTTGTTGGCCTTTAAAATATTGTATAGTATATTTTCATTTTATTTGCAAAGGTTTAAAAACTTAGTTCACTAAAAAACTAATTTTTTTAATTTTTATTTTCTTTTTATGAAAAACTAAAGGTCTTGCTATAGAAGTTTAAATTCTTTTCATTATATTTCCTAATTAAGAATTCTTAATCGCAATAATCAAAAACATTTATATATAGTTTCAAATATCATTTTTGTTTGTTTATTTCTTTTTCATTTTTGCTTTGTGTTCAATTATATTTGAAAATAAGTTTTAGAATTTATTAACTCTATTTTTTATCTTTTTTGTTTGTTTGTTTGTTTGTTTTTTGTTTTTGTTTTTAAAAATAAAAAAATAAAAAATAAAAATTTTTCTTTTTCTTTCTTTTTATATTTGATAACTTTTTTAATGACAAGATTTGATAGCTATATTATTTACGGATTATTGGGAGCTTGGCGATAAGACTATTTTGTCTTCTTCTTGCCCCCGCCATGTGTATATTTTACCAATACGAGAGTTATAATTATTTTAAACGGCAAAAAAAAAAAAACCCTATTTGTTGGCTATTTCGTAACCTGAGAATAGCGGGCTTTGGCGTTAGACAAAACCTTTATACAATGGTTTCTAGCAATAGTAAACAGGCGTCCTTTTAATTTGGAAAATTGTTTTGCTAATAGATATGAAAGTTATGGTTTTGGTTGGAAATTGCAGTATCACAATGGGAGGGAAACCATGGAGAAGAGTAAGATTTGAATTGGAATCGTCAAGAGGGAGTAAAAGATTCCATGCCAGCCTGAATCCAAGCAGTTATGTAAGAAGTACATTAGTCAACTGAAAGACGAAATATTTCTACCCAAGAGCCATCGCAAAGAAAATCACGGAAAGAGTCCCAGTCAGATTAAAGGTAGTTGTAAGAGGTACGATGATAGGGAGATTCTGATGATGAAGAAGAATGAGATAATAGTTTTAGAGAGATCAAATCGTGATTAGAAGCACCTAAGGGTCAATTTAAAAAAAATGAGCACTGGCAACAATCAGAAACAAAACATAAGCCGAGTAGAGAAGGTAAATAATTCGGATTGTCACATAAAAAATAGTCTGTGGATTCAAACCTAGTTTCCCAACAAATGGGTGAATTTTCACAAATGTAAATTCCCAGACCAAGCATAAGACTAATGGAGTCTTTACGAGTTAAAGGAGGATAGCCATCAACACTATGATCACAAGATGAGACAGCCGAACTCAAATTAGTCTCACAAAGAGCAAGTAGGTCTGGCGAACTTTGCAAGAGATAAAGGTCAACAAAAGAAAGGTTACTTCACAAATATTAGTGAATGATAAATTTAGAGAACTTGGTGTTGACAATCGTTTTTAAAGTTTTATAGTTTTTTATTCTTTAGTCATTTTTTTAATTTGTTAAAGAACGTGACTCAAAGCACAGATAGCACTCAGTACACTATTTAATAGTCCAAGCAAATTCCTCATTACTATCAATATACCCTAAGCCGTAACAAAGGGTTCCAAAAGTGGCTACTGACAATACACCAATGCAATATGGCACTGTTAGTACTCTGATATTTTACAGCTGTTGATGGAATCAACAGCTTTGAGAGATCGACCACAGAGTTTGGGATATATGACTACTAGCTGACCTCAGAACCATAAAACTGAGTTTTATAATTGTACCCTTATTAGGAGATAATAGAATGAGTTGCCTAGTCATAAAAAGAGACAAGCAAAACTCATGCATTAAGTTAAGAAGATCCAGCATTTGACATCCTAAACTGGAAACAAAAGTCAAAATGGCGCAGATATATTATAGATACATCTGCGCCAGCCTAATAGATAAAGAAGAAGTGCGAGGCTGGTCTACAGCCAGAATCTTTTTACCCCTTAAGTGTTTCCTGAGAGATCTTCTACAAGACGGTAATCGGATGCATTTAACGTTTGCCCAGAGTGAGTCAATTTATCAAGAAGCAATCTCTACCCTTTACTCAACCAAGAGCTTCGAGGCAGGGGGGTTTATATTCGGAGTTGACTTCTCCTAGCTTTTGCCTAAAAAAGCGTATACTACAAGGCAGCAGGATGTACTGGGTTACATATTACCAGTAGCAGGATAACCTGATTTGACATCATTATTACTTCTTTAGTCATTCTTTTTAACCTTTTTTCAGCATCTTGAGCTTTGTTTTGGTTACCATAGCAATGAGCTATCATATATTTGTATTTTTAATGTCAGTAAAAAATTTACTGCGACTCAAGAGAAAGTTCGTATATAGTTGTCATTTGAAAATTTGAGGGTAGTCGCCCTCAAATTTTAAAAATAAGTTGTAAGTGAAACTAAATATAAAAAGAGAATTATAGAAAAAAAATTGGTTTAGAGATTTTTAAGCTTTGTTTTCAAGATTTTTTTTCTAGATGACTTTATTAAACGCCACTGAAAATTTTATTTGTTGCTAATTTTTTCAAGAAACGATGTTTTAATTAAGAAAGACATCCGGAATGCACTTGGTGCTTTGCAGGGACCACAATATCACGGATGCAGAGTTTGCACTAAATTTATATATTGTTTTGTAAATATGTACTATATTTGTGCTAATTATTTATATTTTTGGTCAGAAAACGGGAACAAAAAATTAATGGGACCACAATGGAACTAGGTGTTTGTCATCGTATTAAAGGTTATAAGCCTATAATTTTGTTCAATTACATGACAAAAGCGAGATTTAATAGATCAAGATCAATCAACAAATTTTTTAATATAGAAGACCAGTTGCGTTGGTTGTAACAAAACGTGTTACTAATATTTTTAACTACTATCGAAGGTAAACTTGGGTATTATGAATTCAATAGTTGTGCAGTTAAGCCATATCAGGGTGATATGGCTTAACTACACAGATAAGCAATACCTATCAACAAGCAATAAGTATATTATAATTTGATCATCCTCAGTGAAAAAACTTTTTTTCTTATGGTATTTTAATTTTTTATAGTAATCTAATTTCCATTTTTTTTAATACTTTAACCGATTAATACTTGCGAACGCATGATTTAAAAACCATAGGCAAAAAAAATCTAAGAAATTTTAAAGCGTCTCACCATATAAGTTTCCGTGTCACTATAACCCTTTTTTATTATTTTTTGATATAAAACTCTTGCCTTTAAGCATTTTTTTGAGAATAGCCAAATTAGCAGAAAGCTAAAATGATTTATTTTGTCCCAATATAGTGAAAATTTGAAATATTATTTTTTTTATTTGACATTTTAAACTTTTAATTTTTCATTCTGAGAACGCCCCCTTTTTTGTTTCACCACCAATTTTATCGCACCAGGCTCCCATAAAAAGTAAAGACAGCTAATTCACTAATAGTCTAAAGATATCGAAATAGTAAATTAAATAAAATAAAAAAAATCGTCGTTGTAATCATAAAACATCAATAAATTCCCAATACATACACAATACATATGTATACACAATTGTTTAAAATAGAAAATAAATGATATATTATTTCTAAAATATTTTTATTATAAAATAGATCTTTTTTTTAAAAAAAAAATAAGTTATTTCAAAATAGTAACTTTTTTTTCTTCATTTAAACTGTGCTAGATAATAAAAATTAAATATTTAATGTAAGAATACAGATAAAACGCATCAAGTTATGTGAAAATTGGTTTAAAAATATAAGTTAAAAATTTTTTATTTTCCACTGCCACAAGCAGCCGTCATCAAAACACAAAAATAAATGAGTACAATCAGAGGATAACATTATTTGTTTAACCTGTCCGCTTCCATAGAGAGATTTTACTTGAACAAAGCCCTTTAATAATTAAAAAAATTCATAAAAACAGTAAATAATGGTGGATCTTTCAAAGTAAACAATAACAAAGTTTAAATTTCATGAAAAGATACTATAGAAATTTTTATTTTAATCTTATAAACATTTATCAGATTAAATGTTCAGATTTTGCAACTTATTTTTCATTATGTACTAAAACTATTTTTAATTAAATTACAAATTGGCAAGCAATAGCTTCTTTCATGTTGTACACAATCACATAGCAAGCAATAGTTTCTCTCATGTCGTACACAATCACATGGTAAGCAATTGTTCATTACAAACCATTGCTTCTCTCATGTTGTACACAATCATATGGCAAGCAGTTGTTTCTCTCATGTCGTACACAATCACAAAGCAAGCAATAGTTTCTCACATAGTAAGCAATTGTTCATCACAAACCATTGCTTCTCTCACGTCGTACATAATCACATAGCGAGCAATCTCGCATCTTATCTCAGAAGTTAGCCTCTAGAGAATTTTGGTAAATCTTCAACAGTATCATTAACAACAGTAGGTCTAACATTTCAACTCTCATTCATGGGACTGACCTTAATACCTCTTCCAAGGATAAGGCAGAACTATTTGCAAAAAACTTTTCTTCAAATTTAATTCTTGAATCTTACAGCCATTCTCTTCCTTTCATTCTAATTAAACAGGTTAACCCATCGTTAGACATTGAAACAGCTTCCGTTGCTAAAGTCATATCTTAATTAAACTCTTTTACGGCGTGTGGTCCAGACAACATTACTGTCATAGTTTTACAAAACTGTTTTTCAGAACTCTCTTCAACTCTCTCTAAACTATTTAATAAATGCTTGACTGAGTCTTGTTTTCCTGCCTGGTAAAAAATGGCATTTGTTGTTCCAACTTTCAAAAACCCCGGAGAACAGTCTTCTTTCTGTTCCTAGCAAGGTCTTTGAGTCTTTGATCAAAAAAAATTACTCACATCCCATCTTGAATCAAATAACTTACTGCCAGTCAATCAATACAGTTTTCAATCCTCTTGCTCTTTGGCTGACTTGCTAACTGGTGTAACTGAAAGATTTAATATTATTTAAGATTAGAAATTTTAAGTTTAGTCTTAGTAAGTTATAATAAACACATGTTGAGAAGAAAAATATTTTTCAAAAACTTGTTAATTAGGAAACATTTTAAGCTTTTTAAAATTTAAAACAAGTTTTTTATATAATTTTAAAAATAAGAAATGCTAATGCTCTTATTTATGCTAAAAATAAGAAAATTCTAAACAAGTTGTAATATGCGTAACAGAGCAGTTATTGAAAAATGAAGGGTTAATCCTATGGCTTTCAAACAATTGATTTAGAAAAATTTACTTTGGTGTAAAACTTGCAGAGAATATTTAGAGCTTTTTAAAAAATATCACAATAAAAATAAAGGCTGTGCTAAATTAGCAACTGGAATATTTGTACCTGAAACATCAGTCATAACAAAGATTATCTTTTCAGAGCATATTTTAGTTTTCATATGCATGCAGCAGCTGTCTTAAAGTTAAGTGAAGCTAAAGAAAAAGTTATTACTCTTTTAATTCCAGCAAAAAAAATTTCTCTCTTTTCATTGAAATCACATTCTGTTGTTGAAAGCTTGCATCTATCTTGAGATATTAATTGTTTTATATAACTATTTCTAATGATTATTCATATAGATATTCCATCGGTTTTGAGGTTTGTATATATCTATTTTCAAGGTCTGAATATATCTATTTTTGAGGTCTGTATATATCTATTTAATCTACTATTTTAATTACTTTTGGAATTATTAGAACTGTATGTTTATAAATATTTATAATTCAATTCTAGAAACTCTTTTAGAGAAAAGATTAAAAAACAGTAAAAGAATATAACGTTACACTGATGGCATTTTTTTTCTTGTTTTATGGATCTATCGAAGAATTACATGAGGTATATAACTTGATGAATGGGATCCACCCAACTATTAAATTCATTCTTAATGAATCTGACTCTTCAATTAATTTTTTCGACATATCACTATATAAGGACAGATATGGACATATTAAAAGTACTTTATACAGAAAGCTAACAGATACAATGAGCCTTCTACATCACAAATCCAATCACCCATACCATCTAAAGAAAAGCATTATATACAGCCAAACTTTATGCTTTAATAGAATTATATCAGAACAGGAAAATCTTTCCAAAGAACTACTAGCTTTAGCGCAAATCTTTGTTAAAATGTTACGCAGTGGAAGATATTAATTTGCAATTTACTAAAGCCTTGCAAGTTAGTCAAAATCAACTAATTAATAAACCCCCTACAAATATAGATGTAGATATATTACCAACAGCGACTCCCTATTGTTACAAAAATAGATTAGAAAAACCAGCTATTTTTTGCTGCTTTTGTTTCGAAAAAATAACAGCTGTTTTACTGTTACTGTTTTATTGTGTAAGGTCTATATAGCATAAATTTCTTGACTAAAAAAATACTTTTTTGTCTATTCGTAATATCAACTTTAACATTTTCAAAAAGAGATCAACATTATATAAAACAAACAAGAAGAAACCTAAATAACTAGATCCATTGGAGAAAAAATGTCTGTTAAAGCTTCAGTAAAGATTTAAAAAATGATCATTAAATTACTTTTACTTTATACTGCATTTTACTTATTGTTTCAAGAATTTTGTTTGAAAGAGAATAATAAAAAAAAAGACCTTAATGAGTTTAAAAAATTCCTCAAATTTGTGGAGAAAATCTTATTTATGATTTCAAATTTTGTCTTCAAAGTGAGTAATCTACTAAAACATTACTAACACCATCTGGTGTCTTTCCTTACACTACTACCTGGTTTCTTTCCTTTTTCAAATAAAATCAGTTATTTGAAAGTTAGTTATTACTATTGACAATTTGTATCTTAAAATATAAAAAATCTTTTTAAAATCAAAAATTTATGAAAACTAAATATATATTTAAAACATAAGTGACAGTAAAAAAACCACACTGAGCAGTAATAATATATTTTTTTGTTGAGTTAACTTTAAAATTATTAATTAAATTATTAGTTTTAAATAAAAAATATTTAAATAATATAATCTTATTTACCTTATTATAAAAAAGATATGGATAAGTAACTAGACACAATAGTTGTTCTGTACAAAATGTAATTAAAGAGTGATTATGCAAAACACACATCTTATTTGTTTTATACCCTTTTGTGCTCCATAAACCTGAAAAAAACAACTTAATAATAATTTTCTTAAAAAGTTTTATTTAGAAAATAAATTTTTTAAATTAAAATAGTAATTAAAAATTAGAAAATAGTAATTAAAAATAGTAATTAAAAATAAAAATAGTAAAAATAGTAATTAAAAGTAAAATAGTAATTAAAAAGTAGAAAATGGCTTTGGTGTTTAGGATTGAGAAAATGGTGTTTAGGATTGAGAGGGAGTTGTAAAATGTTGATATGAATGAACTCCTCTCTTGGAAATGAAAACCCAGATATAATTTAATAACTCAATTCTTATTATTATATTTTTACTTATAAAATTTCAAAAATATATATCTTATATCTTAAATAAATAAAAATTAAATTTATAAAAATAAATTAAGTATAAAATTTATAGAAAAACGTCATTTCAATTTAAGCCAATAAGTAAAAATCATTAATAAATATAATTATTTAATAATCATTAATAAAAATTAATAAATAAACATAAAATTCAAATCATTTTTTATATATTTAACTTTTTACTAAAAATTAATATTGTAAATATATAAATGGCCATTTTATACATCAATGAACATGCTTTAATGTAGTTTTAAACATATCTAAAGTTATTTCATACAAGTATGAAATAACAATTTGTAAATAAACAATTTTGGTTATGAAAGACAACATTTAAAATTTTTTTATAAAGGACAATTATGTAAGGACAACAAAATAAAAAATTACCTGAAGTTTCATACGATATTGAGCAATTATTAGTCTCCCATTCAATGGAATGAAATGGTTTAATAAGAGAACTTGAATCAATGCTATCTGAAAATGCAAAAATGAATTTTTAGTAAATGAACTTGATAGTGATAACTATAGTTCAGCTAAAATACATAGTGCACACTTGCCCAGTTTAAAAATTTATACTTTAAATAGTGCACACTTGTCCAGTTTAAAATTTTATACTTTAAAAACAATTAAAAAAAAAAATCAATTAAAAAAAAAAAAAATGTTTTCCGTATTTATAGTAATACCCTCAACTTGTCATTAAAAATCTTAGCTGAAGCTGTAAAAGTCTTCAACATGTTTACCATTATTTTAGTGAGACAATAAAGTCCACATATCAACTGTTTATCCTAATATAGAGAGATTTAACAATTAATTAAAAAAAAAGAATAAGCAAAAGAGATTTACTTATAAAAACTTCTTTATTATACGATTCATCAGTCCATCAGAAAGAGAACATGTTGTGAAAAGAGTAAAAATATATAACATATATAACAATTTTAAGTTCTTTGCTAGCATTATTTATTGGTGGCATTACTTACTGTCTAAATAAAAACCAAAACAAAACTTAACACCAAAATTGCAAGCTCAAAAGTTTTATGTACTGGCAATATTTGACTAATGCATAATGATGGGTGATTAAAGTCTAAATTTGATTTTTTACAGGATAAAAAATTTGCATTACTCACAATTCAGAATTGGTCGAGAATGGCGCGCAATCGCACCACTCATCATATGCAAAAACTTAGTATTATGTGTATTCAATTACATGCCATAGTTTATACACGTGCCTTTTATATGACTTTCTATTGATTAATTCTATTGCTTAAGTCTATTGATTAATAAAAAAATAAATTTAAAAATAAATAAATAATCTTTATGAAAGTGTTTTTATTTTTTTTTAAATACCAAACCATGGTAAGTTGCATCATGACACCAGCTGCTTTTAGAAGCTTTGAAAGAGTTTTATCTTGGATTTAGTTTTATTGGTCAGGTAGGTAAGGACAAGTCTTGAGACCATCCACCAAATATCCAAAGATGCTTAAAGAGATAAATGTTAGGGGAAATTTTATGATATAGTCTAGACCATTGTTTGAAAAATTTGAGGCATGAGTTGAGGTTGATGCAAAGGTATTTGTATGAAACCTTTAAGAATTTCAACTTTTAATGTAATGGCTGGATTTGCAGCTCAGACAATATAAATAAGATTGCATTTGATTATGTTAAGAAACATTTTATTATCATCACACCATAGTTAAAGACTATTTGCTACTTCTTGTGAAAGAGAAGTTTTTTATTAATAAGTATTTCAGCTAGGATATCAGCTGCTATTTCTTGTGGGTAATGCTTCCCAAAAGGTAGTCATTTATGTCTAATACATAGAATAAAAAGAGGATTGGGCTATATATATATATATATATATATATATATATATATATATATATCATATATATATATATATATATATATATATATATATATATATATATATATATATATATATATATATATATATATATATATATATATATATATATATAGCCCAATCCTATATATATCCTATGTATATATCGCCCAATCTAAAACATATAATAAAAAGAGTTTTGGGCTATATATATATATATATATATATATATATATATATATATATATACATATATATGTATATATATATATATATATATATATGTATATATATAGCTCAATCCTCTTTTTATTATAATTGCTCTGTTCTTTTAAGAACATTGAGCACTCTATTTTGTAGAATACATTTTAAAGTTGTTTATATATATATATATATATATATATATATATATATATATATATATATATATATATAGCCCAATCTTCTTTTTATTATAATTGCTCTGTTCTTTTAAGAACATTGAGCACTCTATTTTGTAGAATACAAATAGAGTGCTCAATGTTCAGAACATATATATATATATATATATATATATATATATATATATATATATATATATATATATATATATATATATATATATATATATATATATATACAGATATATATATATATATATATATATAGATATATATAGATATATTTATATAGTGCCGCATTTGAAGGCTACTGCACCCTTAGGCATATGAATAGTTTTCTCCCTGTAATTTGTAATAGAAGTTAAAACAAATATTTACAGTAAAAAACGTTAATTAAAAATTATCTGTTGTTTTTGTTTATTTCTTAATTTAATAAAAAGCAAAAACACACTGTAAAAATAATAATAGAAAAAAGTACTTTTTATTAGGTAACTAACAACAATTAAGCGCAGTGTTTTTCGCGACACTCATACCTTTCTTTGCTTAATATGTTTGTTTTTTATTTTATACTAATCAAAGGAATACTTTTATTAAATTCAAATAAATTGTGTGTGTGTGTGTGTGTGTGTATATATATATATATATATATATATATATATATATATATATATATATACACACACATATATATATTATATATATATATATATTATATATATAATATATATATATATATATATATATATATATATATATATATATATATATATATATATATATATATATATATATATATATATATATATATATATATTATTCCATTTATTTATTTGCATGTGTCAACACATTAACAGAACCAATGGTATTTTTAAAAACTGTGTTCAAATTGCTTTTTTTAATCTGCATGCAATTGTTGCAGTAGAGTTGCAGTAATGTTAGTACAAAATGCAAAAACTTACTTTAATGTTTCAAATTAATCCTGATTCTTTATTTTTTAATACATTTTTTGGATCAAGACATCAAAAGAACAGACCCAAATTTGACAACCGATTTCCATACAGGAAAGAGATAAGAAATTTATAGAAATTTCTTATCCCTTCCTGTGTGGAATTCGATATGAATTTCTACAAAAATAATGAAATCGAGGAAATGGCAAACACAATAAAAAAAAGGCAACCCTAGCAGATGCTAACTTAGCAATGGATTGTATATATGGTTTTCATGATAACAGAAGATAACCTTTATTCATTCAACCCAAATTCTAGACTTGTTACAGAACTAGCAATTCTGTCAAACTTTTTGTTTTAACTATATCATATAGATATTTACATCATAAAAATCTTAGTTCATCTCTATAATTTTATTTCATTTCACTATGTTTGTGTACTACAATTTTATAATGTTTGAGTACCTATGTTTGTGTACTACAATTTTGTAATGTTTGAGTACTTATGTTTGTGTACTACAATTTTATAATGTTTCTGTCTTTTAGTCCATTTAACTTCAAATTTTTACTAAGTAGTTCAATATGCTAGCTTTAAAAGCAAAAATTTATTGATCTTAGCAACTTAGTTTTATTCTTACACATCAAAGTTGCTGCTATAAGGTCTGGTAATGACTGTTATAAGGTCTGGTAATGACTGCATAAGGTCTGGTAATGACTTTATGGACTAATCCTGTTAAGATATTTCTACTTTATAGAAATCATTTAAAAGATACATTCTTTTCTCAACTTCTATTAAAAGTTCACAAACACTACTTGTTATCATTTTCTTTTTGAGTTTCCATTTAATTCTTGCTTTTTTTAACAGTTTTTAAAAATTATTACATCATTAACTACCAAATAAGGTCATGGTTTACAGCCTATTAGCCAATATTTCCAAAAGAGCTTGCATTTTACTGTTTTTCAGCTTGCTGTTTGTGTTTTACCTAGAACCCATGTTACAGTGGTAATTTTGAAAGCTTACATTAAAAACTGATTTTTACTTGGTGTTATATGGTTAAAAAAAAAAACTTAATAAACTTTTTTATCAAAAACAAAGCAAAAAGAAGTGTTACTAAAAAGTGCAAAAATAAATCTAAGATTAAAAAAATTTTATTTGTAATAAAAGAAACCTTTCTATTTACTTACAATATATCAAGTTCACTCGATGAGTTTGCACACGAAGCAAATTCTTTGACATGCACCAATCAATGGATGATATAGCATATTCAGAAACCTTGAAATTAAACACATTTCATTTTTTTCCAAATGCTTTATGCATTTGAAAAAAAGTGCTAGCATAAAATATATAGCAACACTGTTGCAGTGCAATCACTTTTTGTTCAATAGATTTCAAAAATAGTTACAATGAGTTATGTTCTACTATATTTTACTTATGTGCAGTAGCACTTAAGTAGAACAATACTCAACATCTAAAATGTTAAAAATAATATCTTGTCAACTTCAAAGTCAGTCAAAATTGAAAATTCCTGATTGTGAATCTGCAATTTCGGTTTCAAAAAGGTTTTTGTAAAAATAAGTCACCAGCAAGAGTGTAAAAAAAATTGATTTTATGGACACTGGGCTTAGAGGTCAAAAGTTATGGATCTTTAACAAAAAATCAGAATTCTTTTTTATTTATACTATAAGGCCAAAAAACCAGTTTTGTTATTCTTAAAATCTGGTTTAAACAATTAATAAATAGGTTTAAAAGAAATTATTTTGTTAGATTGTTAAGTTTTCAGAATCATCAAGATCATGTTTTTATTTTCTAAAACAAACATAACATATAGTACTTGTCTGTGAGAAAAAAAACATAATATATTGTACTTGTCTGTGAGAAAAAAAACATAATATATTGTACTTGTCTGTGAGAAAAAAAACATAATATATTGTACTTGTCTGTGAGAAAAAAAAATACCATTCAAACTTCAGACAAATTTTTTTAGAACAATTTTTATAATTATTATATTTTACACGATGTTCAAATTTATTATATTTTATTGAACAAACTTTTATAATTATTATATTTTATAGCTATTAATTTCTTACTAGCTACTTAAATTATTTAAGCTAAAAAAACAACTTGCATTTGTCAAAAATTTTGAGAAGAAATTTACACAGAGAGAAACTTACACCGGTCAACAACAAAAATGTATCGATGATGAAATCAGTCAGTTATAACTAATTTTGCTGTGTTGAAAAAGACATTAAAAATATTTAGCTTTAGTTTTTATGTAAAGTTTTTGTTAAAAAAATCTTTTTAATTAAACATTGGGTATATCTTTATTCCAGTCCAGCTAAGTTATCACATTTACAACAACTTCTTTTTAAGTCATTCCATATACAACAATTTTTGAACAATCTTTTGAATAGTGCATATGAGTTTTATGTCACTAACCCAGTACAACCTATGTCCCACTGTCTTGTGGGATTTGCTTTTCTAGGCAAAGGCTAAGAGAAGTCAACTCTAAGAAGTAACTCTGAGAAGAACTCTGACTTAAAATATTGTTTCTTTAATGCTGTTAGAGTTGAGCCATTCACACCGAATGGCTCAACTCTAACACCACTGACTTTGCTGGCATTAAACCTCATAACAACTGTATTTCTTAATCCCTTACTTAAATAGTTAACTGGCAACTTTTAGATAGTTAACAGACAACCCTAATCACTTAGTTTTACACATTGACTTTTGTCTTGTTGCTGACCCTAGCTTGCGTTCAGTTTCTCCTTGTTGTATTAGCCATGTATTATTTCTTATCTTTATTAATGCTCTTCCTGACTTCTAAAGTGGCTAACTATTTGCTGCTGATGATGAAGATGATGCAGCTTGCAGTGGCTTGCAAACAAAACTCAGTCAATTACTGCAAAAAACTATTGCAATATTGTTGAAATTATTGATGAATGGCAACCTACTCACTAAAATCTCCTCTTTACATCTTCTTAAAATCATTCACTACTGACCTCTCATGGAAACCATCCATTGCTAAGTTAGCATTTGCTAAGGTTGGTTCTTTTTAATATGCTCACTATCTTCTTACTCCCGATTCGATTCCTCTACCTCTACAAATCTCTTTTTTATCTTTTTATGGAATACTGTTGTCATTCTCATTCTCGCTTGACTCATTATTCAGCAAAGTTGCATCCTATTAATGTATCTACCCATTCATGCTCTAAAAAATTTTAAACCAGGTTCTTTAACCTCAATGATTAATCATTGAGGTTAAAAACATCAATGCTTTGGAACTCTTTCCCATCTTCATGTTTTCCCAACTTATACAATCTACAACTTTTCATGTCTTATGTTAACAATTTGACAGTTGTACATAGCAATGTTCTTTCTGGTAGAGGACATTGCTATGTACTATGGATTATGTCCTGATGGACATAGTCCATAGTACATAGGTCCTAAGGACTATGTCCATCAGGACATAGCAATCATATGGAAAACAGGTATCAAATAAATATATATATATATATATATATATATATTTATTATTACAGAAAACTATAATACAGGAACTTCGGTATGTTAGTTAAATAGTATAGTATAGGATATAGTGTAGTTCTGTTTAAATATTATCAATATAGATTCTGAACTTTAACCAATATTTTTAATTATCGACAATAAAAGAACCAAAAAAAAAGGTTAAGAGTTGAATAAACATATTATTGATTTAAAAAAAATAATTTTTTTGTCACAAATCAATAAAGAAATATTTTTGAGAGATGAGGTATTACAAAAAAAGACACATTTCAAAACGTTGAGAAAGTATATGAACTTAAAGCTGATATGATGAGGAATTTATTAAATGTTATGAACTATTTAACAAAAGAAAGAAAACATAAAATTCTCTTAGTCTAAACACCAAGGTTTTACAGGTGTTCAACCAGTTCAAATCAGAGAAGATCAGCAGATACAATAATTTCCAATCACTTAATGAAGGTTTATAGAAAAATTGCCACAAATAAATCATTTAAAAAGATTAGAAATAAAAAAGATGTAAAACACCATTACTAATGACCATGAAACACACAAAAACTAAATTGTGTCTACACTAGTACAGATAGCCATTATGAATCAGAACTTTAAACTCCTTTTTTCTGCACCTTGAAGAGAAGAATCTTTTTATTGAAAGTATCAAACATTAGGTTCTTTGATCAAATGTAACACAAGTGCAAATGTTCTTCATAATAATATAAACAATAAAATATGTTAGCAATTCAAAATTTTGATCAAAAATGTAGTGAAACTAAAAAATAAAGTAGTGAATTATTTATAAATTAAAAATAAAATTTACATGTAATAATGCAATTTTGTAAATTAATTTGTGATTAACAATCCATAACCATTAAAGAATAAGCAAAAACAGTAATATTTGTTTTTATTTCAAACATCCATGTTATGATTTGCTGTGGGCACAAAAAGATGTATTTTAACATTGATTCATTGGCTTATTTTTCCCCAAAAAACACTGAATTTCAACATATATGCTATAAGTTGTTTTTCCCACAAAATGTTGCTTTTTAATATAAACAAAACTACTATAAAACAATAAATAAACTGTAAACAACAAATCGTTATCATAATGTAAAAATTAATGAAATATCAATAAAATAATACCAATTATACAATATTTAAAAAGGGAAAAAATTATTACGATAATGTGCAAATAATTTCAAAATAAAAAATCGCTTTAACAAATTTAAAATATAATATAAATTTGTTAAAATCGTTTATGTACAATTTAATGACTAAGGTCTTTTGCGCTCAGAAGTATATTGCTCAATTTACTCAGAGTATATTGCACTGTATATCAAGAGCTTCTGTTTTTTCCCTCAATATAATACAGACCTCAATATAGGTCACTGTAAACTTACTGTCTCAACATCTAAGTAAAAATTTCAATAACAGAATCTATGTTTTAATTTTTTATTTTATTTAAAAATTGTTTTTTTATTTTCCTTTTTTTAGTTCCTTAACAAAACTTACAACATTAAGTGATAAGTTCAAAACAATGTACATTCTTTTTATAAATCATTTTCAGATTTTGTAGATCGTGCCACCACCCTTAAGTTGGAATCATGGGAACTTGTAATATGAAAAGATTTAGTCAAAGTTTTTAAAGTAGAGAACATTCACCTGCAACTTTACTTATATTTTATCATTCAATCTTTTATATAGATTTAATCAGTTTTTTGGTTATTTTAACACAATATTATTTGATAGAAAAGAAAATTTGTATTGAAATAAAATAAATATTTAGAATTACTTCAAAATTTAAAAAGAAATCTGTAAAACAAATATAACATGATTGTATGCCTGATATGACTTATAACACATTATAAAACAAGTATGACATGATTGTAAACCTAATATGACTTATTATACATTATAAAACAAGTATTACATGATTGTATATCTAGTATGACTTATACATTAAAAAACAATTTTAACTTAATTCTATGGCTTTGATTTATAAAAATAATTAAATTAAAATGTATTTCTTATTATACAGGGTGGTGCAGAGGAAACGCATGTTTTTCAATATTGAATTACTGGGAAACAATGGGTTGAAAATAATAAAAACAAGTATTAAATGATAGGTTTTTTAATGCAGTTTTTGAAATTACATAACATATTTAGGTTCGGAAAATAATTTCTTTGAGATGACATCCTTCTTGCTGGATACAAAATTGGATTCTCTTCTGAAAATTACGGATGACTCTCTCCAACATTTTATTCTGCACGGCTTCAATTTCCTGACGAATAGAATTCTTAAGGTCATTGAGTGTGCGAGGCTTGTTCATGTACACTTTTGATTTCAAATATCCCCACAAAAAGAAGTCACATTTCCCTTTCAAGTTCTGAATGAAGGAAGTTGTTTAACATTTCAACGTAGCGAGCTGATGTAACAGTAACTGCAATTCCTTCCTCTTCAAAAAAAAATAGGGTCTAAAAATCCCCAACTTTGAAATGCAGCACCACACTGTTATTTTTAAACTGTGCAGAGGTCTTTGGTGTAATTCTTGTGGGTTCTCCGATGCCCAATACCGACAGTTTTGAACATTGACGTAACTGTCAAGATGAAAATGTGCTTCATCACTCATGAAGACTGTAGCATTGGGATCTTACGTAAACATTTCATCCACTATGCGACAAAACTTTTTACGGATGAAACTTGAGGTCATCATGTAAGATGTGGTGAAGCAAATGATATGACATACCCAGCGCTACAGCATGTCGTCTAGTCAATCGTCTTGGACTAGTAACAACTGCCATTCTGACTCGGTCTACATTTTCCGGAGTACGAACTGAACGGGGAAGACCAGGTGGTTTCTTTTTCATCACAGAACCAGTACTTCTAAATGCTGCAACCCATCGGAATACGGTATTTCGATCAGGCACCGCACCTCGACGTCCAACTCTAAAATATTGACAGAAAAGACATTGCACTGTGACTACAGAATCATTGTTTCTAAAAAACTGCTTGACAACAAACACACGATGTAGTACGCTCCAATACTCCATAGCGACTGAAACGGCATTGTTTAAGTCATCTGCCAACATTCCTTCAAGGTCAATACCCCCTCCCGTCACCACGTACTAGCGGTTCGAAAAACACGTGTTTACTCTGCACCACTCTGTATATGTAAACATATATATTCAGTAGTACTTTACTTCATATTGACTTCACATTTAAACTAGATTAGTTTATATTTATTAATGTGTATGTTTGTTAATATATGTTAATGACTAATAAATTCATATATAAATAAAAAAACATAAATTTTCAATTTGAAATAATTAAACTATAAAATACCACTGCTCTGTGAATGACATAATTGCTATTATAATCATAGTGGTAAATTAGAATTTTGCCATTCATATGTCCAGATGCTAAGTAAACACCATCTAAAAATGGTACGAGATACCAACAAAAAATATTAAAGCATTTCAAAAAGTTATTACAACTATAAGCAAATTAATAACTATTGTCATCAAAAAAATCATTTAAACTTTTCTTTTGTATTAACTTTACTATGGTATATAAAACATTTAAATTTGGTATATAAAACATTTACTATGGTATATAAAACATTTAAATTTGGTATATAGCATATTTTGTGATTAAAAAATAATTTTGATATATAACATGACAAAATGGTCCATCTGGGTTTGCATTTTTTTTATTTTTTATTTATTTTTTTAGCATTTCGAAATATGCATTGATTGAGCTGATTATTTGTTCCCTGATTTCTGTTCGTACAATTTCCCTGATAACATTTCTGTACATACAGCTTTAGTAAGAAAAAATTTATTCAAAAAATTAAGAGTTTTATTGACCCAAAATCTGGAGGAAAAAAAAAAGACAATTTTATAATTTAACCAATATTATTATAACTATTATATTTATAAGCTGTAAAAACTATTGAATATTTAGAATCCTACCTTTTGAAAATTGTAAACAAGAAATAGAAGAACTCTCATTTTTAAATTTTTCAATGAAGCTTCCCAAACAAGAGTCCAATACATGAATACTAAAATACCAAATAGAGCTTGCTTATATATATATATATATATATATATATATATATATATATATATATATATATATATATATATATATATATATATATATATATATATATATATATATATATATTATATATATATATATATATATATATATATATATACATATATATATATATACATATATATATATATACATATATATATATATATATATATATTATATATATATATATATATATATATATATATATATATATATATATATATATATATATATATATATATATATATATATATATATATATATATATATATATGTATAAGCAACAGTGGCCAAAAATTAAAGACCACTCATTTTTTTTTCAAAATTTTTTTTTAACCTTAGTATAATTTTATTTTGGAAAAAGGTATCAAAAAAAGAAAAACATTTTTAGAAAGAATTTTTATTGTATTTTATATTTATTATAAAAGAATTTATAATTTTTTTACAAAATAATGTTAAAAAATTAAAAAACTGACTAGTAAAAAATATAAATGTGAAATAAAATTGGACAAAATTTTAAGACCAGTTTCAAAAATATTTCAAAAAGCAATAAAAAAATAATTTAGAAACGTGTTGTTCCTCCATTTGCTTTCAAGCACTCTTGTACTCGTTCTGGCATTGAATTCATTAAAGTTTTGATTACTTCATCAGGCACATTTTTCAAATGAGAGATAGAAGATTTCAAATCTTCCAAATTGTAAAGTTGTTCTTTACCAAGCTTGAGATCAAGCCACGACCATAAATTCTCTATTGTTAACAAGTCTTGGCTATTGGCAGGCCATGGAAGCACTTGAATTTTATTAGAATTGAACCAATCGCTATCAACATGCGCTTTATGACACGGCGCATTATCTTGCTGGAAAATAAATCCATCTTGCAACTCCCATAAATCAATGCTAGGAGTAAGCAAGTTTTCCAAAATTTCGATGTACCTTTCTTTGTTGAGTCTACCATCGAATAAATGAAAAACGTCAACTCCACAGGCACTCATACAGGCTCAAATGTCTATTGAATCACTGCTTTGTTTTGTTCGTTTCAAAATGCATGATTCATCGAACCGTTCGCTTGGAAGTCTACGCAACATTATGCGACCTTTTCTGTTGTCTACCTCAACATTCATTTCATCACTAAAGACTACACGGCTCCACTGACCTGTTGACTGATTTTTATGTAGTTTGTACCACTCTTTCCTGGCAAATTTTTGTTTTTTATTTAAGCGTGGTTTTTTTGCAGCAGCACGCCATAAATAATTTAAATTGTGGAGGACCTTTTGCACAGTTCTAGGGCTTGCTTTCAGACTATTTGACAGTGTCCATTTCGTAGACAAGTCTGTAGATGATGCTTGTCTGTTTTCTTTCATTAATCTCACTAACGAGCGAACATCACGGTCATTTGAAACTTTATTGCGTCCAGTCCTATGATGATCATTAATTGTATTGTTGAATTATGTTAATAATGCATGAGTGAGACCTTCCGAGCTTTTCTGCTATTTGTCTGATGCTATAGCCTTCTTCTTTTAATACAAGAGCCGTGTATCTGTCTTTTTCTTCGATCTTTGCACGCATTTTTGCAATATTTTTATGTCCTTATTGCAATTCAAAAAATAAATGTTTATTTGATATCAAAACTCAGGTTTCGACATTTTATTTTATAGCCATTGTAATAAGCAATTAAGACAGTTTAAAAAAATAATGGATTATTATTTTCAATAAGTGCAAATTAAAGATTTGAAAGTGGTCATTAAATTTTGTCCAATTTATTTAAAGAAGATTTATAAGTACTCATCAGTTTTTTAATAAGCTAAACGCTATTTAATTAGAATTAGATTAAAAAAATTATACCACTTTAATCCGTATGTTTTATTTAACCAGAAATTAAAAAAAAAAACTTAATATGTCAATTAGAATTTTAATTTAAAGATTAAGAAACCAACTAAAAAATGAGTGGTCTTTAATTTTTGGCCACCGCTGTATATATATATATATATATATATATATATATATATATATATATATATATATAGAGAGAGAGAGAGAGAGAGAGAGAGAGAGAGAGAGAGAGAGAGAAAGAGAGAGACACACACACACATTTGTTACTTTTTATAATTTTTATTATTTAATATTCATAAAGGTATAAACATATCATGTTATACACTTAAAAAGTATGTAATATATAAATAATACAATATATAATACAGTAATTAGTTCCACTACAAAAAATGTCTTGATCAAAATTATGGCAAAATATTAACTTTGAACATTAAACTGAAGAAAATTTAAAAAAAAACTGTCCCTGTTTATACCCCTTCCTCCACCATTTTTTTCCCTACATAAAATATTTCACACATAAAAAAAAACACTCTTTTTCAAAAACTTCTTATTAATTTAGTATAAACCACTTTTGAAAAGTGTAAACTACAAAAAATATTTTCAATACAAAATATAATTATATATAAAACATGTTTTCAACAATACATCAGTGGGCCAGCACATACCTGACATACTTTAAATAAATAAAACACAAAATAAAATCTATATGACCAGGGTAAACACATTTGCTTGTATATTATTATATAAACATGGTGTTATAATATAAAATTCTCCCCATTACATCCCTGGTAGTGTCGGGCTCAACTTGTTTCTCCGCGCAGTGACCTTGTTCATCAAGATTCATGTTTTGGAGTTATTAAGTTGAAAAAGGGTTGTAACCACAATTAAAGTAGCCTCCTTGATTGTAGTGACCTTCTCAGTCTGGGGGAGGTGAATTAATATTAAAAAAAAAAAATAATAAAAATAAAAACTACACACAAATATACATATACATAACTTTATAATTACTTTTATGACCAAATTGTGAAGAAATAGTATTTAAGCCATTTATTACCTTCCATTTAGACACCCAATGAATAAAAAATCTTTACAAGGATGCACAGTCATACAGCTACCATTACCCTATGCAACAAAAACTTCTTTGCAAAAAAAAAAAAAAAAAATTTGCAAAGAAATAAAAAAAAACACAGTAACTTTATTATTACTGTATACCAGGGGTTGGCAACCTATTTTAAGATAAAATAAATAAATTTTGAAAAATCTTAACGAGAGTCGTAGTATATTTATTTTTATGTTTTGTAAAGTAAATAAACATATAAATAATTAAAACAAACAATTAAATGAAAATAAATAGATTATTAAGATTTTTGTGAATTGATTTACAGATTTGTTTTAAATCATAATTTGAAGTTTTTAATTTTAGACAACTTTTAAGGCTAACATCATTGAGAGAAGATCTCAAGTTACTTTTAATAATACTAACGAGTCCAAACGCCAGCTTAAGTTGGTTTTACTTCTCAGATAGACTATTCCATGTTTCAAATATAATTTGATTTTCCTTTTGAGAATTTAAGTTCTTTCCATTTATGATCTATTTTTTCTTATTTTCTTTCCAAGTTTTCTAGTTCTGTTTGTAAAGTTGTAAATTTTGAAGACCAAACATTTTTTGATTTCAAATCTATTAACTAAAGTTGAAAGTTAGCTTTACTGACCTTCTGAATCGGTTTAAAAATAATTTTGTTGGTGTTTACAGTAAATGGATGCGTCAAAAATGACAAAGTAATTTTATTTTTTCTGAACTCTGCAAAACGATTATTTCTTCAATAGTAGCCAAAAAATAATTAGCAATAATAACACTTCCTGCTTCTCAATGTTTTTTTAAATGGAAGAAATGAATTGAATTTTCATTGCTAATATCTTGAATAAATGTAGATAATTGACTAATATCTTGAATAAACGTAGATAATTGACTTTCAAAAGAAACTACATTTTTTTAAAGTGAATATCCAGTATTACCTTGCCCTTGCAACTTTTTATTAGGGTTATTAAGATGAGCTGTCATATTTGTAGCAAAATAAAATTTTTGTAACCAATTATTATCATTTAACTCAGGGTATTCAAAACCTTTTGACAAAAAAAACATTTTAAGATGCTCATTATATTGACCAAAACATTCAAGGACAGCCCCCTTAGATAGCCAGCGGACTTTATTATACAATAAGAGATCGGAATATTTTTCATTAACTTCATCAAGTAATAAACAAAATTTGCAATTATTTGATACCTTTGAAACCATTTTATTGACTATTTTTACTACCCATTACCTTGAAGGAAAATGTTTGCGCACACAGTGCCCTCTTGGTGTATGATGCAATGAAAACTAAAAATATTGTGTTCAATGACTTTTTTGAAATGCGACACAAAGCCTTTATTTTTTCCAGTCATACTCTTCACACCATCTGTAGCAATAAATATTACTTTAGTTGGCAGAACCAATGACACCAGGGGGGAAAAGGAGGGAAGCCCCTTACTTTTTTTCTAAAGAACCTTCTTTTTTTTTTAAAGAAAATTGTAGATATAGAGAACATTTTTTTAGAAATTGATGATTGTGCCCCTCCACTTCAAAATCCGTGTTGTTGGCCATGTTTGGATCAACTTCATTTCAAAAATCGAGTATTGAGGAATTAATGTCTTCTCCACAGGTTTATCCTTTGAGCAGAACTAAAGCAGTTCTTGGCAGGATAAATATCACCCTACAAATCTACTTGAGCCATATCCCTAATGTAACATGACTCATCATACACCAAATAAAACAAAGCAATGATTTCAAATCAGAAAAATTTTATTATTCTGTTGTGAACAGATCAGGTCAGGTTATCCTGCTACTAATAACATTTAACCCAGTACAACCTGCTTCATGTCCTGCTGCCTTGAAGAATACGCTTTTTTAGGCAAAGGCTAGGAGAAGCCAAGTCCAACTTAAAAGCCTTTACTCAACCAAGAGCCCCTGTCTTGGGGCTCTTGGTTAAGTAAAGGCTAGAGATAGCGTCTCAATGAAAATACTCATCTTGGGCAGATGTTAGATGCATCCGGCTACTGTCTTGTAGAAGGCCACCTAGGCAAAGACTTAAGGGGTAAACAGATTTTATCTCATGACCAGCCCGGCACCCCTTCTCCATCTATTTGGCTAGCGCAGACATATTTTTAATACATTGTTTCCAGTTTAGGATGTTTAACGCTGGATTTTCTAGACTCAATGCATGGGTTTAGCTAGTATCTCTGTTTTTATGATTAGGCAACTCATTCTATTATCTCCTAATGAGGGAACAGCTCTAAAACTCAATTTTATGGTTCTGAGGCCAGCTGGTAGTCAGGTTTCCCGAGCTCTGTGGTAGCTCTCAGAGAGGCTGATTCCATCAACAGCTGAAAAATATCAGAGTATTAACAGTGCCATGTTGCGCATCGATAATGTCTCTGTTTGTACTTTTGGTATGCATTATCAAGGCCACATTTTGAGCCCTGTGTTACGGCTTAGGGTTTATTAATAGTAATGAGGCAATTGCTCAGACCATTAAGGAGCATACTGAGTACTATCTATGCTTTGAGTCAAGTTATTTAAAAAATTTAAAATGACTAAAGTACCAAAGACTATCAAACACAAAAAAGCGTCATCACCAACTTCTCTAAACCTATCATTCACTAATATTTATGGTTCTTTTTTTCTGTTGAGTCTAATCTCTTAAAAAGTTTATTATAAATTTAAATTTGGCTTTCTCATCTTGTGATCTTAGCGTTGATGGTTTTTCTTCCTTTAATTCGTAAAGACTCGAGTAGTCACATACTTGGCCTGGGCATTTACATTCGTAAGAATTCACCCTTTTGTCTGGAAATTAGGTTTAAATCCACTAACTATTATTATATGTGCTTTCGTTTAGCACCACTTCACTCTATCACCTTTCTCTTTGTTCTATATCGCTCTCCTTCATCTCAAGACTGCACTCTTTTTCAAGGTCAATTTCTGATCAAATTGACCAAACCCTCTCTCTTTATACATCAGCCAATATAGTTGTTGTTGGTGACTTTAATGCTCATCACACTGAATGACTTGGTTCTAGTGTAAGTGACTCTGCTGGCGTTAAGGCCCTAAACTTTTACCTTTCTCAATCTTTAACTCAAACAGTCAACTTTCCAACTCGCTTTCCAGACAACTCAAACCATTTATTTTCTCAACTCAACCCATGTCTTGTTTCTGATCCTTAAAACTGACTGGGACACTTTCCATGATTTTCTTCGTGATGCCCCTTTGGTAGAAATCTTTTGTCTTCCTGCTGACCAATGTGCTTCTTACATAACTTCGTGGATTTAGGCTTGCATGGAATCTTTTATTCCCTCTCAACAATTCTGGGTCAAGCCTCACTCTTCTCCTTGGTTTTACTCACATTGTGCTGTTTCAATTGCCAATCGAAACCGTTACTTTCATATCTATCAGCAAAGCAGTTCTCCAGAAAACAGATGTCTGTTTACTAATGCTAGAAACCATTGTAAAAAGGTTTTGTCTAATGCCAAAGCCCACTATTTTCAGGTCATGATATCTTGTATTTCATCACAAAAATTAGGCTCTCATGACTTCTGGAGATTCTTTAACAGTATCAATAATAAGGGCAAATCTGTTATTCCGCCTCTTTTATATGGTACAGACTTTGTCACCTCACCTAAAGACAAAGCTGAATTGTTTGTTAAGAACTTTTCATCAATATCATCTCTTGATTCCACTATTTGCATTCTAACTGATATAGCCGTCAAACAGATTGATCTATTGCTTTGATATTCATATCACTCCAGCTTCTGTATCTAAAGTGATTTCCTGCTTAGACTATTCTACAGCTTGTGGTCCAGACAACATACCTGTTTTAGCCTTGCAGAAGTGTTCTTTGGGGCTGTTGTCTATACTTTCAAAACTACTTAACAAGTGCTTCATTGAAGTCTTGTTTTCTGGTATGCTGGAAAGCAGCCTCTGTTATCCCTATTTTCAAAAATTCTGGAGAGCAATCTGACTCGTCTAACAACCGTCCCATTAGTCTTCTTTCTATCATTAGCAAGGTTTTTGAGTCTTTAATTAATAAACACTTAATCTCTCATCTTGAATCTAATAACTTACTTTCTGATCATCGAAAATATATTGTCTATGGACAACGCTCATCTTCATGTCCTGTAACTTCAGGGTTTTCTCAAGGTTCTATCCTTGGTCCTATCATCTTTTTAATTTACATCAATGGCCTTCCAGAAATTCTCACATCTAAGGTGACGTTGTTTGCTGATGAAACTACCATTTATTCTTGTCATGATAAGAAGCCAACACTCTCTGATCGCTTGGAGTGGGCGTTGGAGTTTGAAAAGGATCTCATTTCTGCTACAGCATGGGGCTCACAGTGGCTGGTGAACTTTAATTCAGATAAAACCCAATATTTTTCAGCCAATCTCTATTGTAATAATTTAGATCTTCCTTTATTTATGAACAGTAATGTACTCGATGAGTCATCAACACTTCATCTTCTAGGATTAAATCTTACTTCCAATCTTTCTTGGAAACCGTATATCAAATCCATTACAAAACTAGCATTTGCTAAGGTTGCATCTCTTTATTTTGCTCACCACTTTCTTACTCAGGATTCTATTCTCTATCTCTATAAATCTCAAATCCGTCTATGTATAGAATACTGTAGCCATATCTGGGGCGGATCTTCTAGTGATGCCCTTTCTCTTTTAGACAAGGTGCAAAAACGCATTGTAAACATAGTTGGACCTGCTCTTGCAGCCAACCTCCAACCATTATTACATCATCATAAAGTTGCTTATCTTTCTCTTTTCTACAAATACTATAATAAGCACTGCTCTAAAGAGCTAGTGTCTCTTGTGCCATCTACTAAAACTCATCCTCGTGTTACTCGTCATTCAATTAAGTCTCATCTTTTTTCTGTGACTGTTCCTAAGTGCTCCAAAAACTCTTATTTGTCTAGTTTTTTTCTCGAATATCAGCTCTTTAGAATTCCCTTCCTTTATCTTGCTTTCCTGATTCATATAATCTTTTAAGCCGTCTGTCAATCATTATCTTGCTCTACAAACTTCATCTTTTCTTTTTCAGTAATTTCCAACTCTAATAGTGTTTGTTTGCAGCCTTGTATGAAGCGAGGATGTTTAAAAAAAACAAAAAAACTTTTTTGCAGACAGTGGTATTTCCTTGATTTTGTTAATTTTTTCCTCTTTATCTTCAAAATCACAAAACAAGTATTCAAACATGTTTAAAAAACTGGTCTTTTCACAATCTCCATCTGTAAAAGGTTTTCCACGCTTCATTATTTCTCAAGAAACAGAAATGCTAGCTGCAGTAAGACAATTTGAAGACTGTATCTGTTTATTGAATGTTAAGGATGAATTTTATGTATTTCATTGAAATTCTAATATTTTGGCATTTTTGTTGTCACTAGATGACTATTTTTTAGCAAAAGTACAGTGTTTCGTTTAAAAGTTACATCCAAGATTTGAATTTTTATTATTCGATAACATTTCATTACAGATTAAACATGATGGTACTTGGTATGCATACATTTCTGTCCATTCGAGTTTAAAATTGTGATTTTCATCTTGAATTTTTCTGTTTTTTTTTTTGTAGCCATGGCAAAGTCTAATATAATAGATTAACTTCTATTTCTAATCTAACAAAAGAGTTTCGACACAGATTGTATTTTATGTTTAAACATATTTTTACTTTGATAATGCTTCACATTCATTAATTTAAACATTTTAAATACAATGTTGACATAGTTGCGTTCAAATTTTATTCACGCAAAATTTGCACGCACTTTTGTGGAACTAAGCTTGTATATTGAATGAAGTGCCTATTAACAACAGCATCATATTAACAACTACATACTTTATTTTAATATAATTTTATTACATTTCAAACCGTTACTTATCAAATTAATTAATTTTTTTTTTGATAAAATGCTTTATTAAGTTTTTATGTTTCAATAAAACAAAAGCATTTATAATTTGGACAGAATGAAGAGCCACTTACATTGAACAAAAAAGGTGCAGGTGGCTCGCGAGCTGCCAACCCCTGCTATATACAATAAAATCTTAGTTAACATTATCTTAATGGTAACACAGATGATTTGGCACTATAATTGAATATTTATTTTAAAACTAAAAATTATTTTATCATATACACAATCTTTATAAAATGGAACCATACCTTTAATGAGTAAGACCAAACAAGAACTTTGTTTTCTACATTATACATGTTTAAAGATCCATCAGAAGAGAGCGAATAGCAGATCTCACCATAAGATGTATGTGGGCAGATGCCAACTATTTCATCTGCATGACCCTAAATGGGTTTTCTAATGATCTTTATCAATTTGACAATTATATATATATATATATATATATATATATATATATATATATATATATATATATATATATATATATACATATATATATATGTATGTATGTATGTATGTATGTATGTATGTATGTATGTATGTATGTATGTATGTATGTATGTATGTATGTATGTATGTATGTATGTATGTATGTATGTATGTATGATATGTATGTATGTATGTATGTATGTATGTATGTATGTATGTATGTATGTATGTATGTATGTATGTATGTATGTATGTATGTATGTATGTATGTATGTATGTATGTATGTATGTATGTAGGTATGTATGTATGTATGTATGTATGTTTGTATGTTTATATGTATATATGTATATGTACATACATACATACATACATACATACATACATACATACATACATACATACATACATACATACATACATACATACATACATAACACACACTTAAAGGCACTGTCCTAATATATTTTACAAGCTTCAAGTTTTAAAATGCCAACTTTAACCTTGTTTTTAAAAAAAGGTTTTTAAAAATTTTTTTCTTTCTAAAAGTCCTTTATATCTAGTTGTAGATAGATACCTGTCATCAGTCAATGTATGTACTAAAGAAACCTCTGCAGATGGCTTATCTTAGTATGATATCAAAAATATTTTACTTTACATACTTTATATTTCTTTCTGTTATAGTTACATCCTTATTTATATTTAATTAAACTTTGCATTTTTTGTATTTTCTTGAGTAACTTGAAAAAGATAAAATAAAAAGTAAAATAAGAAATAAATATAGTAGCTGATTCAAGCCATGACTAATCTTTTATTTTTAAACAGGGTAACTTTATGTAAAAATTTATGCAATTTAAATTTTGATTAGATAAATTTGAATTTATTTGAATAAAAGTTGCGTTTAAACAAAAATAAGTCTTACTTTGTGTAAAAATTTGCTTTTGATTTACTTTGCTATTAATTTTGTAAACTAAATTTAGATACCAATTAAAATGAATAACATTGCAACAAGAAGTAACAAACTAGTAAATAAATAAATTATAAACTAGTAAAGAAGTAAACCAAAATTTATAAACTTCTTTAAAAATCTCCCAGTAGTTGACAAATTTTATCATACAAAGTTGCCTTTACTAAGGGTTGTTTTTATACTTGTCTGTAATGAAGTCAACAACAAATTATCTTTTATAAATTTTTATTATATAAGATTGACTGCTTAGTAGTTGTAGAAGCAGTTTGTATGTACGCATCAAAAAAATTGGATGATTGTATCATTCTTGCAAATGTACTTTTGCAAAATTTAGCTATATTTTTTAATAATTAATAAAAGAAAATAAGAAAGTATTATCGGTTTGGAAAAAGATACAATGATGGAATAACTGATGTATTACATTTTTAATCAAGTTTTTGCAGTTGATGAAATAATTACAAATAACATTGAGCTTAAGCATGAGCATTAACTGCAATCAGCATCGGAAATATCGTTAATTACAAAAATTCCTTGTAGTAATATACTTAAATATCCAAACCATTATGAAATCAAGATTCAGGTTGGTAAAATATTTAAAAATATAAAATAAAGTTGAAACCAGTGACAGAAACAACTAAGAGAGAGTAGCAAAAAGTTAGCTTTACAGTAGGTGTACAAGAGAAATTCTTAGCTTGTTTAAAATTAAAAGGCAGCCCATTTACTTGTGAATCAAATGAATAGACTGAAAAAAAGAAAGATCTTTTAAATGCCAAAAGCAATTGAAAAATGAGATGTTTATTTTAGAGATACAGTAGATCATTGCAGCGAAGATCCACTCTATTTAAAATCATATTTGTTAATAAAAATAAAAAAAAACACAAACTTATGTCTACAGAAGAATAAGCTATAATTTAAAGTTTCTACTTGTAAAGTCCTTACAACAATCGACAATCACTTACGATGACTTTTTTTTTTTCCAAAGAAGAACTAAGGGTCTTATCACAAAGCACCATAGAAGGGACACACCTCCTTTCTACTTTAACAAAACTTTATTAAGTTTTGTTAAAATGAAAAATAAATAATTTTCTTAAGAAAGATAATATTTTTAATGAAAAAAGGTATTAAGTAATTTGAAATCAGCATAAAAAGTTAATTAATAAAAAATGGTTAAACCACACAAAATCTAAAAAAAGTAAACTATGAGCTCTAAACCCCCCTCCCCCCGCCGCCTTTGTTTTTTAAGCTTATAAATTAAGAGAATGTGATACTAAAATTTTTTAGATATCTGAGGTCTAAAACTAATAAACCAGGTCAAATTCTTGTTGAACTAGCTGAGAATATTCTTTGCAACAGAAGAGTGAAGACTGAAGCTTGACTTTGACTGAAGCTCAGAGACTTCAAGACTTTAACCACAAGATTGAAAGAAATAAAATGAATCAAAGCAAAGAATCAAATCAAAGCAAAATGAAGCAAATGAATCAAATCAAAGCAAAAACAGACTATGATCTCTTTTGTTATAGTATCCAGGGAAACAAGATTTTTTTTGATCTAATTCAAATAAAAAAAAAAAAAAAAAATCAGATCATTAAATTTTTACATAATTCAGGGTCAGGTGGCAATCAAATTAAAAAGCTGTCATGTTTATACCTAAATGCTACTTCTCCCAATAAAAAATTAAATGAATTCAAAGTAGTAATTGAACAATACAAATCAAATATAATTTCTGCGACTGAGACAGTTTAAAAGTGATTCATTGGTAAACATTGAAGATTACCATCTGTATAGAAAAAACAGACCAGACGGTGATGAACAGAAAGGCAATGAAGTCAATTTACTAGATTCCTATGAACTAAATGATGCTTATATTTTAAACTAAACCTGAGGAAAGAAAAAGAACCTAAGTTTTTTACGCCAAAATGACTTTTAATGTACAAAAAATTATGTAAACTAATTAAAAGTTGCATTATGTCTTCTCTATCAAAAAGGAGACATGATTCAACTTTTTAAATTCTTTAACAATTTCAGCAATTTAGAAACAATCGCAAATTTTTCAACAATTTAGAAACAATCAAAAAAATTAATTTTCAACCAACTCAAACAAAAGGTCACTGCTTTAAATATGTCAAAAAAATCACTAAGCAAGCATGCCCAACCAAAACCTTTTATTTAATAGATCAGCCAATTTATAGAATAGCTTGCCAAGTGAGTTGGTTAACGCACAATCAGTTAAGAGCAAGTTTTGATTGCTGGATGAGAAGCAATCAAGCAAATTGTCTGTCATAGTGTGTTAATACAACACTCACTGGATCACACCAGTTACAGCAATTACGAACACTAATACTACTAATACTTAAATTTTTTAAATAAATAAAATTAAAACATTTAAATTAATTAAATTTTTAAAGTTTAACAATATTTTATAAGCTTTTGTATACCTCACACAAGTTATTTATTTTAGGTGATGGGATATCAATAGCCAAACTAATAATTGAATTATTCACTGTTGCAACATACAAAAGGTTTTCCACCAAACAAAAGGTTAAACAACCAACACATGATTCAGCCATCTAAAGAAACTTTATTTTAAAATAAATAACTTAAACAATTAAACTTTACTTTAAAATAAATAATTAAAGTTTAATAATTTTTATTCTAGAAATTATTAACACTCGTTTTTACATATAATACGATTTAACTTAATGTTATTTTGTTTAATATATTATTTGTGGCATTATTATATATGTTATTATGTATAATAATGTTATTATAAACAATACTATATTTATATATTGTTATGATATTATATATATACTAGCTGACCGGCCCGGTAAAAATATGGGTCTTAGTAAGTTTATTCCACATTGACTTTTTCTATTCTTTTTCCTTATATATCCTAGCTTTCTGGACCAGTAAAATACAGGTCTTTACCAAATGGACCATTTATACTTATTTATACTTATCTATTCCACACCAATCATCTCTATACTTATTCCTTATTTACTTCAATATTTTTTAGTAAAATAATTGATTCTAAATAATGTCTTTAAGAGCAAAAAAAATTACCATGCCCACCTTTTTCGCATACGGAGAGCTTATAAGAGATTTTATAATTAAGCTTGTTTTTCTCTTAAACGCAAATCATTGATAGCTCAGTGGTTTAGTGCGCTGTCATCAGTGTTGTTTCGGGGGGTTTCAAGACCTTTCCTTAGCGTAATAAATTTCAAAAATTTTTTTAACCTTGCTTATATATTTATAGCAAAAAAAAAAATATATATATATATATACATATATATATATATATATATATATATATATATATATATATATATATATATATATATATATTTATTTATTTATTTATATATATATATATATATATATATATATATATATATATATATATATATATATATATATATATATATATATATATATATATATATATATATATATATATATATATATATGTATATATATATAGCAAAAAAGACTTCTAATTGTTAAAATAAAATTTTAAAGTTTTCTTATATGTTATAGATATATATTATAGATATTATGCACGATTGTTCCATATGTCGCATGCAAACGCAACATATGCTGAAGACATTTGCATTTACAGACATTTTTACATAACCCTATATAAATGGCAGAACTAAGATGACATAATTTTAGCAATAAGAAATTATCAAGAGAGGGGCAAATCTAAAATCAAAGTTTTAAATTTTCCTTGGATGAGACAATATCTTTCGTATTTTTTCAATCTTGTCATTTTTTTAAATACAATAATGTAAAAATAAAAATTCAAAACAAAACAATTTAAGCAAAAAAGTAATTATTAGAAAAGTATTATTACACATGATCCTTTATAAAACGTTATATTAGTGGATTTTTTACATTTGCATATAACATATTTGTTTACTGTTATATTATATTATATAAGATATGCAATAAAGTTATTATTGCAATATTGTTATAGTAGGTTATAATAGATGTTATGCAATAAAGCAGCGTCTGTATAGGGAACCTGCTTGAAAAACTTTGATTAATTGCAATCGGCATAAGAGTTTATAAAATGATTTGCTTTTCATTACAATCAATAGATCAGTGGTTTAATGTGCTGTCATTAGTGACATTTTGCAATGATTCTAATCTGCCTTTTTCAATTTTTTCAATCTAGCCGTATATATTTATAGCAAAAAAATAATTACCTAAGCCCATTAATAACATAATAATCTCTATCAAGACAAATAAACAACAAATTTCTCCTGGTGTTTTGATGTTTTTAGAAATTTTAATCTTCTTTAAAAATTCTCAGCCATTTATTTGTTATAGTGTATAATATCTTTACATATATTGTAAAAATGTATATAATATTTATAAAGCTTCAAAAGTGTTTTATTTTGTTTTTTAGAAAAATCAAAATGAATTAAAAATGAAAAAAAAGGAAGGTAGGATTACAGTGATAGGATTTAAGCTACAGTGTTTTGCTTCAGAAACTCTGTGAGCTAACCACTCAGACCTGTTGTGACTAACCACAAAAACGTATTGTCTAAGAAAAATTTTAGTATTAAAAGTATTAAACAAACAAAAGATTTTTTAAAACTGAAACAAATGTTGCCAAAATTAAAGAGATGTTGCTGCTAATTTTTAAGTGAAAGTAAAACTGTAAAACTTGATATTGATGTTTTAATAAGTTTTAACATAATATAATTTGAAGATACATTCTTTTTAGATATTTGTATATACTTTCATTCATATTTTCTCATTAAAAGTGTGTGTGTGTGTGTGTGTGTGTGTGTGTGTGTGTGTGTGTGTGTGTGTGTGTGTGTGTGTGTGTGTGTGTGTGTGTGTGTGTGTGTGTGTGTGTGTGTGTGTGTGTGTGATATATATATTTAACAATTTTAAAGATATAACATTTTTATTTTTAAACTTGTAACTATAATTGATCCAATTTAAACTAAAAAAAAAAATTTAAGTCTAAAAATATGAATTGCATAACAGAGCTGTTTATATAATAGAATTGCTTATATTATATTTGTTTTTTTTTAACACCTAAAACTATGAAAGACCTGAAGTAATGAACTGCTCACTTACTTATCTATATAATATTATGTGTTCAAAAAAAGAGTGCTCGATGTTCAAAGCTTGATATTCTTAAAGAATATCAACTTTAAATAAAAATAAAAAACTTTAAACCAAACTAACTTTATTTAAAAAATTTTACAAGTTTAAAAATTTTAAATGTTCAATAAAAATCCTAAGTAACTTTTGTCAATAGATTGAAAAGTGAGAAATATGTACCATTAATAATCATGCACCAAGTATAGGAACCACTGAATGTCCATGCACCAAAAATATGAACAATGAATGCTTATTTACCAAGATTATCTTAGTGTACTTAATCACTAGATTTAAATCCAATTGAGACCATATTGACTTGGATAAACAGAAAAATTATAAACCTACCAGAATTTACCATTAAAAAGGTCATTCAAAGTACTTTGAAGTCAGTATTCATGAAACTTATTGAGTCCAAGAAAAATGGGTTATAAAGTAAAAGGATGCTATAATAAAGTCAAAAATTTTTCCCTTTTAATTATTAAAACATAAAACGAAAGTAATTATTTATCAATTAACTTACTACTTTTTCAATCAAATTTTGTTTCTTTAATTTCTACTTGTTAATTTTTTTAATGCATAAATTTTGGTAATGGTATAGTGTCACCACTTACTAAGCGAAAGATACAGACTTCAAATCCCACTAAATCCCTGGTAGCACCCCACTCAACTTGTTTCTTCACCCAGCAGCTTTGTTAGTTAAGATTCATATTTTGAAGACATGATTTACCAATATTTAAAAATTGAGTTTTTAATTTATTTAAATAGATTAGATTGTATTTATTAGAACAAATAATACATGTTCTAAAGGACACACAGGTCCATAATGATGGACACTAACAGCATGTCCCAAAATAAAATATGTAACAGCTTACAACATTGAATAAATAATTAATATACTACTAAACAATAAGATATGCAGTCAACGCCGACATTTCAAAATTGATTAAATAATTTTACTCTTAAAGATGTTGATATTATCGGCATTAACAACATCAAAAGGCAACTGATTCCAAATGTTAACAACTCGATAAGAGAAACTAAATTTGTGAATATCTAGTTGACATTGTTGTTTGTGCATTTTATATATTATGTCCACGCGTGTTGTCTTCGTTGTCCATAAAAAAGAACATAGATTTATCAATTAAGACCAAGTTATGCGGAATTTTGAAGCAAGTCAATAAATCATGTTTTACTCACCTTATCTCAAGCGTCTTCAAATCAAGCAACTGAAGTCAGTTATTGTAGGTTAAATTGCTTAAGTGCAGGATTTTTTTTGCGAAACATTTTTGCACGTTCTCAACTACCTTTATTAGTTCAACATGATATGGCAACCAAAATGGGGAGCAATATTCTAATATAGGCTTAATATATGTATTAAAGACTTTTACTAAGATACTAAGATTGTGAGTCTTGAAGCATTTTAAATAAGGTATGGTCTGGTATTAGCTGCATGTACAACATTTGAAATATGCTTTTTATAGTTCAGTTGAGAATCCAGAGTCACACCAAGAACTTTTGGAATAGAAGACCGTGCTAAAATATGATCTCCTGAAAATTCATTAACTTATAGTTAAAGTTAATTTTCTCGATGAAGCAGGCGCAATCCTATGAACAAAACTCTTACTGATAGAAATAGGTAGTTGCCATATTTTGGACCAAAGTACAACTTTATCAAGAGCATTAACTAAGTGATAGCTATGGTCCATATTGCAAAATGCAATACGAACAAAATGAACTGTATAACTTGATGTCATCAGCATAAAGCTTTAAAGAGCAATCAAGATTGTTAACAATAGCGGTTATATCATTAGTATATAGTAAAAATAATGTTAGGTCTAACAAGCTACCCTGAGGAACTCCACTAACAATGTGAGTGAAGTTTGATAATGAAATTTCAACCTTAACTTGTTGACTCCTATTGTTAAGAAATGCAGCAATCCAATTTTTAAAATTACCTCTTATGTTAAATAGAGCAAGTTTGGCTAATAATTTAGGATGAGATACAGAATCGAATGTCTTTTGAAAGTCAATATATACAACATCTGTTGTTAGATTTTTGTCTAGTGCAATACTCCAATCATTAACAGATTCTAAAAGTGCATGTACAGCATTTCTTGTGGAAACCATGTTGATTATTGGCTATTAAGTTATGGAGAGTTAAGTATTTAATAATATCCGAGTTCTTTCTATTGCACGATAACAAAGGCATATGAGTGATATTGGTCTATAATTAGATATATTAGAATAACAATATTTTAGTTAAACTAATTTCAATAAATTAAATTCAAAAATTTTTTTTGATCAATTTAAAAAAAGGTTAACAAATTTAAAAAAATTTTCAATAAATTTAAAATAAGTTTTTATTTTACATTTTATATTTTTAAGTTCTTATTTCCTCTTTTCTCCTTTTCTTTTTTTTTTTTTTTTACCGTTATGTTAAATATAACATTAGAAATATAATACAATATAAATAAAACTATAATAGCAAATATACAAAATTCTTTTTTATAGAAGCACTTTAAAGAAATATTGCAAAAGTTTTCAGAATTTTGAATGTACAGAAAACTACTAATATAAAACAAATCAAAAATTTAAATTTTTACACCTTAAATAAATTTCTTAAAATGTTCATAGACTTAATGCATTAGTCTTCAAACATTAAAGTAGGTCATTCAAAGCTATTTTATTTTATTTTAAAACTATAGAATAATAAAAAAACTAATTAACTAAAAAAAGTTTACTTTTGAAAGACAAACTTGAATTAGGTTTTTATCCCACAATTTTATCTGTAAATCTTTGCAGGATCCAGTAATAAATGCTTGTTTTGCTGAAACCAGTGAAGAAATAGGACCACAATGTGCATTTTTAATTAAATGATTGATTCTAAACTGGCCATTAAACCTTGAACTGGCTTTTGATTCATAGATATTACCATTACAATCACCAACTAAAAAGTCTCCATTATCTCTGTATGTTCCAGCAGTTAGATAGTTTTCATCTGCAACTTCCTTTATAAATATATATACTTTTTAAATGTTCTTTATAAATTTAAACATTTTTCTTCTTTATTTTATAAATTTAAAGTTTAAATATGTAAATAATAAACAAGTAAAACCAAATATTAAAAAAAAATATTCAAATTTTGTATTTGAAAATTTTTTACAAATAATTATTGATAAAGGTATTTTTTACATTACAATGAACAACATTCATACACCAAGAATTTTCCCCAGAAACTTTAGTGAAGAATGCCATATGTGTTCTACTACCGAATGTAACAAATGATGAATTTATAGGAGATGAAGCAATAAAAACGTCACCAGAAATCTATTTAACAAAAAAATTTATAAGAGAAAACCTTTGGAATTAAGAATATCTTATTTGCAGAGAGGTGTACAAATTTGAGCATCAAGTGCATGAGCATTAATTGATAAAACTTCTTAGTCTTTTAATTTTTCTTAAATGTGAAAATATTAAAGCATTTAAAATAAAATATTTTTGAAAAAACATTTTTTTGATCAAATTTAAAAAATAATTTTTTAAATAGAAAGTGGAAACTTTTATAAAAATTACACATTCTATAAGTTGACATTTTTTTTTGTCAGTTTACAATTTTAAAAAAAATACGCACTCTATGTGTTTACATTACAATATGCATTGATGTTTTCAAACTTTCGGGTTTTTTTTTCTGGGGGATGGGGTGGGGGTGATGATATTTAATAAACTTTATTAAATCCAAAAAGAAAAAAGAAATAATCGAACACCTCTCATTTACTGTTATGACTATTTAATACATTATTTGCATTTGTGAGTTCAATTTCTACATTATTATGTAGAAATTGAACTCACAAATTGAACTTGAATGTAAACACAAATGCAAAGTTACAAAAATTTAAAAAAGCAAAAAACACTTTTATGCACTTGTGTACACTTTGCTGACCTCTCCTAACTTGTATTAAACCAAAAATATAAATAAGAATACTTTTGTTGAAGAATTTTACTATTTTAATAAAAACAAACTTTAAGTTCCATATGATAGATAATCTCTTCATTTGAAACATTGTATATAAGTAGTTGCTTATTGTGATCATTTTCTTGAATTGTAGCAATGTAGTTTACTTCAGATGACTAATGTATATATATATATATATATATATATATATATATATATATATATATATATATATATATATATATATATATATATATATATATATATATATATATATATATATATATATATATATTTATACATATATATATATACTATATATATATATATATATATATATATATATATATATATATATATATATATATATATATATATATATATATATATATACATATATATATATATATATATATATCAACCCTTAGAATTAGGGTCGGCATTCTGCTAAAAATCGCCATCCTTGTTTCTATGCTTTATGGTGACAAATTTTTTTTGCCGAACCCTAACAGTTCATTAACCCTCAATTTTCCTAATTCCTAATTCCGAGTGTTGATATATGTGTGTGTGGGTGTATATATATATATATATATATATATATATATATATATATATATATATATATATATATATATACATATATATATATATATAAAATAGTTATAAATAAATATGTTTATTATGTTACAAAATTTAAAAGATAAACCATCAATATTTAACAATAGCACAGTCACAAATGAATGCATATTTAATTTTTTTTAAATTTTGAAAACATCAATCATTATAACTAAGATATAGTCAATAATTACAATTGTAATATAGTCAATCATTGCAATTGTAATATAGTCAGTCATTGCAACTGTGATTTATTCAATCATTGCAATTGTGGTAAGTCAATTTTATAAAACTCTTACATAGTGTAATATTTATAATATAAATACATAAAAATACAATTTATTAGTTATATTATTAAATTTTTTTAAAATTATATACTGCACAATTATAGCTGGCATAAATTATACTGACTTACATTAAAAGGATTCTCAGGTTTGAGAAATCTCATTGTATAAACTTTGTTTTTTGTATGAATTTTAAAAACAGTATTCAACTTTACAGAGTTCCAAATGTAAATCACTCCCTAAAAAATAAGTTTATATATATATATCGTACACCCAGATCAAGGGTGCCACAAGTCAAAAATTATGAATATTGAGTTATGAATGTCATTTGATAGTATGTTATGTGTTGTACATGGTGACAAAATACCAAGTCTAAAACGAATGTTTACAAAATGACAGATACAAATGGCACTCTTAGTTGGAAAAAACATTAAACATTTTAAACTTCAACCCTGATTTTCTCAGTTTGATACTTTTTGACTAGTGGCACCCTTGATCTGGGTGTACAATATATATATATATATATATATATATATATATATATATATATATATATATATATATATATATATATATATATATATATATATACATATATACACATATATATATATATAAATATATATATATATATAGATATATACACACACATATATATATATATACATATATATATATATATATATATATATATATATATATATATATATAAATATATATATATATATATATATATATATATATATATATATATATATATATATATATATATATATATATATATCTTATACTGCGGATTTAGGGGAGCAGTGTGATGTCATACTGAAATAGCCTGCTGGCGGGGGCCTGAGTACATACGTCCACTGACAAATAGCCTGACTTGCAGTGGAGAGCTGAGACATCAACTGAGGGTTTGGCATGGGGCAGCAATCATTTCATTCAATAATCTTTGTTTTTTTCTAAAAAAGCCGTATTGATTTAGATTAGCAAAAAAAGTGAGCAAATGCTTACATAAATATGCTAGAGTGAATATATATATATATATATATATATATATATATATATATATATATATATATATATATATATATATATATATATATATATATATTATATGCACACACACATAGATATATTTAAAAGTTTAATTTCAACACTTAGCTTATATAAGATTTGAAACTTTTGTAAAACCTATAAGCTCTGAATACAATATTGCATTTCATATTTAATTATAACTTTTATTTATATTCTCAAAAACATACTCTAATTTAATATATAATTTATAAATAAGATTTATTATTAATTTAGATTTATACAGTATAAATACATAAAATTTGTTTTTCTGCGCAGTGGTCTTGTTCGCCAAGGTTTGTGTTTCAACAATTAAATTACCTCCTCAACTGTAGTGGTCTCTCAGCCTTATGGAGATGAATTAACATCAAAACAAAAAAAAACAAAAAAACTTCAATTAATAACTATATATTATATACACTTATATAATATATTGACTAAAAACTATATACATTTATATGGTATATAGACTATATACTATGCACATTTATATAATATATTCACTATACACTATATAAATCTACATCAATCAACATGTGCATAGAATGCAAAAAGGGAGGTTTGTCAAAAAGATTTATCTATTTATTACTTTTAGTAGTAAGTCGCAGGCTTCAAATTTTTAAATTACATGTCAAGAATTATTAACAGTTTAAAATTTTATCAAGAACTGTTTTATGACAAACCTTAATCACAATACCATGATGTTCATCACAATACCATGATGCTCATCACAATACCATGATGTTCATCACAATAGCATGATGAACTAGTATCTAAAAATCTTTTCATTGAGAGAATGTTTTCATTAAATTTAACAGAAAAGTATTAAATCTCAAAAAAATAAATTTATTTTTAGGTTTTTTCTGATATGGATATCAGTGCACATGATGAAAAAAATTGCCCAGCGCAATATTTCGCGCTCGTAATACTGAAAAATGTTATCAACGAGTGCGATTATGCGCACTTGGCATGAAGTCTTTGAGAGTGATATTCAGAGTTGGGAATTGGTTGCAATGGAGCCATTCATAAATTATGTATGCAAGTATAAGGAGGGGGTCACTCAAAAGCGTACCAATGAGTATAAGGGAAAGGGTGGACAATTTTTTGTTTGAATTTTTTTCATGTGAAGTCTGGGAAATCAGACAAAAAAGCTTTGGTTTTTTAGTTAATGCATTTGTCTATCTACTGGAAAAAATGTTACTGCAGCTTTAATATTTAATAAAAACAATAAAATCTTGCCATTTACTAAAAGTTGACAAAATAACATAACATAACATAATTAATTCCTATCGAAGTTGAATTAACATGCTCGATTGCGGACATTATGAAATGTTTTTAAACAATTGCAGACAACAGAAACATTTTAAATTTTATTTAAAATAAATAATAGTTAAAAATAAAAATAAAAAGATTAAGAATATTTCTTTTATTAACAAAAGATGTGTGAAAAATTAAGACAATAACGCAAAAGAATCTTACGTTCTTACAAAATCTTGTGGATTAAAACTTTTCATTTTTCAAAATTCAATCAAGTTTTAAATTTTTAATTTTAATTTTCTTATTGGGACAAAACGTTTTTAAAATAGTAAACATTCCATTCTATCTGATAGCCATAATGACTTCATAACTTTCCATTCATTGTCTTAACAGAAAACTGCGTTCTCATTTAAACTGAATGATTTAATTATAATCAAGTGAATAATTTGTTGTATAATTAATTATATACTTAATAAATATATAATAGACTGATAATAACATAATATATATTAGTTTAAGTATATATATATACTTACACAAATAAAATATAAATAACATATATACTGACGTATATTTTGAGAAATACATTTGTAATAACAGTGATGTTATATTTTTTCCTTTGTTAAAAGTAAAGGTATTACATTTTTTCTTTTGTTGTTTCTCAGCACGCTTTCAAAAGTTTCAATTCAAAGTTATATAACAAATAACAAATATATTTGTTATACATATTGTTTATCGAAACTTTTTTTTTTAATTTTTAGTTTCGTTTAGCTTCAACTTTTTAATAAATAGACTTTATTATAAGTTTAACCGATTCGAAGATATTAGTGATGAAGTTTTAGTTTGATAAATTATTTATGCTAGATATTTATTTATGAGATATATTTATAAATACTATGCTAGATTTACAATTTTGGAATTTTCATTAAAGTGTTGCAAGTTTTGATATTTTATTACATGGACATTTATGCAATTCAAAGTAAAAGTTCTAATTAAGCAAATTTTTTTGTCAAATGGACCCTTAAAAACTGTAGGAGTTGGCGAGTTGGACTTAATCAGGTACAATTAAACGGATAATATGATAAAGTTCAACTGGAATTTTAAAAAAAAACATGCTGAATTTAGCTTTCAAATAGGTTGAAACTTTTTTCCAGTGAGCAAATCCGTTTCAAATCAGGTTGAGCAAATCAGGTTTCGCGATTTATTTTGCGAATAGGTTTATTATATTACATAATTATTTTTAATATATTATAGCAAAATTTGTTATAACTTATACACTATTAAAAATGAATTCGATATTCAAGCACTTATTATATATTCAGGTCAGGATTTTATAAAAACTCGAAACCTGGATTTGCTCACTGGAAAAAAGTTTCAACCTTTCAAATAAAACAAAGCATTTTTAATTTGAGCTTATGCCACATAAATTAAAATTAATGTACACCACTAATTATGTGTGGCGTACTATATTACAAGTATAACTTCTTTATTTAACAATATGCAAACTCTAATGTTTAAACATATTTTGGCTTCAACAAAAATATTTTACTAAAAATATTTTCTTTAAAATCAACTTATAATTTTCTCCCTCAAAGTTCTTCAAACAAGCGCGGCTTTTTAATCTTGTAACGAAACTAGCGAGCACTATTTGTTGCTCCTGGAAAGTCATTTACTTGCATGTTTCACATGCGCAGAGCGATCACTCCTACTTCATCACAAGGCCTGGATATAGTGGGTCTACTTTCAAAGGATATGGTGTGTCTACTTAAAAAGGATATGGTGTGTCAACTTCCAAAGGAAATGGTGTGTTTAATTTTAAAGAAAATGGTGTGTCAACTTGTTGTCAGGTCAGGTTATCCTGCTACTAGTAACTTGTAACCCAGTACAATCTGCTTCATGTCCTGCTGCCTTGTAGGATAGGCCTTTTTAGGCAAAGGCTAGGAGATGCCAACTCCGACTTAAAACACCCCCTGCCTTGGGGCTCTTGGTTGAGTAAAGGCTAGAGATGGTGTCTCAATAAAAATACTCATCTTGGGCAGATGTTAAATGCATCCGCCATGTCTTGTAGAAGGCCTCGGAGGCAAAGACTTGAGGGGTAAACAGATTCTATCTGTTGACCAGCTTCACACCCCTTCTTCATCTATTAGGCTGGCGCAGATGTATTTTTAATACATTGTTTCCAATTTAGGACGTTGAATGCTGGATCTTCTTGACTCAATGCATGGGTTTTGCTTGTGTCTCTGTTTTTATGACTAGGCAACTCATTTTATTATCTCCTTATGAGGGTACAGCTCTAAAACTCAGTTTTATGGTTCTGAGGCCGGCTGGTAGTCAGGTTTCCCAAACTCTGTGGTAGCTCTCAGAGAGGCTGATTCCATCAACAGCTGAAAAATATCAAAGTATTAACAGTGCCATGTTGCGCATGGATGGTGTCCCTGTTTGTACTTTTGGTGTGCATTGCGGAGGCCACATTTGGAGTCCTTTGTTATGGCTTAGGGTTTATTAGTAGTAATGAGGCAATTACTTGGGCTATTAAACGATGTTCTGAGTACTATCTATGCTTTGAGTCAAGTTCTTCAATCTAATTTTAAAATGAATAAAGTACCAAAAACTATAAAACACAAAAAACCATCATCATCAACAAGTTATCTAAACCTATGATTCACTAATATTCGTGGTCTTCGAAGTAACTTTTCTTCTGTTGAGTCTTATCTCTTGCAAAGTTCACCAGACCTACTTGCTCTTTGTGAGACTAATTTGAGTTCAGCTGTCTCATCTTGCGATCTTAGTGTTAATGATTATCTTCCTTTACTTCGTAAAGACTCCAATAGTCACATGCTTGGCCTGGGTAAAAATTCATCCTTTTTTCACACACATCCTTTTTTCACACACTCGTAAAAATTCATCCTTTTTTCATGAAACTAGATTTGAATCCACAGACTATTCTTTCATGTGCTTTCGTTTAGCACCACTTCACTCTACTGCCTTTCTATTTGTTCTATATCGCTCTCCTTCATCTCAAGACTGCACTCTTTTTGATGTTATTTCTGATCATATTGACCAAGCCCTCTCTCTTTATCCATCAGCTAATATAGCTGTTGTCGGTGACTTTAATGCTCACCACTCTGAATGGCTCGGCTCTAGTGTTAGTGATTCGGCAGGCATTAAAACCCACAACTTTTGCCTTTCTCAATCCCTAACTCAAATAGTCAACTTTCCAACTCGCTTTCCTGACAACCTGAATCATTTACCTTCTCTACTCGACTTATGTCTTGTTTCTGATCCTAGTCAGTGCTCAGTTTCTCCACATTCACCCTTAGGTGCTTCTGATTGTAGTTTGATCTCTCTAAAACTAATATCTCATTCTTCTTCATCACCTGAATCCCCCTATTATCGTACCTCTTACAACTACAGTAAAGCTGACTGGCATTCTTTCCGTGATTTTCTTCATGATGGCCCTTGGGTAGAAATCTTTTGTCTTCCTGACAAAAAATGCGCATCTTGCATAACTTCGTGGATTCGGGCTGGCATGGAATCTTTTGTTCCCTCTCGACGATTCCAGGTCAAGCCTCACTCTCCTCCATGGTTTTCCTCACACTGTGCTGCTGCGATTGCCAATCGAAACCCTTACTTCCATATTTATCAGCAAAACAATTCTCCAGAAAACAAAAGTCTGTTTATTACTGCTATAAACCATTGTAAAAAGGTTTTGTCTAACACCAAAGCCCGCTATTCTCAGGTCATGAAATCTTGCATCTCATCTCAAAAATTAGGCTCTCGTGACTTCTGGAGAACCTTTAATAGTGTTAATAATAAGGGCAAATCTTTAATTCCACCTCTCTTGTATGGTTCAAACTTTGTCACCTCACCTAAAGACAAAGCTGAATTGTTTGCTAAAAACTTTTCATCAATATTAACTCTTGATTCCACTAGTTACGTTTGACCTCATATTGCCAACAAACAGGTTGATCCATTGCTTGACATTTGTATCACTCCAGCTTCTGTATCTAAAGTGATTTCCTGCCTAGACTCTTCTACAGCTTGTGGCCCAGACAACATACCTGTTATTGTCTTGCAGAAGTGTTCTCCGGAGCTGTCGTCTATACTCTCAAAACTATTCAACAAGTGCTTATCAAAGTCTTGTTTTCCAGCTTGCTGGAAAGCGGCATCCGTTATCCCTATCTTCAAAAATTCTGGAGAGCGATCTGATTCGTCTAACTACCGTCCCATTAGTCTTCTTCCTATCATAAGCAAGGTTTTTGAATTTTTAATTAACAAACACTTAATTTCTCATTTTAAATCTGATAACTTACTTTCTGACCATCAATATGGATTTTGATCTTCTCGTTCTACAGCTGATTCGCTAACAGTAACAATTGATAGGTTTTATCGTGCATTAGATAAAGGTGGAGAGGTTAAGGCCATCGCTCTTGACATTTCAAAAACTTTTGATAAAGTTTGGCATGCTGGTCTTTTCCATAAGCTTTCTTCTTATGGCGAATCTGGCAACATCTTTAAGATTATTGAATCCTTGCTTTCCAATTGTAGCATAAAAGTCGTCCTCGATGGACAGCACTCTTCTTCTTATTCTGTAACTTCAGGGGTTCCTTAAGGTTCTATCTTGGCCTTATACTCTTTTTAATTTACATCAACGATCTTCCAGATATTCTCACATCTAAGGTGGCATTGTTTGCTGATGATACTACCATTTATTCTTGTCATGATAAGAAACCAACACTCTCTTATTGTTTGGAGGGGGCATTTGAGCTTGAAAAGGATCTAACTTCTGCTACAGCATGGGCTTACAGTGGCTGGTGAACTTCAATACAGATAAAACTCAATTTTTTTCAGCCAATCGTTTATCGCAATAATTTAGATCTTCCTATATTTATTAATGGTGATGTACTCAATGAGTCATCTACTCTTAATCTTCTAGGATTAACTCTTACTTCCAATCTTTCTTGGAAACCATATATCAAATCAGTTGCAAAATTAGCATCTGCTAAGGTTGCATTTCTTTATCGAGCTTGTCACTTTCTTACTTCGGATTCTATTCTCTATCTCAATAAATCTCAAATCCGGCCTTGTATGGAATACTGTTGCCATATCTGGGGTGGATCTTCTAACGATGCCCTTTCTCGTTTAGACAAGGTGCAAAAAGGTATTGTAAACATAGTTGGACCTGCTTTTGTAGCCAACCTCCAACCATTATCACATGTAGTAATGTTGCTTCTCTTTCTCTTTCCTACAAATACTATAATGGGCACTGCTCAAAAGAGCTAGCGTCTCATGTGCCATCTACTAAAATTCATTCTTGTGTTACTTGTCATTTAATTAAGTCCCATCCTTTTTCTGTGACTGTTCCTAAGTGCTCCATAAATGCTTATTCGTCTAGTTTTTTTCCTCGAACATCAGTTCTTCGGAATTCGCTTCCTTCATCTGGTTTTCTTGATTCATATAATTTGCAATCCTTAAAGTCATCTGTCAATCATTATCTTCCTCTACAACCTTCATCTTTTCTATTTCAGTAACATCCAACTTCAATTAGTGGCTGCTTGCAGCCTTGTTGGAAGGATATGGTGTCTACTTATAAAAGATAATGTGTATTTAATTTCAAAGGATATGGTGTGTCAACTTATAAAGGATATGGTGTGTCTACTTATAAAAGATATGGTGTGTTTAATTTCAAAGGATATGGTGTGTCAACTTACATAGGTTTGGTGTATTTCTCTAAATATCAATAAAACTGAATTTATTATTTTTCACCCTCCAAAAAAAGACTGATAATAAAAAAATTAGAATTAACTGTAAAAGACTTTTTCCATTTAAATATATAAAATATCTAGAGGTATTTCTTGAAAATAAAATGAAAATGAAAAAAACCTATTTTAGTACAATCAACTAATTGATTTAAATAAAAAACTCTCACGTGCCAATAGTATGTTGTCATTTATAAGACACTATGCTTCCAAACATATTCTAATACTAATTTACTGTTCCTTGTTCTCCTCCCGTCTAAGCTATTGTTGCACTATTTGGGGTCAAAAAGGTAGTTTTCTATTAAATCGTATAAACAGTTTACAACATACTTCCATAAGAATTATGACATTTTCACCTTTATGATCTAATATACAAAATAGGTTTTCAGAATTAAAAATTCTAAAATTTTAAGATCTTATAGTTGTCACTTTGTGTTTGATTTTCTTTAAAATAAACTACAAAATTGACTTAATAATTTTTTCATTAAAACAAGTGATACACATAAATATTACACTCAAAATACTGAAAATGTTAACTTCCTTTTTCAACACTGTCAAATGTGATAAACTTTCTATAAAATATCAATTTATTCCTCACTGGAACCAATTAATACCATTTATAAAAAAAAAGGTTTTAACTAAATACCCTTTTATTACCAACATCTTACTTCTTAATTGAAACTAAATTAAGAAATTTTTATTTGAGAATATATCTAATAAATATCAATTTTATCCTTTATTATTAATGCTTCATCATATTACTGCATTAATCAAACTTTTATTATTTTTATTTTATACTTATATATCTTTTTTTAACTTTATTGCTATTATTATTATTATTATTATCATTAATTTATCTTTGTTTTAGATGCCATATTAACATTATTTATAATGATAGTGATACTATTGTAGTAATAGCTTCATAGTTATAATTTTTTCAATTTTTATGTTTATTTTTATAACTACTGTCATAGTTACACATTTTACAATTATTTTTACCTTTTTTTTTCAGTTTTTATCATTAGTTATAACTTTTATTAAAGTTATTATATTATATTACTTTAAGTAACTTTAAAGTTATTATACTATATTACTTTAAGTAACCATTAGTCAGAGAAAGAATTGACTTAAACTTAAACACAGTTAAAGTTGTTGCTTAGTAACAACACTAGTTTTAACTGTAACTACTATTTTATACCATTATACTACATTTTTCATACGAGGGTGATTTATTATTTTAATGGCAGCCCAAAATTTTATATTTTTCATACAATAAAAAAATTTAGTTTTGCTCATATTGTTATTGTAACAACTTAATATAACAACTTATTGTAACAACTTATTGTAACAACTTATTGTAACAACTTATTGTAACAACTTATTGTAACAACTTATTGTAACAACTTATTGTAACAACTTATTGTAACAACTTATTGTAACAACTTAATGTAACAACTTATTGTAACAACTTATTGTAACAACTTAATGTAACAACTTAATGTAACAACTTATTGTAACAACTTATTGTAACAACTTATTGTAACAACTTATTGTAACAACTTATTGTAACAACTTATTGTAGGCCTTTAGAGTAGATTTTAACTATTCTTAACAGTGTTATTAGAAATAGTGTAACACTCTCTAGTAATGAGGGTGTTTTACTATTTCTATTACACCCCACAATATAAACCTTGCCTATTTAAAATGTACCACATAAAAGTATTGCATTGAATTTATTGATTATCACAATGGAATTCTTTTAGTGTTTTTTTTTGCTATTAGGCAATTTTTACTCCAATCCATATGATCCATTATGATCAGTTTAATAAGTCACTTATTTCAAATAATATAAAAAGTATACCATAACAAAAAAAAGACAACAGGTAAATTTAAAAGTTTTTAGTATTTTGAAATATTTGAAATACTACACTTTAAAAACCTGGTTTATAATTTCAATTTTTGAAGTTCTACAAATTTAGTTTAATCTTCACTTTTTAAAGTTCTACAAACCTGTTTTGAACTTTATTTTTTGAAGTTTTACAAACCTGTTTTGAACTTCATTTTTTGAAGTTTTACAAACCTGGTTCCAACATCATTTTTCAAAGTTCTATAAAACTGGTTTTAACTTCATTTCACTTTACTTTTTAGTCTGGAAGATGAGATATTTCTGATTCTTTTTGAAACTTTTTTGAAACTTACACAAAAGACTATCAAGAAGAAAAGTTTATAGTTATATTATAAATATACACTGCTCTTTTACATAGGTTTTAAGTTGAAGTTATTTTTACTTCAGATTTTTTTAAACCATTCTTTCGAGCAGGTTGACATGAAATAGAAACTGTTGAAAATGAATTGAAAACCACATCTTTTTTCATTTTTTGGCCATTTTTCTAAATATTTTAAACCTTCAAAAAATGAGGGGGTCCTAAACTTTATGTGGCTGTATCTTTTGAGCATCAAAATATATTTTGATAAAATTTGAAGCCTAATTACAATTTATGATGGGATTCAAGGTAATTTCTTTGTTTCTTTTCAAAAATTACTCTCCCTCAGCCAGAGAGATAGTAAGAAAATAAAACTTGCAACAGGAGGAAAAGCTCTTCCTGTTAAAGTATACAGAGACCGATCACCTATAAGGCATATAAGAAGTAAAACAATCATGAAATTAAATATAACCATGATCTTCCGAATTGTGCAGTGTTAGGAATAATGAAGGAGATAAGAAAAGATGTTGGACGATCTGGAATACAGGAGAACACCTATGCTGAAGTTACAAGCAGGTCATGCTACTTGAATAGGTTTTACGATGTGATAAAATGCCAGCTCAAGATCGGTAAAAACTTTTTTGAAAAAGATATTTTTTATTGTACTGACCTATCTATCTTCGTAACTGAAGTTTGTTCCTTCAGAAAAGTGGATATTTTTAGTTGTGTTGTACGTGTTGCTATTGATGGAGGGATGGGATCTATAAAGACTGTCATGAACATGTTTTACCCATCAATACTAGATTTTCAACCAAGAAACCAAAAGTACACCGGGGTCAACAAAGTGATTATCTTAGGCATAATTCAAAAGGTAGAAGAAAATCATCACAATCTGAAAACACTTTTCAAACTCCTTCAACTCAATCAATTGAAGTTTACCTTGGCTTCTGACCTCAAATTGATCAACATCATCATTAAATTATCAGTAAATATCTTATTTCATTTATATTTTATATTTTAAGTAAACAATACCTATAAGTTATTTTCTATAATCAAGGGTCACGGTGGAAAATACTTGTGTTGCTATTGTGATGGGCCAATGGATGAAAAAGGAGTTCAAAGGACTTTCGGATCACTAGCAGATGAATTCAAAAAGTACCAATTTGATAATAAACCTCGTATACAGATGCAGTATTATAAAAATGTTACTTATCCATGTCTGTTGGATGAGAAATTGACTGAAGAAATTATCAACATAATTCCACCACCTGAATATCATATTCATGAACACCATGTTAGTAAAATTATTGATATCTTCACTGATAAAAACCTGAAGGAGTTTCTTGAAAAGAAAACAATTATCAGGCATAGCTATAATGGTGGTGGTTTTGATGGACCTAACTGTGCCAAATTTTTAAGATCATTGGACAAAATAACACTTTATTTTCCAATTGAATATCTGGAATGTATTGAAACCCTGAGGAGGTTTAAAGAAGGTACTTCATTGATTTTTAAACTTTTTTTAACACTTCTTAAAACATTTTTAATTCAATTAGTACAGATAGGGGACTATTGACCTACCAGTCTAAATAAAATTAGGAGACACGAATATGTTAATACTATTATTTTCAGCAAGGCAATATTTGGTTAAACTTTGTTTGATTTAGAAGTTGAATGCTGTTTTGGGAAAAAACTCGGTATATCTTACAAAGAAAAAATAGACAAGTTTATGGGGTCCATGCTTCACTTAAAAGTGTATGTCTATAATGTATTCGCAATGAAGATTTCACTTGGATGGAAGTTTCACATAATCAGGTTCCATCTCAAGGAGTATCTCGATAGGCTGAAAATCTTGCTCGGTATTACATCAGAACAAACATCTGAAGCAGTGCATAAAAACAAGACACTGAAAAGGTTCGTTGTTTTTGACAAAAACGTCCATCACGGTGAAAAGCTAAGAGTTATGGTTGTTGAATACAGTTCAATGAGATTGTAAAAAGATTTTTCAAGAATATATTTAGATCGAAAAAATACCTATTTTTTGTAACATATTATAATTTTTAAAATACTGTTTGTGGCATTTTATTTGTCTGATTTTGTTATCGGAGATTTATTCATATTTTGTGTCAGTAGAGATGGAAAATTTGTTGCATTCCTAATAGATTTTTGACAAGAAGATAATTGCAACTATTATTTTGCTAATATTCATTAAAATGAAATTTTTTTTGCTAAAAATCACGACAGTCAGATGACAGGGGCAGGAATACCCTTGAAAAATGACCCCTGCATCCCTCAGGTTGAGGGAAAGTAATTTTTGAAAAAAAAAAATTCTTTATCTTGAATTCAAACATAAGTTGTAATTAGGTTTCAAATTTTATCAAAATATATTTTGACGCTCAAAAGATACAGCTACATAAAGTTTACGACCCCCTCATTTTTTGAAGGTTTTGAATATTTAGAAAAATGGTCAAAAAATGAAAAAAATGCAGTTTTTAATTCGTTTTCAACGGTTTCTATTTTATGACAACCTGCTCGAAAGAGTGGTTAAAAAAAATCAGAAGTAAAAATAACTTCAACTTAAAACCTCTAAAAATGAGCAGTGTATAAACACTATAAACTTTTTCTTGAAACTTTTTTTATCTTTTTATACTTCTTATATTTTTACATTAGATTTTATAATTATAATATATTCTTTAATTTATTAAAACTTGTAAAATAATCACCTCACAAAAAAAAATAATTACCTTATGAGAAATGCCAGTTTTCGCATTTTGCGCACTTGCAACCAAATTTTTTTCCACACAAAAACTAAAATATAAATTTTTTAAACCAATTTGTAATGAAACTTAATAGTATTCCACAATATATAATAACATCAAACCATAAATTAGTCTTACAAAAGTTACACTAGTGTGGATTAATTATTAAGCATGGGCATTTGGCAGTCAGTTAAAAACCGTCATTTTCTGTTGCGTAAAAAAAAATTAACAGAATTTTCGTTAAAATCCACTCCATTAAAAGTTCTAAATGGCAATTTTCTGTTAATGACCGTTAATTTATTTTAACAGACATTAAATTCTGTTAACGGTTTCGTTAATTATAAGATACTGCAAAACAGATACTTATATTTTTGAAAGCAAACAAAATATTATTCAAAATCAAAATACATAGACGTAGTTGCAAAACAATTTTTTTTCTTAAACATTTTTACTTTCAACAAGGCTGCAAGCAACCACCATTAGAGTTGGAAGTTACTGTAAGAGAAAAGTTGAAGTTTATAGAGCAAAATAAGGGTTGACAGACAACTTGAAAGATTGCAAATTATATGAATCAAGAAAGCAAGATAAAGGAAGTGCATTACAAAGAACTGATGCTCGAGGAAAAAAACTAGACGAATAAGAGTTTTTGGAGCACTTAGGAACAGTCACAGAAAAAGGATGTGACTTAAATGAATGACGAGTAACACAAGAATGAATTTTAGTAGATGGCTTGAGTGATGCTATATAGTATTGAGCGATGCTATATAGTAAAAGAGAAGCAACATTACGACAATGTGATAATGGTTGGAGGTTGTATGCAAGAGCAGGTCCAACTATGTTTACAATGTGTTTTTGCACCTTGTTTAAAAGAGAAAGGGCATCACTAGAATATCTGCCACAGATATGGCAACATTATTCTATACAAAAACGAATTTGAGATTTATAGAGATTAAGAATAGAATTCTGAGTAAAAAAAAGGCAAGCACGATAAAGAGATGCAACCTTAGTTACCTAGTAACCTAGAAGATGAAGAGTAGATGACTCATAGAGTACATTACTGTTCATAAATATTATAAGATCTAGATTATTGCGATAACAATTAATTGAAAATAAGAGTTTTATTATGAGATATTATGTATTATGTTTTACTATGAGATATTATGTATACTCTTGAAATCAAAAATAATATTGAAGCACATAAACATAGTGTTATTATTCGATAGTAAAAAAGTAAAAGTTATTACTATTCTTGAGTGAACTTTTATTACCCTTAGCTAGTTTGTACACTTTTTGGCACTTTTTACAAACTATTATGGCAACTGCTTCATCACCTTTATTAGTTGATTTTTTTTTTAAATGCTCCCAAACAACACAACTAGTTTTTGACACTTTACATATACATATTGCGCCTTATTGTTTTTACTTAAAAACAAAGTTATTTTTACTTAAGAATTTATTTTTTGTGGTATGAAATCTGTTTTTTGTGGTAGAAAAAATAATTTTTTTCCGGTATTTGAAAAAATGGCATTATACATTCTTCTTTGAAAAAAGAGGCAATAAATTTATAAAGAAACATTAAATTAAATATATTAAATTAAATAAATTATAAATAACTTCTAAGAATAAAAGAAATTTGAATTTCATTTCTTAAAACAACTAAAAAAACACATATTAAATATTTTTAGCTGGTCATTCATACTCCTTTTTAGCAACAGGTTCAAATGACTTAGATTTTTTTTACACTTTTTCCATCTTTATTTCTTTTTTTATCTTATTTTGCATTACTTTTCATTCTTCAAGAATCTTTTTCCTTTCTTCCTTTTCTTTTTTTCTTCTTTTCTTTGTCCTCTTTTTTAAAGATTTCCAAAACTTCACCACTCATAAAGATTCAATAATTAATTTTCTTGTATTTTTTATTTGTTTTGTGTTTAATTGGTTTTGGAAGTTTGAGCACATCCTGAATTAAAGTTGAAGAAAGTGGAACTGCTGTTTCATTATGAAATGCTGATGAAAGTAAATTAAGCTGCTGCTTCATAAATGAAGAATTCAGAACATAGTAATCAGGGGTGTGGCTTAAAAGGATATGCAATGGCTCTATATTTTCCTGTATTTTCGAGACATAATGAAGTATAGTTGTTGCCTTATCAAATGGTACAGAAAAAGATTCTACATGGAAAAACCAACATAAAAATATTTAATCAAAATAATAAACTATTTTATTTATACTAACAACCTGTATGATTACCTTGAACAGGACAAGATAGTTCATTACTGATAATGTTTTAACTAGATGAACATTGAAAAAAAATTTCAAAACATTGAAAAGTTACCTGTGCATCTGAATTGGAAGCAGATTCAGAATCATTATCTACTCCAATACACCGCTCAAGATGAACATTCTCAACATTTATTCGAAAAATTCCTGTACCACGGAAATCATTAACTGTTTTAGATTCTGTAATAATTCTATCATTCATCAGTTTTTAAAATTTTTATAAACTCAATCTCATCAACCTACTTGCAACCATTTTTTCTTTTCCAACTCTTAACTTCCTTTTTTCATCCTAATTAGGTTTTGTCCAAAAATTGATGTATCACACATTTGAAGAATGTGAGTCCAATTTGGAGGAAAAGACACTATGTGAATTACCCGCTCCTTGCACAATTTAAATAAATGAAAATTAATGCGCCTTGGATGATTGTCTAAGAAAATGAAAACAGGAAGTACAACTTTCCATTCGTCATCAACTCTTTCAATATAATATTTAAAGCGTTGGTTTTGCCATTCCTGATTCTGCTTGAGTGAACAAAAAATTGCCATTGACAGTTCCAGAAACAAATGCTAAATCTTTTATGCATGTGAACTTTTCTTTCAAAATAACAATAAGTCATCTGTCAATCGTTTTCTTGCTCTATAAACTTAATCTTTTCTCTTCCTAGTAACTTCCAACTCTAACAGTGGTTGCTGGCAGCTTTGTTGAAAACAAAGATGTTAAAAATCAAAATTAAAAAAGTCTGAAGCAGCCTTAATTAAATCACCTTTTGTTTTAGAATCGCACAAACTAAATAACATAAAAAGCCATTCAACCAATTGTTCTTCTTTATATTCAGTTTTGCGCCAGTTTTCTTCAGACTTTCTCTGTTTTGTTGTGTTTATAAATGTCACCTAATTGTTCATTCTGGTATGTCATACTTTTTGGAGGTAGCATAAACTGATAAGGTTTTTTCGGAAATTTTTTGCAAGGCCTCCTACATAGAAACAGCTTCATCTTTCTTATTCTTTTGAGATAAAGCGGAAATTGTTGCTTCTACTTCAAAAGTATTGCAATTATCTATGTTTACATTATAAATCACATAAATTACTTTATTTAATCAAAAAAAAAAACTAAAAATTTTTAAAATATTCTATTAAAATGCAACTCTTTTTTACCGCAAAAAAACGTATTCATTGTTCCCATAATTTTAAAGTTGTTTACTAATTGAATAAACATTATATTTCCATTAACGAATCAAAAATATTAAATATAATTATGTATTCTCATCATCATCAAAGATAATATCCATTAAGTGTAGAATAAAATAAAAAACTTGAATTACCTCAAATTTTGTTTTACAGAGGAAAAATTTAATTCTTGAAATTTAATTATGTAGTTAAAGTCATATAGACAATAAATGTTTAACTTTTGTTTAAAATGGTTTTGTATTTACATATTTACAGGATTTGTTAGCTAGTCAGAACATTTCAAGTACAGTTTTTTTTTCATAAAAAGTGTATAATGCAAAAAACACATACTGCAAAAAACAAATTCTTACAAAGTAGTTTGATTCAATGTCTTTTAAAATTATTTGATCAAATATGGTCTGATTCCTAGTCATGGTAAAAGGAAATAATAATATTTTAATAAGAAATATATAGCAAAATAAATTTTTTCAGCTAGATCATAAATACTAATATATAGAAACACATATCTAAATTTTAACAGATCGTTCATTGCACAAACGTAACAGATCCTTAATTTTGACAGAATAATATTAACAGCAAACTTCAATCCATTAATTTGACAAAAAATCCAGATTGATGTGTTACCTGATTAAATGTATACAATATAGATTGATGTGTTACCTGATTAAATGTATACAATTTCGATTAATCTGTTACCTGATTAAATGTATACAATATATATTGATCTGTTACCTGATTAAATGTATACAGTATAGATTGATCTGTTACCTGAATAAATGTATACAATATAGATTGATCTGTTACCTGATTAAATGTATACAATATAGATTGACCTGTTACCTGATTAAATGTATACAATATAGATTGATCTGTTACCTGATTAAATGTATACAAAGTTTCAATAAGTTTAATAAGCTGTTCTTTTTATATAATTTTTTAGAAGCTTCTAAGGTTTAAAAATCACTTTTGTAACTAAATCTCTGCATACTCCTATGTTTAAATATAGCAACCTAATCCTCACTAAATAAGAGGAAGAAAAAAGAATGAAAATATTCTATAAAATAAAATGTAAACTGTGAAAAATAATTTTGAAATTATTTTTCACAGTTTACATTTTATTTTATAGAATATTTTCATTCTTTTTTCTTCCTCTTATTTAGTGAGGATTAGGTTGCTATATTTAAACATAGGAGTATGATCTTTATGATGTTCCACACTAGGGCTTGGCAAAAATCTAAAAACTTCAAAAAACCGGTTTTCGGTTTTTTTAAATTGTAAAACCAGGTAACCATTTTTACACTGGATTTTTTTTGTAAAAGCAATTTTCTGTTATTGCTATATAAATGTAATGTTATCTACAGAATTGATATACTGGAATTAGATCTGTAAACTTAAGAAAATTTTTTATACTTTAACTAAAATAAAAATTTTTTTTTCATTAATAGGATGTTTCATTAGCCAAACCACTTAACTCTACAGAACAAAAATTGAGAAAATTGATCATAATCTTAAAAATGAAATTAAATACTTCTCTTAAAGTTATAAAAAAATATATATATTTAATGACACTATTTATAATAATAATTATTAGGAGGAAAGTAATTAAATATTTTTATAACTTTAAGAAAAATATTTCATTTTTAAGATAATGATCAATTTTCTCAATTTTTTATTCAGTGGAGTTAAGTGGTTTGGCATATGATACATTCAATTATTAAACATTAATTGATTTGGATATTAAACATTAATTAATTAGACTGTTGTTTAATGATCTCAAATTAAAATAATTAAACAACAATAACAAAAAATTTAACAACAAAAGAAATAAAACAATGAACGAAAAAATTAAAAAATTAAAAAATTTTCGTTAGTAGTACTTTCTTTTCTTTTTCACAATTTTTGTTATTCTTTTCTGGATTGTTTTGATTATTAAAAGTATTTTAAAATTTAAATACTGTTGAAAGATTCTGACAGTATGTAATCTACCAATATTTGGTGAAAAAAATATTGAAATAAATAAAATTAAATGCAATAATAAAGTGCTTTTTAAAACTCTACATACTTTCACAATATACGCATTCTATGTTAAACTTTAGCTTGTCAAAACAAGAAATCTTCAAACTATTTTTATTTTAGTAATGTATACTTAACGACTGGTTTTGAGATTTTTTTAGGAAAAAACCAGTTTTTTCTAAAAAAAGTGAACAGAAACCATTTAACTGGTTGCGGTTTCCACCAGTTGCAAAATCCTATTCCACACACAGGAATCTCAAAATTTGTCAAAACACCTGAAATCATTTAAGAAGTGCGTGATGTGAAATGAATGATGTCCCAAATAACAAAAAAATTTTAAACACATATACATACTACCTAAATATTTTCTATATATTTAAATAACATTGGATTAAAACAATTTTTAAATAAAAAATATTTTTAAGGGTCCTTCAAGACCCTTGAACATTTAAAAAGTCTCTAATATTATCTCTAATATTATCAATAAAAAAGTTTTTAAAAAGTGTTTTATGTTGGATCTCAATTGAAGCAAAGTTATATAAAAATTTAAAAAATAGTAATTATATTATATAAAAATTAATATATTATATTTTAATGCATCATTAAATTCTTTGAATATGCTATCTTAATCTTGAGAATTCTTGTGAATCACCTTAATCTTGTAAATCCTTGGCTGTCTACATAGATTTTCTAACAGTTGAATAAGTACCAATTCCTCTGCAAATGTTTTTTTACTGAAGTTGAAGATAAAATTTTTTCAACTTTTGTTAAAAACATTAGTAATTATAATATAAACATAATAAGTTAACCTTTGATTCTTAATAAAACACTAAGTTTGTTCTCAAAAACTTTTTACTTTATTTCTTTTACTCCATTAGACTTACTTTGTTTCTTTTACTTAACTAGACATTGCAATCTGTATAATGTTAAATAAATAAATAATAAACAATTTTAAATCCTAAAATAGCTCACCAGGTTATATTATGAGTGTGCTTGCGATAATAAACTTGACTTTTCTTTTCTGGATTCATAAGAACAACAATAGTACAAACAGGAAACACCAGCACTTTTGGAGATGTTATGAAGATATTTGAACCACTAAAACCATATCTAAAAAAATTCTATAAAGTCAACAACAAAAAAATTGCAAAAATAGAGAAAACTGAGTGAAATAGTAATCAGTGTTTTGAGAGATAAAATCTTAAACAACTTTACTCTATGACTTTTTAAATTCCAGAACAGCATGAATCAGGCCTTAAGGACAGTAAAGAAAAAGACATGCATAAAACAAAAGAACAAGAGAAAAGATACCATAAAATAAAGTTTCAAAAAATAAAAATTTTAAATTGAATTTTAAGTTAATATAAGGATGAAAATATTTTTTCTTGAAAACCATTTACTGTAGTGTGAATGAATAAACTTTTGTTTATTAATGACTAAAATAAAGTTCATTCTATTGCACTCTTAATGAAGGTCACACACAAACAACATTGAAAAGTTTATGTTGGTCATTTTACCATGATACATACATTAATAATAATCTATATGTAATCAAAAGGAACTAATTTGTTCAAACTTTAGGCTGAGAAAGCTCACATAATGGTAGAGCTTCAGGAGGCGTTAGAGGAGTAGCTGCAAATGCAACAAGTGTGAATATCAACATGAAGACAGGAGTTAATGTTTGACTGCAACAAATGTTTCAAGAAATAGGTTACATCAAACCCAGGTTTATTAGTTGCCACTAGATGTTGGATCGCATTCTTTGTCTTGTCATGAGCAATGAGCTCCATGGGTTGACTAAACTTTAAACCATCAAGTACTTCTTTATAAATTAGATAACAACAAGGACAACCTCCTTTTGAGATTTATGCTGTACAATGACAAATAGTAAATAACTGATGTGTGCTTAGTGACCATTATAATGTTTTACAAATGTTTCTCTAAAACTTGAATTCTGTTTTGGATTTATTTACAATAATCTCAAAATTGAAAACCTTTACTAAAAGCTCATCAAATTATGATGAAAAACAAAGTTACACATAAGTTTCACCACCAAGCCATTGCATTAATTAACCTAATAAAAACACTTTTTAAAAAAATATTGAAATATTATTGAAAAAAAAGTATTGAAATTCAAATATCTTTTCTTCTAACAAACACTGATAACAAAATTGATAGCAGAATATACAAATAAAAAAATTAAAAAAATTACATCCATTCTAATGACAAATTCTTCTTTATATTTTGATTTTTTAAGTCTGGTAAATGTAAATTCGTTGAAGGATATAGAGTATATGTAATTCCCTTTACTTCAACACTAACTGAAAATAAAATAATATCATTTAAATAACAATAACTAATGGAGATTTTATAAAAATTAGACAAATTAGACAAGAAAACTAATAAATAGAAAACAAACCTGATTTAGGTAACAAGTTGTTTTTTTTATGTATGCGATTGTTAATCAGTGATTCTAAATGATTTTTAGAAGCACCTGAAGTTTTGAAAATAACTTTAGTGCCCACATCTTCATTTTGATTTTTGAAATCACCTTTTAGGTCAGTTGGTTCACACATATTTATTTTTAATGTATCGTTACATAATTTGTTATTGGAAGTTTTTCCTTGTTTTTCTTCCTCCTCATTCATAATCGATTGATTGTTAGAAGGTGTCTCTTTTTTTTCATCCTCTTTCACTATTAATTCAATTTTTTTCTCTATTTTTGGTAAAACAACTAAATTAGTAGGTTCAGAAGCTTTTAAGACAGATATTGGATCAACAATCGACAGATTTTCAGAACATGTTTTCTTAGGAATTTTTTTCTTAGCTAAGCTGCCCAGTGTAATCTCAATATCTGTTGTTGTATAGAAATTGCTGTTTATGTCAGAGGTATAATGGCATTCTGAATCGGAATGACTTTTTTCATTTGTCAAATTCTTTTTTTCTGTCAAAAAAAACTTGATTTATATAAATTATAATTTATATAAATTAATAACCAAAATACTATCTAAATTAAAAAAAAAAATCTAATTTAAAATTGAAAAAAAAATTTAATTTAATATTATAATTTATAAAATTGCAAAAGTTTAGCAAATGATTAGCAACACTTTAGAGAACTTTTTTTTTTAACTATTCTAAAATAAATAAAGCATAAATTTTTAAAAAATATAATAATTTAAAGAATTAAAAATAAATAAAAACTAAAAAAATTCTTGACAAATTACATCCAAAACATTAGGAATTTAAACCCAAATATTTTGGGAACCAGACATGATAGAAAAACTATTGTACATTTAAAATAAAAAAAACAAAAAGCTGTTCGCAAAAAAGGAGCAAAAAATGTAAAATCTTGTAAGCTTATGTAATTTATTTTAATTTTTATTTTAATTTTTAAATATTAAAAATATTTAAAAATTAAAATAAAAATTAAATTTCTTTAAATTATTACAATTTCATATTTATTCTATATCTATTATTATATTTTAAATAAATTTTATAAATTATTATTCATTAACTATTTTGGATTAGCTATTAAAAAAGGTTTTTAACCTGTGTGGTTGATCTCTACAAAAACTTTTTCTCTAAGAATTTTCCCTTTCACAGTTTTAATTTTTTCTGAATCGCTCCAGCCTTTACGTGCTTTACTATCTACATCATCAATTGAATCATCAATCTGACTTTTTTTCCACCAGCATTGATCACTTAAGGATTCTGTACTTTTTAATTTTCTATCTTTTATCCAGAGCTTCCTATTTGTTTTATCATAGTAACTACTTGTGGTTAATAAGGTATGTTTAAAGTTGCGCTTTTTACAACTGTCAAAGCACCGACTATTGCTTACACAAGGTATGTTGACAATACAAGTACTCTTGCTTACAGATGGAGAAAGTCTTTCCAATGAGTAAGTCTGTGAATTTTTGCCGCAAACGACATTGTTTGACTCACTATTTTGTACAAGAGGTAAAATCTTTAATAAATCAACCTATAAAATGAAAAAAAGAATTATGATCAGAGAAATCTAATTAACCAGTTGTTGTTTTTTTTAATTTAACATTTGAATACTAAAAAAAAAATTACATTGGCTTGGTTATATTTATTGGTTGATGAAGTATTTACAGAGTTATTTTGGTGTATGGTGTATGGTATTCTTGAAAAATCCTCCAATTGTTGATTTGATAAAATATTTTCATTAGATGAACTCTCGGGTAACTTATTAAATTTTTTTGTGTTGTAGGGAAATACTTTAGGACTGTTACTTACATCAATTGGTGGTAAATATGTTGGTTGCAACTCAGACAATATTTTCATAAAAATTTCATAACTAAAAAAAAAACCTTTTAAAGAATATATCTTTTAAAAATTTTTATAGATTTAAACCACATAAAATAATGAGAAAAAAATGTTTTTAACTAAAGAACAAATTTATTTTAATGCATTATATAAATAAAAAAATTTTCAAAACTCTTGATCATTAAAATTAATTTTTATTTGGTGAAAATTCTGCATAAAAAAGTATATTTTACTTTATGTTACAACACCTCAAAAAAATTTAAAAAAATAAAAAATCAAGACAATAAAAAAGTTCCTTCGTAGCAAAAGTTTTCAAAGTAATTTTGTATAAAACAAATTACTAAAGTTAATAACTAAAATTATTAAACTAATAATTATCAACCAGTAAGTAGAATCAATAGGTACAAACTGAACTCCTACAGCTAATTCTACAACTAAAACTCCTAGAACATGCTAGAACTTCGCGTTCTTAAAATCTACTTATGACTTTCTCTGGGTATATTTGTTTTTATTAAAATTCTGTCATTTCACAAAATCTTTTTTGGTTGTTGCAACAGCCATTTGATTTTTAGTACACATTTATAAAGTGGAGGATTCAATTAACTCAAAATTTGTGTAAATATTTTTAGAGCTTATTCATTACATACAAATTATTGTTAATTTATCATTAAATTATTGTTAATTTAACATAAAACTTACATTATAAAGCCTTAAAAATTAATAACTTCTTTGGTTAGATCAGATGCCATATCATTATGCAGTCGCCTAAAAAGATTTAGAGCTAGTTTGATGTATTAGAAAATCAGATGTTATCCTTTTATTGAGTTAATGTGTTATTAAGGTTATTTATGATCAAAACTGTTTTTATAAGTTTATAGATAATTATTATATTATAGTATAAATGTGCAACAAAATGAAACCAAAATTTCAGCCAAAAATGAGAAAAGACCATTTTTTAAAGGACAAAGATAATTCAAAAACACAGGCAAGAGTTCAGAGAAAGAAGATTTATTAAGATGTGACTTAGTGTAACAAACAAAAAAAAAGAGACCACACTACTTTGTAAACTGAAATAGTTTAGTTACACACATATTCATTACTGCATGTCTTGTTAATATCAGTAACTATGCATTTGTTGTCCAAATTAGCAAAAATAACACCAATATGGATTAGGATATATTGGAACTTATCAAGTTAACTACAGTCACATTATATTGTTAAAAAAAGTAATGTGAATCCTATTAAAATTGGATACAAAGTTTTAAGTACCAAGTTTTCTTACAGTAAATAATGGGAATTACATATACAAGTTATAAAATATCTGTTATCGATGTTCATTGGTCTACAGAAGAGTCAATGAAATCAAGCCATTAATTTAACCAGCTACATAAATTAAAACAAAAACTTATAATTAAAAAAAAAAGCTTTCTAGGAGAGAAATCAGAATATAGGAAGATCTAGATTATTACAATAATGATTAGCTGAAAAAAATTGAGTTTTATCTGAATTAAAGTTCACCAGCCACTGAGAGCCCATGCTGTAGCAGAAGTAATATCTCAAGCTCAAATGCCCCCTCAGAGCAAACAGAGAGTGTTGGCTTCTTATCAACACAAGAATAAATGGTAGTATTATCAGCGAACAATGCCACTTTAGATGTGAGAATTTCTGGTCAATTGTTTATGTAAATTAAAAAAAGTATAGAGCCAAGGATAGAACCTTAAGGAACCCTTGAAGTTACAGGATATGAAAAGTGATGTCTATCGAGGACAACTTTTATACTACGATTGGTAGGAAATGATTCAATAATTTAAAAGATGTTACCTGATACACAGTAAGAAAAGAGCTTATGGGAAAGACCAGCATGCCAAACTTTATTAAAAGCTTTAGAAATGTCAAGAGCGATAGCCTTGGCCTCTTCACATCTATCTAATGCATGATAAAACCTTAACTTATTAACATTTATCACTTATTAACATTAACAAATTAGCAGTAGAACGAGAAGATCAAAATCCAAATTGATGATCAGAAAGTAAGTTATTAGATTCAAAATGAGAGATTAAGTTTATTATGCAGTAGTGGTGTAGTGGTAGAGCGCTCACTTTATGAGCAAGAGGTTTTGAATTTGATCTCCACCATGTGCCTGGTAGTACCGTGTTTAACTTAATTCTCCACGCAACTGTCTTGTTTATCAAGGTTCATGTTTCAGAGTTATAGAGTTGATAGAGGATTATAACCACAATTAAATAGCCTCCTCACCTGTAGAGGCCTTCTCAGCCTTGTGGAAGTGAATTTACATTTTAAAAAAAAGTGTTTGTTAACTAAAGACTCCAAAACCTTACTTATGATAGGAAGAAGACTAATGGGACATTAGTTAAACAAGTCAGATCTCTCTCTAGAATTTTTGAAAATAGGGATAACAGATGCTGTATGTAAAAACGTGGGTTAATTTTAAAATCAACCAATAAAAAAAATTTTTTGGTTGATATTAAAATTAACACAACTATTAGTAACGTTTTTCATAATGCTAAATTTTTCATAAAGTACGTTTTCATAAGGTTATTTAAGTGTATTTGTAAAAGAAGTAATATTTGATAATATTTGAATATCAACTTTATTTTTTCTAGATGCTTTTCTACTTTAATTAAAGTTTGAAATTACTAATGTTGTTTGAACAAAAAATGAACTTTAAAAGTTATAAGTGCTTTTTAAAAGTAATAACACTATTATAGTTTTATTACTTTTATAAAACTAGTAGTTTTATAGTGATTAGAGCGTTATTACTTTTGTAGTTGTAAGTTTATTGTTTTGTTTTGTTTTTTATAACATTTTCTCTAACAAACATAATAATTTGCTCCTTAAAAACAAAGTACACAGATTTATTAACTAAAATTTTAAAGACCAGATATTTTTCCAGATTTTGAAAATTGCAATCGCTTAATTCAACGCTTGATGATATTGATGAGAAGGTCTTAGCAAACAATTCAGGTTTGTCCTTAGGTGAGGTGATAAAATAGAGGAAAACCACGGAGAAGAGTGAGACTCAACTTGTCGTCAAGAGGGAATAAAAAACTCCATGTCAGCCTGAATCCAAGAAGATACATAAGAAGCACATTTTCTAGCAGGAAGACATAAGATTTCTATTCAAGGGCCATGTCTATTTAATAGTCTAAGCAATCCCCTCATTACTATTAATAAACCTTAAGCCATAAAATGGGCTCCAAATGTGGCCATTGACAATGCACCAATGCAACATGGCACTGTTAGTACTCTGATATTTTACAGATGTTGATGGATTCAGCTTCTCTGAGAGCTACCATAGAGTTTGGGAAATCTGACTACCAGCTGACCTCAGAATCATAAAACCGAGTTTTAGAGCTATAAAAAATTTTTTTAATATAGGGATATTCAAAACTAGATTTTTCTGTTAGAATTTGTTAAAATCTCTTGCTTCTGTATTGAAAGAATCAGAAAATTTAAATATATATTATTGAAAGCAATAAATTTAGTTTATCAGTCAAAGTCTTTGTTTAACTATAAAAATAAAAATTTAAGATAAAAATAAGGCTAAATAATAATTATTTTTTAATTAATTTGATTCAATTAATTATTAACACTAAATAATGTAAGACAAATGCAATCAATAAAAGTTTAGTAGAATAAGCGCTTGAAAAAATTTTCTTACTTTACATGTTATTACTGCTCTAATCTTTTAAAAGGCTTTTGATAAAGTCTGCCATGTTGGTCTTCTCCATAAGCCCTCACTGAAAGCTTATGGAGAAATGTCTTCTTGGATTTTTATTATACAAGATCTCATCATAATAATTATTAGAAAATTAAGATTACACAAAATTCAGTCTTTTTAGTTTTTATGTGTATTTTAAGGTGCACTGGTATATTTTAAAATAATTTTTGTCAACAAAAGAAAAATACTCTCAATGTTTTGATTTTTATTTGATTCACATTTTTAGCTTGAATATTTTAGTTTGATTGACTATTTTAGTGTGAACTTTTTAGGGAAAATGATTATATAGTTTATCATGTCTGAAATATGTATTTTGAAAAAACCTTTAAATAATTTAAATAAGATAGCAAAAATACATGTATAAGAAAATGTGTAAAATCAAATAAATACTCAACAAAATTTAAGAAACAATTTTAATGTTTAAGAAATACATACTCAATCAGACCATTAGATTGGAAATTGCAATACTGCATTGTTTCAAAAAAGACAGTTAAATTCAAACCAATGTCCAATGCATCTAATTCTTGTAATATCTTAAAAGTAAAAAATTATAAACTGTAATTCTTATACAAATAAGAAACTTAATGAAACAATAGTTAAGATTCAAAACTTAATTTTAGGCAAGAAGATTTTAGATATCAAAAGACTTAGTATATATGTTTCAAAAATTTATGGATCAAAAGACTTGGTATTTATGTTTCAAAAATTTATGGATCAAAAGACTTGGTATTTATGTTTCAAAAATTTTTGAATCAAAAGACTTGGTATTTATGTTTCAAAAATGAAAATGTTTAGTAATATTGTTGTTATTGGGTTCATAGTTTTATAAAAATATTTAAAAAAATAATACCTCCTTAAAATATAGTTTTCCAGTCTGATACTTGTCTAATGCTCTTAGGATGCCATGAAGATTACTTGTATTAAAATTCTTTGATTTATTCAACAAATACAGCTCATTTTCCAGTTCAAACCGCAAACGAGGTGTCAAATTCAAACTTCTCAAAAAATTAACAAAAGATGACGATGAATAAAATTCCTTCTGTGTGTTTAGCATACCAAACTTTTGATTTTTTCTGTTATCTTGTTTCAATAAATAATTTGAATGGTTTGAGATTTCGACATTGCTAATGCAATAATCTACAAAATAAAAATTTAAAGTTTAATCCATAATGGAGTACAATAGTATTTTTCTTGTTTATTATTACTAATTCATATTTTTATCTTTGATGCAACTAATCAAAAGTAATGGTAGTATATAACTTGGTGTAATATATTTCAAATAATATTTTAAAATATTTTAAAACTGTTTACTAATAACTACTTAAATGAAAAGTAGTAACAATAAATATGAATAAATAAACAAAATATACAACAACTAAAAAAAAATACAGCTAAAAAAAACAACAACAGTTTTTCTCATTTAAAATTATTTCTTACTAAAAAATTTGCAAAAAAAAAATAACTCATTAGATTTACTAACCTTGAGGATCAAGAACAGATGAATGTAGTTGTTTTAGTGCTCGCTGTTTATTACGATGTGCTTCAATTCGATTATTGACGCACTGTGATTTAGTAACCCTAAATTTTTTGTAAATTATTCTGCAAATATTTGAAGAAAATTATTAATATAAAATATAATATAAAATTTGAAAACATACCATAGTTCTGGATGATCTTGTTCAATGGAAGCACTTTCATAATGAATAGGGACAGTAACCAACCTTCCACCAATAATTTTTGTTTTCCATTGAGAATGCATATACAGTTTACCATACTTTTCTAATAACGTTAAACATCTGATAATGCTGCACAAAGTACTTTTTTATGATTAACTTCCATCCTTGTAAACGAAAACCATATAAAATCTAACAACAATTTACAAATTACTTGATACGATAGTGGTGCGATCTTTTCATAGGAAGAAAGTTCTTGTTTTAAAGTTATAGGATTTAAAAAGGATTGTAACAACGTTAGCAAAGCATATAGGGATAAATAAGAAACAAATACTTGTTTAGAAAAAACCAATCTTAGGTAATACTACTTATATTACTTAACAAAATTTTTTTAAACTGCATTCCCCTATTTATTCCCTTGCATTCCCTTATTCATTACCACAACCATATATTTTGTAATACTGTTGTCACAATCCTCTTCCAACTTAGAACTCCAAAATATAAACCTTAAAGAACAAGACCACTTGCAAATATCAACTTAAGCATGATGCTACCTACTACCAGGGACACAGGGATTGATACTTCTTGCTTAAACACAATGAAACACAAAAATAGTAAAAAAACTTTAAATTTTGCAAACAGGTTGGACAAAGCAAGACATTTATTTTGAAATTTAATTTTTTGATTGTAAAATTTTAAAAATGCAAATATGCAAGCAATCTATCATTTAAAAATGTCCAGAAAAACTCTCAAAAACTCTTACCGAAAAATAAAATCATAGACCCCAAAAAAAAAAAGTTAAGATTTTTTGCACTCTATTTATAAAATGCTCTTAAAAAATCTAACATTAGAAAAAAAAAAATCTACAAAAAGTTAAGTGGGACAATACTAGTCACTATTACTAAATTTTATAATAAACAAAATATTTAACAGATCACATAAATCATAAAAGATAACACACAAATATATTCATTTAGGTGCAAACAATTTATTTTGGCGCAACCAATTTAATTAGGTTTAACTAATTTATTCAGGTGCAACCGATTTACTTAAGTGCAACCAACTTATTTAGGTGCAACTAATTTATTTAGGTGCAAACAATTTATTAAGGTGCAACTAATTTATTTAGAGGCAATAAACTTATTTAGGTGCAACCAATTAAGTGCAACCAACTTATTTTGGCGCAAATATCTCAGGTCTGCACAATAAAAATAGAAATTTTGTTGCTAAGCAAAAATAATTGCAGCAACCTTGTTTTTCAAGGTTTATGTTTCCAAGTTATAAGAATAAGAGAGGTAACAACAAATGAGGAAAAATAAATAAACCAATGGATAAAATGAAAAAAATTTAATTTCAAAAACAAAAAAAAATAAAACAAAAAAAACAAATATAAAACTTGCTCAAAAAAAAAAGGGTAAAAAATGGTAAAATAATTAGTGATATTAATATTACCTTTATTTAAAAATACATAAAAATAAAATACATAAAAAAACAATGACTATAATTAGTTTTACATTAAAATTGCAGAAATTAAACTAAAAGAATGAAAAGATTTTACATTTTTGTAAAATTCTGTAAAAGATAAATAAAGTAATAATGAAAAAACATTAAATGAATTTTGAAATAAGTTCAAACTTTTGGAACCAAGGCTTGAAATGGAGCAGACTCCATAACTAATTTTTGAACTTCTCGAAATTTGGGATGTTTAGCATCTTGCAGTAACATAAACAGCACTGCTTCACTTGTTGTTATAAAACCACCTGATTGACGAATTCTTTCAAATCCAAATAACCTATCAGTCATAGTACGAGATGAAGAACAATCAACAACAATATGAACTTCATAGTTTTTTTCTAACAAATCTAAAGCGGTCTGCATAACGCAAATATGAGCTTCAATACCAAACAAAACCACTGACTTCAAATTAGGTCTCACTTCTTCCAAGTAGCTGTGGACTTCAGGGAGTGACATAGAAAACTTCGTCTTTTCAAAAACCTTCATTTTAGAGGTGTCTATTTCTTCAACAATATGTCCCAACCCTTTTGGATACTGCTCTGTTCCCACAACGGGTATATCCAGCAGATTTGCAGCTGTAACAAGACGTTGAGCAACTACACAAATTTCAGAAAAGTATTGAATTGATGAGCGAAACTTTTCTTGAATATCACAGAGCAAAAATGCAGTGCTTTCTAAAGAAAGCTTTCCAACATGACGTATTTGTGCAGACATTCTATTTTAAAGCTATTAATTTCTATTAATAAATTATACAAAATTATAATGCATAAAAACTATTACCTAAGAAGTACAACTTACATGCGCACTAGGATGGAGCTACTTTGATAGCAAAAAAAAATCTTAAACCTCTTAAGGCTCTTAGGATCTCAAAAATTTTAAAAATCTCTCCACCATAACGCATACATAAAATCCACGGAGAGAAAAACTTTGCAAAATAATGGCTTTACAAATAAAAATTCAAAAAAATCACAATAATATTGTTATGAAAATGTCAAAAAATTAACTATATTAATTTATTTCACAAAAATTTAAAAGACAAAAGTCATATTTTTATAAGTACTATAAGTTTTGAAAGTGATATGAAAATAAAAACTTGAAACAGAAAGAAAAATAAAACATAAAATAGATTTAAAATAAAAACTTTTACAAATTTTTTATTTTATATCATTAAATACAATAACAAAAGGATATAAAATAAATTTACTACCTATTTAAAAATTTATTTACATTTTTATTATTTGTTCAATTATTTACATCCAATTCTAAATATGTATATTATATTAAAATTTATTTATAAATATATGTTATGCGAATTCCTTATTAAAAAACTGTCAGTAAACTGCTGACTCAACATAGTGTAATTGTGTTGGCTTGGCAGGATCCAAAACAGTAAGATGGTGAACAATCTGTTTACATAAAAAGTATCAAAAAATATAAAAATAATTAAAAACAAAAAAATTTTGAAAAGATTTTAGAATAAATATAAACTTGCTTTCATTTCTTTGACACCAATTTTTTCACAAACATCAAGACTTTCTCGATTACTTTTCAAATTTACACTTTTAGAACAGTCAATGCGAGCTTTGATTACAGTCATGCCCTATAAAAAATTTACGTAAACTATTGTTGAAATAAGCAAATAAAAAATTTAATAAAATAATAAATTTATAAACTAATTTAAATTCTAAAATCAAATAAAATGTAATGCAACAATCGTACTTGATTTTCGACAGCAATAACAAAAGAACTGTTGAAGTTTCCAACAAATAACAATAGATCTTTTGAATTTTTAAAAGAAATTGAATCTATAACTTGCTTGATAATATTTTTTAGAACATTTATACCATCTTCAATATTATTAATTCCAGAGGAAAGTAAGATACTTTTTCCCCTGCTCGTAAATGTTTCTATATAGAATGGACAAGCCTGGTAAAAACAAAATTATTTTTAAAAATTTCCAAAAAAAAATAAACCCTATATTTAAGTAAGTTTTTAAACTGAATGTTTTTGAAAATAAAAAATTTGCCTTAATAAGGTTAAGTTTTCGAGAATAGCCCATACTCTCTAAAGTCAACCACAACTCATCTTGACCACCATCTGGATCCTTTGCTTCCATTAAATGCAAACTCAAAAAGCTATTAGGAGGGATTTCATCTTGGGGTGTAAGCTCAACAGTTTCTAATAATAAAAAAACTGGTTAAGTTTTATTTCTAAACAACTTATGTTTAAATGGCTTCTATTGTTTCCCAAGATTGTCTTAAAAAGGCCAGGTTCAGGGGATAGAATAGAAAAGTTTTTAAAACCCATTCTAACCAGCATTATCTCTTTAATTATGAAGTAATTATATAATTATGAAGCAACTTTATTAATTCTACAATATATAAATACATAATACTTCAATCTAAATAAGACAACTATTAGCTTATTTTTAGTAGTTCTTGCACAGTGCAAAAAACACTTATAACATATTTTTTTTTAATATGAGAGGCTATATATATATATATATATATATATATATATATATATATATATATATATATATATATATATATATATATATATATACACACATATATATTCATATATATATGCACACACACACATATATATACACACACACACACATATATTAGGGTTATAACTTTTTTTCAACCCCATGCTCCTGTACTGTAGTTCAATGAACTTTTACTTAATGAAATTAGGTAAAAGTTCATCAAACTACAGTAAACTTTTACAAAATGAACTATTATTTGCATATCTTTTGAAAAAAGTTCACCCCGCCATTGAAAAATCGATTTTGACATAAGTACTACTATGTATTCAAATGTATTTAGAATGTTATAGTCATGTAATACAATAAATTTTCAATCCAACAATGACTCAGACCGTTGATCTTGTTCTTGCTCTTGCTTGTTGAAGGAATAGAAGGTGCAATTTGTCTTTATTATTGCATGATAAATACATTTCCTTTGTTACTTTGATTGCGCGCTCTGCGCATTGATTACTTCTGGGGAACTGTAGTATGGATGGCTCTCGCTTCCAGTGATTTTATAAAGAGCTTAAAGCCTTTTTGTATGGATTTAGTACTTCAGCCAAGTTAATTAAGTTGTTTTCGTTGTACAATTGGTCTGTAAACCAATGGTCTGCCCAGCCATACGATATAAATTGACATTAAGGAAATTAAATGAAGGCCAGGATTGCTAGTATAGCTCTGTATTCCCACCTCACATTGCTGATGTTGGGTAATTTTTGAAACCTGATCAATGGAAAATGTCCCTTTTCATCAAAAACACTGGAGTGAGATGAAATAAAAATTTCATATCATCTCTCCAGCCTGATGTTTTGAGAATTACTTTTATTCTGTTATCAAACTGTGTTTTCAGTTTTTCATACTCCTTCAACAGTCAAGATACAAATGGATATTCAATGTTCGGTGATTGATTTACCAAGTTCTTTATCCATCACCAAACGGAGAACTCTAATACATGGTGTCGACAACTGATAAATTAAGGTTTGTTGATGCATTTCTCTGTGAACATTTGTTGCAATATTACAACAACACCATTCTTTTTTCAAGTGTTAACGCTGGTGTGTTATAGTGTATATATATTTTATAGCTGATTGACATGAAGTTGGATTGTCAACGCCTTCACGTGCCAATTACTTGCATATGTTAGCAGCTTTGTTTGTTGATACTCTTGTGTAGGTCACCAAGTTGACTGTAATTTTGCTTTTATGATGTTTTCTGCTTGGTGGAGGAGTAGTCTCATCTTCTTCATTGTTTTCATATTCACTGTCGTCAGCCTCAGAGTCAGAATAACTAAAACCAAGATAGTAAGATGATGAGTTGGATGACCTATTAGAAAGATTTTGTATTTTAGAGGGATGGATTGTTTCTTTACTGCCTGGTAGGCCTGTAAAGTATTCCACTGTTCCTTTGCTTTCCACTTGGAGATGGTCCTCACTTGTCCTCAGAAGATAACCATGTTCCATAAACTTTAGTAATATCAGAAATTTCATTAAGGGGTTCGTAGCTTCCCCATTTGACACATTCATCATAACATTTCAGTATTTTATCAAGCTTTGCTCATATAACTTGATCAGATACATAAGGAAAATTCAGTTTATTCTTCCACAATTTAGTGACTTCTTTGGAAATTTCCGCTATTCGTTCCTTTCTTTTATTTTTGGTCCAAGGAAATGATAGTGTCTGATAATTTGCTTTTGGAGAGGCATTCTGCACTTTTCTTCCAGTGAATATTCTTCATAAGGGACCATTCTTCTTCTTTTATGAGTCTTCAAATTTTATCAGATTATTAGTCCAGACATCCTTGTTCTTCTGAATGCTACTAACACTAGGCTCGTGTGTCGCCATGTGCTGCTTCTGTAATAACTATAAAATTAGATAAGCAGCTATATATACACAGTCTAAATTGTTCTAGAATATTCTAAATTGTTCCAGAATGTTCTAAACTGTTCTAGAATATTCTAAACTCTTATAGAATATTCTTAATTGTTATAGAATATTCTAAATTGTTCTGGAATATTCTTAATTGTTCCAGAATGTTTTAAATTGTTCCAGAATGTTCTAAAGTTGTCTAAAATATTCTGGAATTTTTTAAAATGTTCTAAAGTTCTAAACACTTCTAATCTATACAAGTTTTAAATGATTTTCAGCAAAGCCACACATATTAATAGTAGTAGCAGTAATAAGATTAAATAAAATCTTGTTACTGCTACTACTAATAGGTGTCGCTTTGCTGAAAATCATTTAAAATTATTAAATATATATATATACACACAAACACACACACACACGCACGCACACACACACACACACACACACACACACTAGTGTCTAATTATTTGCTAAGTTATCAAAGTAAAACCTTGATAACTTAGAAAGGCATGCCCATCAAATTAAATTACTTTATAATTTACTCTTATCTATGTAACCACCCATGGCAGCAATAACCGCTTTACATATTATTGGCACTCTATATAACAACTTTTCCAATTTGTCGAAGCCATCTTTATTCCATTTACTATTAAGTTTTTTCCACATTTCTTATGCACCATTAGGCACCAGTTTTTTTACGTTTCTTTTTAGTTCATTCCATAAAAATGGGATAGAAACAAGATCTGGTGATTAGGGAGACTAAATCATTCTATTCAATACTTGATCATTCTCTAACTCACTTGAACAATTCTTAAGTTTTGAAGAATGCTTTGGATCGTTATCTCCTTGAAAAATGAACGGCTCCCTGATAATTTCACTTTCTGAAGATATGGCATGACTTTAAAATGTCCAAATACACTTCTTTTGTAATTTTTCCCTCTATTTTTACAATGTCCTCCAAAACAACCCCAAAACATAACACTATCCCCACCATGTTTCACAGTTAGCAGCGCACATTGTATTATCATCTGTTAACCAACATTTCTTTGGACAAATGGTCTTCTTTTGGAACCAAAGATTTTAAATTTTGACTTGTTGGTCCAAAGAACAAGTTTCCAGTCATTGATGGTCCATTTTTTGGGTGGTTTTGCCCACTCCAGTCTTTTTTTTATTATAGCAGGACAAAGAAAAGATTTCCAAGGCCTGCTTCAATCAATTACCTCTTCACCACTGTTGTAACAGATACTGCAGTTTATAAATTATTAAACTATTAGTGCAAGACTAACTACTGAAACTCAATTCAGCAAGATTATAGCATAAATAAATCTCTTAAATAAAATATACAGTAATAGTTAAATTTTTATGTTGCTTACATGATATAACCTTCACAAAAACATTAGACTTGATAATTGCATGATTTATGAACAATTAACATAAATATCAAACTTGATAATAGCGTGATTATAAAGTGATTAATAATATAGCATGCTTACATAAATAAACGTTAAACCCTACTTCAACCAATTTAAATTTTCATGCAATGTAAGTTAACAAAAACATGAGCTTTTGTTATTGTTGCATAATAAGAATTATGCAATGAACAGTAACGCCATAAAATAATTCTTATTTGGTAATATTTTTGTTTTCGTAAAAAAAATTGTTTGTAAATGCGATTAAGAGGCTTTGTCCATAAAATACATCACCCTATATTTGTCAATTTTTAACCCCTGTCCTCCTGTCACAAATGATCACATATACCTAAACCCCCTCTACGTTCTAAACTGTGATAGCAGTTTTTACATCAAAAATATTTAAAAAGATTTAAATGTAAATACTAAAATAAAAATCCATTTTAAAAATTTAAACTAATGAAAATAAGACCATACGCATAAAGATAAGAAGTGTAAGTAAAATTTTTGACCAACTAAAGATTTTCTTATTTAAATGACATAATAATTATTAATAAAGTTGTCATACTAAAGTAATTTTTTAAAGTTGCTCCTTGGTCTTGCAGAAAAAACTGTTATCGATCTAATAACTTTCATAAATGTTATGATAAATCACTCAGAAAGAGGGCCCCCAGTTTTTTAAAATTGCTTGTGTCAATTACTTTTAATGAATGAGTTCAATACTTTTGCAATTCTTTTGCTGATGTAATGTAAGTTAAATATATAGTATCAAAAAACAAGTTTATTTTCCTTGGCGGGTCACCTCTGATAAATTTTTATGTATTTTTTAAATTGGTATAGATTTCTCAACATCTTGTGAAAGTTTCCAATAAATCTGTTTTACTGATTTGCAGAAATCTAACCTAAAAGTTGAAGCAATTTTTTTACCTTGTTTTCTGCATAACATAAGTTAAGTAACATTTCAGTAATAAGTTTGCCCTCTTTTGGCCACACTCAAAACTTTTCCGCTTATTTTATTCTTTAGACTAACAGCTTTCATACAAAACAGCTAAAAAATTAATTTGCAGTTAAGTTTTAAATAGGCAAATATTTGATAAAGTTGTTGCGCGTATAAGTTTAATGCTCATATACAGTAATCGGAGTTTAAAAAAATGAAATTCTTAAAGGTCAGCATCAGTTCGGCAAAATAAGTTTGACACAAAGGTTTAACAATAAAACATAGAAACAAGCAGCAGCAAACTATTTTATCATGACATCACACTGCTTACCTAAACATGCATTTATACTTAAACACACACACACACGCACACACATATATAGAGAGAGTTGCAAAAAGATGAGTTTTTTTCCTTTGGCATTTTTTTGGGTCGAAATGCATGTTTTTTGGGGGTTTTTGGCGTTTTTTAGTGTTGTTTTGCGTTTTTTTAATAATTTTTTCGCTTTTTTTTTTTTTTGCATAAATTTAGGAATAGTTTTCCTTTATTCTAGTATATTTTTAGTATATGACCATTAAAAGCACAATTAGATGTATAAACACCAATTTAACATAAATTTTTAATAACAAAGTTAAATTAGCTTTAAGTTAGTTATATATCTAGGCATACTGTACAGAAATGATTATTTATGTTGTACTAACAAATGTGATACTCTCATTATATATAGAAACTATTCTTATCCTATAAGAAAGTTACGATTTTAATTTTGATAATGTAAATATATTAGTATATAATACCATGCAAATTTAATATCAGACTTCAGTGCTCAAAAAAAATCTATCGAGATTTATCGATTGTTTACTTACTTGAGCATTTGTATATTGTGCAGTAATTTAGTCTTTCATTGTTTGTTTGTTACATTTGTCAAAAAAATATATATCGCATGTAGACCCTGATAAAAAAAAAACCCTGTACTGAGTTTAATTTCAAGGAAAATTTAAAAATTTTGAATTATTATTATTTACAGAGTTTCCTAGACCACCTTTACTTGATGATTCATAATTTAATTATTTGTAATTTATTTTTTATCTGCATTTTTATTCTAATTACATGATTTATTTATCTAGACATTTTCATATAGCACTATACCAGAACACTTGCAATTTCTTTAACATGCTTTGTTTTTCAAGTTCAATTTTTAGACATAATCTTATTGCAAAAGGATTGTTTAACTTTTTCCATTTAGCTAATTTGGTTCAGAAGTTTAAATAAATAGGTGACTAAGGTTTTAATTCTGCCCCTGTATGGAGCACATAATCATAACTGATAAACAAAAAGAAGAACAAAAAGAAATCACTCAATAACTTAAAGATATCCTTTCTCTTTATATATATATATATATATGTATGCATATATAGATATTATAGTGCTTTAAAACCCCTTTAGATAGAAAATCATTCTCAGTGTTGTTAATGTGGTGTGGTTATCTCTTGTGTTAATCTATTTTTAGATTCTACTGCAGAAAAACTACAGTTTTTATTTCAAAATTAAAAAACATGAATTTCTATAAGTTTCTTCATATCTTTGTATAAAATTTTTCTTTTTTAAATTTAGATAAAATTTCCCTTCATTTCAGTAATAAGTTGACCTTTTTAATATAAACATTTTTTAAACAATATTAGGGACCTGTTGAATGGAAAATGAGCTTAAGCATGAACTAAATATTGGACAATTAAACTTAAATTAGACTTGAATTATTTACAAAAGATAACCACAGCACATAAAAAATCTGAGTTTTTATCTAAATTGTGTATCTGGGATTATCAAATCAAGTAACTTCTGGGGTACCTCAAGGTTCTATTCTTGGTCCAGTTTTGTTTCTTATCTACATTATTGATCTTCCCGACAACCCTACATCTAAAGTAGCTCTTTTTGCTGATGACTCAAGCTTTTACACCTGTCTTGATACAAAGTCTTCTCTCTTTGATCACTTAGAACAGGCAGCCAATTTTGAATCTGATCTCACTTTGGTAACAGATTGGGGCTCACATATTTTGGCTCATAAATTTTAACTCCAACAAAACTCAGTTATTTACTGCAAACAACTATCACAATACTGTCGACATTCCTATATTAATAAATGGCAACCTTCTCACTAAGTCCTCTTTTTTACATCTTCTTGGATTATCGTTTACTACTGACCTTTTATGTAAACAAAATATACAATCGATTGCTAAATTAGCATCCCTTTATCATGATCGTCATTTTCTTACCCTTGATTCCATTCTCTACTTCAAATCTCTTATTTGTCCCTGTATGGAATGCTGTTGTCATATTTAGGCTGGTTCTTCTAA